>NC_138826.1:116018541-116471041 GCF_965183815.1 Platalea leucorodia
TTGACAGGCAAATAGTATTTTAGATATTCAATTAAATAGCACTATGTTAAACTACATTTTGTTCTTTCTTACACACTATATAATGCATATTCACTGTAATGACAGTTTCATCATGCTAGGAACATACCTACACTTTTAAAAACAAGTTTTTCTTAATAAAACACGCATATCTACAGTAACAACAATTGCAAAGAACACATTGTTAGGTCAGGATTTCAGCAAACTTTACAAACTACACAAAATAAAAATAGCCCAAAAATATCAGTACACGGTGAGGTTCTTAGCAGAGAACATATCTTTACATTTGGTGAAATTATGCCTAGAAGTCATTTTGCTTTTGTATTTTTTAAGGAATAAAATTATATACATTATTTAGTAATCCTCAAAATAGGAAGTATTAAATAGCACAAACAATATTACAGTCTTAGGTTTTGGTGTTACCTACAGTAGAGGGGCTACTTTAAACAAATAAAAATTGCAGTTTGTCTGTTCTGTACATTTAGGGGCCAAACCCTCGGCTGGTATAAACCACAGTAGCTAAATGGGGAGCAAGGAAGTTACATTAGTTTATACCAGCTGGGCATCTGGCTCCTGACTACTCTATACACGGGGGAAGGCTGCTAAAGCATGGAAGCTTGGACCGGTTACTCACTGACAGAAGCTTATTCTATATATGCTGAAGTTTTCATGCAGCAGGAAAAATGTTAGTTTAAGTATAATCCCTTAAACAGTCATACCATAATAATGGTATATGAAGCAGCTTTAAAAATATTATTTTATAATCATATGAAACTCTAAGCTATGCTGATTGTTTTAACGGAATCCCTTATTGCCAATATTCTATTAGAAAACAGTGTAACTATAATTTCTGAGGCCTAATGGGGGCCTGTTAAAATATCGCTGTACCTAACCACTTAAATTGTAAATTGTACCCTTAAATACCTATTAATCACTGTATTCCATCTGGAAGCAATTATGATCATCACAATAGACATTAATATCACACTAACTCTGCAGTGGATCTGCTGGGGAAATAGGAAGGGCATGGCAGCATACAGAGTATATGCACTAATGTCATTCCAGGAGGTAGTTTCATTCTGTGGCACTCAATTTTTGGTTTGTCACTTACACACTTCAGAAGTCAGTCATCCTCAGAAAAATAAAAAAGTAGTTTGCTGCACCGAAAGTCAGCTGGGGGAAAAAAAAAATCTTATTTTCCCTTACCCATCTCATTTTCCTTTTTTTTTTTCTCCAGGGTCTGCTTTGCCAGCACTTGGGGCCAGATCCAAGCTCACTGAAGTCAAAGAGAAAGTTTCTCAATGGTTTCCATAAGAAGAACCTTAGATACCAGTGGCTATATATTGCAGAAATGTGCATTTAGGCCTTGATTAAGGAAAGCACCTAACAATATATGAGCACTGCCATCTGCTTTGAAGCAAGCAGTAAGCACACAAATTAGATTCAAAGAGCTCCCACCAATGTCAAAGGGACTTAGAGACAGTGTTTAAGTGGTTGGATCAATCAGGGCCCATTTCTCAGCTATTCTGGATCAGGTGGTGATAAAGTGACACATCTAACTGATACCAGTAAATACCAGAGTTACGTCCATTGCACTGGATCTTAATTCACACTGGCACAAACCCAGAGGTGTTTTCCTACGCCCTGTAGAGTTATTCCCAGAGTATTCTAATAGAAGCAGAATCAAAATAATGCCCAAAGAGTTTCAACAAAGACCCATAAAAATGTTTAAAACTATATTTTAAAATACAGTATCCATCTGTTACTAGCTGGGACTAACAACTTTTAAAAAATATTTTTTTCATATCTTCTCTGGGATCAGAAATGCTTTTCACTCAAATATTTTTCCAGAAATGTACCTTCTTTTTTTTTTTTTTTTTTTGAGCTGAACATAGCTCAATTTTGAGCTGAACATTAGTTTATGTTTTTGTATACTATCATAAAATATCATGGAATAAACCACAGTTTATCTAAGGTACTCATACATTTTTAAACCCTATTATCTATCACCTTTGAACAGACTCAGTGGCTTCCAGAACACTCTTACATAGTAAAATGAGGAAGATTTGTCGCTATTTTTTGGCATTAGTGTTGCTCAAAAAAAAAGTGATAGCTTTTCCCAGGATGGCTTGATGCACATTTACCCAATTTTTAACTAAACATACCTCATTAGACCTGACAGCTGCTTCTTGAACAAAAATATTTCTGTTTAAACATGCCTCTCAAGTTGTTAAACTTTTTGGTTTTTGACCCAAACCCATTTTTCAGTTTTATTTTTCCCTCATTCTTTTTTTTTTTCTTTTCTTTTTCTGATCTTGTTTTCAGCAGAAAACTGAAAATAAGAGGAAATTGTCAAAATAACATTGAAAAGAAGAAGGGTGCAAAGACTGGAAAATGGAAATGGTTTAATTTAAAAATTCTAGTTAAAATATTTCTAACTTTGAGAAAACAGTTGAAAAAAACATGTTTTAAAATTTTCAGAGACACTCATGACTTGTTTCCACATTGCAGACCATATCCAATTTAATCATGGAACAGATTAAAGATAATTTATGGTTTTCATTTCTGGGTAAACACTATACAGTATACCCACATTCTGTCCTTTGAAAAAAATTGGAGTGTAATTCTTTGAAAAATAGCTAAAATACCTAAGTCACTTAGGTGTTTTTCAAAATTGTATGTATAACGAACATTCTCATGTTAGCTTTGTGCCACTTATAAAGCTATGTAGTGTTATAGGACACCCTATTTTAATAAAAATCAATATGAGCAGAGATATTTTAAGTTACATTCCAGAACTCATGAATTTATTACAACTCATACTATGCACAATAATCAGTGTTTCTTCTGATAAAGTATAATCTTTTTTTTTGTTTTTCTTCTTCTCGTTCCTTCATTTGACCTCTGAATGAATGAAACATTTCTACTATACTTTACTTGCTTCCTATCAGCATGCATTCACATGATTTGAACGATGAGTGAAAGCTGTAAACCCAATATTGAACAGTAAACAAGAAGAAACTCATGTTCTTAAATGCAGTGCAAGGAAATCTTAGTACCATCCTACTTTGAGCATGCATCTTAACCCAGATTCTTTCACCGCCAGTCTGGTTGGTACAGTTCCAGAGTTCCAAGATAATGCATTGATTTTGTAAAAATTTCTATTCTAATTAAATACTGAGATGTTAAATATGAATCTGGTTTAAGATGAATACTTAGTTCTGCTTCTAGGACAGAGCCCAACCTAGTGTCAGTACGAATCTAGGAAAGAAAATGCTCTGCATTATTTTCTTTAGTTAAGTTACACTGCATTTTATTGGGAGGAGGGTCTTTTCTGAGGCTTGTTGGATTTTTATTTAATTTTTCATCAGATTTGCTCAAATTTGTTCTCAATAGACAAATATAAGCCCCCTACAGTAAGGACAAAGATATCTATTACTACAAAATAAAATTAAGATCCAGGTAATTGATTCCTTCTATTTCTACTTTTTCTGCTATTGATAAGGGCCTTTAGCTTGCTGTAGTCCCCTCTCATCTTCTGGGATTCTTCCCTCTGCTGACCTAGCTGTCTACTGTCTTTGCAGTACTGGTTAATCATCTGCATTTCTGAGTGGCTGAAAGCTCCCACAAAGTCCTTTGGGTGGAACTGCAGCGCTCGCACTGAGCTGGCCCAGGTCCAAGGGGACCACTTGTCAGTCATGAAGGCCACCATCTCTGAATCCAACACTTTGAAATTGATCTTTGCTAAGGTCTGCTTGAAGCTGTTCTCTGTTGCGATGCAGTGGTAAAGCCCCCGGTCGCTGTCCTGGACAGAGCGAATGAGGAGTCCTTGCTCAGTAGCTATGATCCTCTCATTCAGCTTGACCTAAAGGGCAAGAAGGCAGAAGGAACTTTTTAGGGAATGTTATGGGACAACACAGTATTGGACCTCTTGGTAAGTCTCCCTTCAAACACCTCCTTCTTTCTTAAAGGGTTTCTTAAAGGTACTATATTTTGCTTTATCACATCTCCCTGAGACCACTGTTACTGCTACTGTTAGGAGAGAACTTACCTCAAGGCAGGTAAGTGTCACTAAAGAAAATGACTTCAATATTTTTATTTGTTATGTTACAATAGATTCGATCAGGATGAAGACAAAGATGCAAATCTGGACACCGTATGAAAGAAGAGTTTTCATAATGTTCAAATAGCAGAGCTGGGGGAATTAACTTTTATTTGCCAGGGTTACACCCCCGAGAATATCTCTTCCAGCATCAGAGATTGCTGCTGAGACTTGATGGAAGAAAGGTGTGGAATTGGGGGTTGATCTGTCATTGAACATAAGGTGGCTTCTAGTTAAGTATTTTGACTTTAAGCAGGTTCCTGGGGCTAACTTCTGAAGAACTCTATCTGCACGGCAGAGTCTACAGCCTGGTACAAAAGTTTTCATCGCAGTGGCCTCAGCTGGGACTTGGCTCATTGGAAACCAAGAGAAATTTTTCTTCTCTCCTGTTTCCTTTCTGGCTTCAGGCTCTGCACAGTGCCAGGAGATGGTCACATCATCCGAAGGAAACAAGTTACCACAGCTTGTTGAGCTATCATCTGATTATAAATGACTATGCACATGTCCCTTTGCATATCAGCTGTGAAGTAAAAATTGCTACTTTAACCCATTATGAAAGAATACCAGTGCTGGTATCTTTATGAATGATTTTTCTATTTTGCCACTGCACTTTGCGTTATGTCTGAGTCTCTTGGGAATTCATTTATTTATTATGCTATTCTATTATTGTAAACTTTTGTAGACATTGTGGAGGTAAGATTTTCAGAAATCTGAGAGCTGGAAATGTAATTAACCCTTTGATTGCTTTAGTTTGTTTGTTGTTCTTTAAAACTGCATTGATTCTAATACAGTTATTGAACATAAGAACAAAAAAGGGAGATGTTCTGCTGAAGCAAAGGGTTAAATAACTGCACCTAGATTGCCAGGACATGGCTTGAGTCTTTGAAGAGTACATGAGAAAAACAGCATGAAAGACTCAGTGAAAGGCTTGTAAGTCCTCTCTGATTTTGGAAAATGGCCTGATATGAGAATAATGCTGTTCAGTATTTATAATCTACCAACAGACACCATATTACTTAATATTTCCTTTCGGAAGATGTTCCTTTTTGTTCACATAGTAACTGCCTTGGATTTGAAATTCATTTTTTCCCTTTTTATATTACTTAGGAAGGAACATTCCCCATAAACAATCATACTGTGTATTACAGTGCTGAAACTTGAGAGCCTTAGAGAGTGCAGTAATGGAAAATGTGATTGCACCATGGTGGGGAAATGCTTTTGCTAATATGCGTTCTTAGCCCGGACTAGTTTCTTGCTAAAGAAACCTTTCATATTTCTCCCACTTTTGCCTTTTATCTCTTCAATAGCACAGAAGGGCTGCTGCATGCCGACTTCTTCCTGAACTTTATACAGGTTATTGCTGTTATGACGATTTCCTCAGATCAATAAGAAGTCCTGAGCACTGCAAACCTTCAGTTTACAATTAGTAAGGTGTGAAGGAAAAATTCATTAACTAGTTCCCTGGCTTTAGGGGCTGCCAGGAATTTTCTGATAGCTGTTCTGGTCCGATAGAAATCATTGGGGCTGAGGAGTGAAGTCCCAGCTATACTGAAGAGTCTGCCCTTATTTATATGAGTAAAGTGCTGGTCACTGTCCTGCATCCACACAAATTCTCCAGCTTCGCTGTAGTCAGACTACCTGATGAAAACACAAACGCTCCCTCGCCTTGGCCCCGGGGGGCGGATGAGATGTTGACTGAGGTCCCTTCCAGAGCTACTGCTCACATTACTCACCTCTTTCCTCCTGTCATTGTCTTTCTGTAGCAGCCATTTAATAGAAGCCTGAGGAGATTTGGGTGTGCATTCGAGAAAGGTAGTGTTGTTTTTTACTCCATACTGAACTATTTCTGCAGCATTTCTGTATGCTAGAAAGAAAAAGAAATCACGTCAGGCTACTGTGAACGGTGACTTGATATAGAAAGCAAGTAACTGTTTGCAATACAGGTAAAATGTTTGCAATAAAGGTAAAATGAAATATATCCGATCCTGATATTGGCCAATAATAAGTAATTTAGCACACAAAATTTTCAAAGAAATGAAATTAAATGTGAAGAAGCACATCCCGTTCCAAATACCAGTGTTTTCAATCTATCTGACACCATCTGTTCTGAGAAAGTAGGATACCTGTGGGCTGGTAAGCTCTGCTGATGGGATAACTGAGCTCAGGGATATTGTTCCCTGAAATTGTCTCATTCTCTACTGCTACAAGAACACCTGTCTAGAACTAGCCAAAGGAGAATGAAGCGTTTAATATATTTCTTCACACTTCACAGTTTACAAGTTGGGGGGATATGGTTGTATGACTCAAAGTACAGCAGTGTGCCCTAAAGGCGGCTCCAGCTACTCCAGCTGCGTGCAGTATCACAGGGAGGCGAGAGAGGGCAGATGAGGCTCCCACTCCTCTGCTGCTCTTTACAAAGCAAGGAAAGGACTTGGCTCTAAATCTGAAAGGCAATGAATACGTAGACAGGCCAGCAACAAAGAGCAGGACAGATTTATAGCACTCCAGCAACACCTGGGCAAGTGCTGAGCCTATGTCATCGCTTAGACTTGTTGCGCCCCTTTATAGTCTTGATAGATGAACAATTGGCAGCTACTGATAGGAACTTTTAGATGCTCATTGCTTGGCCCAAATCATAATATTTGTCCTGAAAACAATACACTTCCAGATTTAAAAGCTTACATCGTACATAAAACTTTTTTTTTTTTTTTTTGTTAAAAAGGAACAACATATACAAAATAGTATGAGAAATGCAAATACCTAGAGATCGACATGTCTAAAATCAGACTCTGTTTTTGCAGTCCTAAGACTGGTTTTCCTCAGACTCTATCTCCCATTCTTTTCAGCTTCTTTCATCAACTGATATGTGAAATTGGAATCTATTCTACTACAGGAAGGAGAGGACTTTGCTTGGTTTTAGTCCTTCAAAGTTTTTAGCACATTTATGAGGTTGTACCAAACTCAATTTTAACTTTTAGGAGAAAAACATGCAAATATTTTGCACTCAAAGACCATAAGTTAGGAAAGAGCTTATCTGTGGGCTGACCTATCTGTAGCTGTGGAACAGTGGGAATCCGAGCTGTAACACATTTTTAGTTTTACGTACATTGGAATTAGGTGTACTACAGAAATGCATTTTTATCTGTTTACTTGACCAATATATATCTAACTTCTTACCTAGTCCATAATACTACTACTTATACATGCTAAGAAAAAGATTGAGAGAATACAAATGCATTTCTCTAATGGCCATAAGGGCTACCTCAAGCATAACAATATTAAACAGAATATTTGAAAAGCAATCATACAAGTCCCTTAGTTCTTGATGATCTATTTAAAAATTGCAATATGCCAAAAATTTTGAGTTTATACATGCTGAGAGCTCTAAGGAATGCAACCTATCATGTTTAAAGACTTTGTTTCAAGATTATGGTTCCCTATGAACTTGGAAGATTTCTTGCTATTGCCTGACTCTCTTCTATTTTGTCCTTTAGGTAGATTTCATTTTTTCCCCAAACATAGTAGTTTTGCTATAAATGGCTTTAATTATATTTTGAAAGAGTCTAAGTTGCTGTTTCTTTTTATCTTTTTTTCCACTGGGGAAACAACTGCCATCTACCTATGCTATATCCCACTGCTGTCACCAAAACATCCTTCAAAGTTGCTAAAATACATAAACCTAGAAATACATCCACATTAAAAAAAATGGTTGGAAAACAAGAAACCTGTTTCACAAGACTGTCAAGGTTTAAACATTTGTTTCCCCTCTGCCCAGAAAGCAGACAGTTGACATTCTCACATTTTCCACATTGAAAGAGGAGACACCCAGCCTTGGGACAGACAACGGGTGGGTGGTCACAGTGCATGCCTGCAAGGTAGGACACGCAGCTCAAGTTACTTCATAATTCAGAGCCTAAGCTTTAATATGGATCTCTCAGAGTTCAGGTGCATACTCTAATGGTGGGGTCATCTTTTGTAATTACCTGTTCAAGCTCTTCAGCTTCATATAAATGACCTAATAATGAGTCATGGGGAAAGACCCGCTGGCGCTGTAGATTCGCAGCTAGAGCAGGATTAGCCACATTTGGGCTGAGGGATCTACCCCCAACTGACTGCTGTGGTTTGGTTTGATCCAGGAGATTCTTCCAAGACCCAGCAGAGACCATTTCAGTGGAATTATTATTAACTGAACATTTCACATGTAACTCTTAAAGCATTGTTCTTTCACTGAAAAAATTCAATAAAAAAATTACAATCAATCAGGTCTATTATTAGGTCTCCAGATAGTACAGATCAGAATGCACTTCAAAATACAGGCTCAGAAACAGAGGTGAAAGGAGCATAATTCTCTAATGTCTGTCCTTGGTTTGTTGGCATACATTGCCACAGCCTCACTCAGACATGCGTGGGGTTGAGGATGATTAAGCTGCCTTTATGCATGTGTCTACTCTTACTATGGTAATATTTCACTAGTGTCCATCCATCTGGAGAAAGTGGTAGCTGGGAGGGCAGAGCATTGACTCCCCTGTCCTCCTGCACCATGCCAGGCTGACTAAACAGTTGCACAGGTGGAAATAAGGGAGTTTGTAAGAGTTTTGGAATGGTTTATTTTCCTGTGTAAAGGGAGGAAGAAATAATCATAACTCACAAGACAGGTTGAGCACCTGCTGTTTGCTGAAAGATGTGCTCCAAAACACAATATGGCCTCAAATATGCACAATAATTCTGAGGTCCAAGACTTAAATGCATGAAGAGGAATTAATAAAGACTGAATGGATTTAGAAGTAGAACAGCCCTCAAATTAACTGTACCCGTTTCTAGTTAACACTGTCAGCTTCTCATTTCATGTATGCTGAACTATGTATTTCATGGTTCATCATTTTATCATATATATGCAAGTTTCATGTAATTGCAAGGAAAGATGTTAAAATCAAATCAAAACAAAACTCAGACTTGGAAAATAATTATGCTTTACCAGTAAACCACACAGATAATGTGAGTTATGATGAATCACATAAAGGAAAGCCATGCATTCTTTATATAGCATGAGGATCTCTAAATAACAGTACCTTTCAGGTTGAAACCTCGGCACTGAGTCAGAGGGTTTCCATGTCTCACGTCTTGCCTACGACTCCTCCTGAAATATTTTGTAAAAACAAAATGTCATTCCAAGATATCTACACTGCAAATAAAAACTTTTTTTATTTGTGGGTTTGGGTTTTTTTTCTTACTAGATCAACCATTAGGGATAGTTCATGACCTATTGTGAGTGTGCTTTACTCTTGGCAAGCTTCCTAGAGTGAAGATACTGTTTAAGTGAATAATCTGTTTCCTGAAGTTTATAAAATGGTTGTACTCTTGGTAGGTAAAGTAGTTTTGCAATGGAGGTATAGACATGGAAGGGCTAGAGGTGATGCATAAAACAGACACACATTCACTGTTGCAAGACTAACATTCAAAGCCAGAATCCCCAGCTCCAACTCTTCATAAAGGCGAGCACCTGAGAACGAGATCCATAAGAGTCACAGTGCTCATATCTAATGCACCAACAGAAAATTATAATATAGGGCATGTTCCCTCCTTGATTTTGGCAGGCACCTTATTTTTGGTGCCTGTAGCCGCCTTGGTAGCAGAGTGACTGAAGTATTCATCCAGAATGGTGGAGAGCTACGATTCAGTTCTGTCCTCTACTTCTGTGTGACTATTTCCAAAAGATACCCTAACTCACCAATTCTCAGAATACTTCTAAATGAGATTTTGTTATATTATTTGGATGACAGATGCAAAATCATGATTCTGTAGCAAACTAGCTAGGGAGCTTACTGGGACTGGGAATACTGGCCTTTCAGTCCTTCTTGGCTAGGAGGTCATAGCTCACACAATTCAGTGCATGAAAATCTGGTACCTGAATTTTTTATTCTTAAGGTATATTATTTTGTTTGCTGAATATTCTGTAAGTTAGTTCAATATTTATCGAGTTCAATAAAAAAATACCTTGGTGATAGAAGGTTGCAAATGGATGCTGCTGGGATATGTAATAGCTGTATTCTGAACCATGCACTAATGACTCATGAGATCAGAAACCATAAAAATCCCCTGGAGCTCCAGTACCTCTGAGTGAAGGGTGATGCCTCTGTGGTCACATTATACCAGGTACTGCACAAACACCCAGAGACAGTGTTTACAATCCTGTGTCATATGATCCTTTACTGTATTGTTTTAAAAGGAAACATTTGAAAGGTGATGTTTCAAAAGAGTAATTTCTGACATTCCAAGTATATTTTTGATGTTTACCATCAAAAATATTTCATCTTATGCCTTGGGATCTTAACCTTTGTGAACTATTTATGTGAGTCAAAGGAGACAATGAAGAATTTCTGAGTGAATTTCAGGATTCCTGTGCTACCGTGAGCTGTCCACGCTGTCAGAAATGGCATGCCACTTGCCTTAAGCATTTCTGAGAATGTAAACTTACAGTTTGATATTTATAAAAAAAAGGCTGAGAAGGTGGTGTTTAGAAAATAAAGATAATACTGTCAGGTGTTTTGAGGTAAATCAATGTTGGATGAAGAACGGCAGTGATCCATGGGAGACAGAAGTGTCAAAAGAAGCAAATAGAAATGTGTCCAGCAGATACTACTGTCTAGACGATGGGATTTGGCTTTAATTACCAGTGTTTTCTCCTTCATAATCTCTCTTGTTAGATAAAGGGACAACTCATTTCCTTCACATATGAAAAACAGATTTTTTTCCATACAGTTTTAGGTGTTTATTTTGGTTTGATATAAAAAGCAAACTGCAAACAAAATGTCAGCATGAAAGCAAGCCCCAGTGGAAATAACCCTGGGAGTATATAATGGGGATGGCAAGGAATCCACTGGAAATTGCACAGACTGTGTATACCTGACTGCTCATTATATCTTTCAGCAACTATGTTAGTGTAGGAGTTAGGTGGCCTGAGACCCATGGATTTTTCTTTTCTTTCCTCTCCCCCATTTTCTGACCTTCGTTCCATGGAAGAAAACAAACAGTTTGCAGACTGGAAGCTGAATATACTGAGTGAAAGCAGTAAAAACCCCAGGTACTTTACCAATTGCTACATGGCCAGGTTGGCCTTTACCTTTGCAAAATTTGAATTTCTTATTTCAGTAATCTGAAATAAGAAATTAATCAAGAAAATTTTGCAATAACAAAAGTAATTGTCTTTAATCCCAGGGGATGACACTGCTATCAGCTGGTTGGGTCACTGGAGCAGAGCCAAGCTTTGCGTGTTTCTGTCTGTTTCCCTCCATGTAGGTAAGGGAGTGAAGCCCATTAACTGTATCTGGTCTTCTGCATCTGCAGCTCAGGTGCAGGGAGTAAGCACAGTGGCACATAGGGCACTCTGCGCTGGGTTAAAAACTGGCTGGACAGCCAAGCCCAGAGAGTGGTGGTGAATGGAGTCAAATCCAGTTGGTGGCCAGTCACAAGTGGTGTTCCCCAGGGCTCAGTTTTGGGGCCGGTCCTGTTCAATATCTTCACTGATGATCTGGATGAAAGGATTGAGTGCACCCTCAGTAAGTTTGCAGATGACACCAAGTTCAGTGGAAGTGTTGATTTGCTGGAGGGTAGGAAGGCCCTACAGAAGGACTTGGACAGGCTGGATCGATGGGCCAGGGCCAACTGTATGAGATTCAACAAGGCTCAGTGACAGGTCCTGCACTTTGGTCACAACAACCCCATGCAACGCTACAGGCTTGGGGAGGAGCGGCTGGAGAGCTGCCTGGCAGAAAAGGACCTGGGGGTGTTGGTTGACAGCCACCTGAACATGAGCCAGCAGTGTGCTCAGGTGGCCAAAAGGGCCAATGGCATCCTGGCTTGTATCAGAAACGGTGTGGCCAGCAGGACCAGGGAGGTGATAGTGCCCCTGTACTCAGCACTGGTGAGGCCACACCTCGAATACTGTGTTCAGTTTTGGGCCCCTCACTGCAAGAAGGACATTGAGGTGCTGGAGCATGTCCAAAGAAGGGCAACGAAGTTGGTGAAGGGTCTAGAGCACAAGTCTTATGAGGAGCATCTGAGGGAGCTGGGGTTGTTTAGCCTGGAGAAGAGGAGGCTGAGGGGAGACCTTCTTGCTCTGTACAACTACCTGAAAGGAGGTTGTAGTGAGGTGGGGGTCTGTCTCTTCTCCCAAGTAACAGGTGATAGGAGTAGAGGAAATGGCCTCAAGCTGCGCCAGGGGAAGTTCAGGTTGGATAGTAGGAAAAACTTCTTCACCAAAAGGGTAGTCAGGCACTGGACCAGGCTGCCCAGGGAAGTGGTTGAGTCTCCATCCCTGGAGGTATTTAAAAGATGGGTAGACGTGGTGCTTGAGGACATGTTTTAGTGGTGGACTTGGCAGTGCTAGGTTAACGGTTGGACTTGATGATCTTAAGGGTCTTTTCCAAACTTAACGATTCTATGATTCTATTCTATGACTCTATCATAGTGGGTAAAGCTTCGGCATACATCTAGAAGGTTTGTCTCCTCTGCAGTAATACCTCATTGTGTATTCTGTAGCTTTGTTTGTATATGAAGTGAAATCTTAGTAATACAAGAGCTCACTACAGCCTCCTGCTATTAAATATCTCCCTTGGGAGGAGGAAAGAGGCTCCTGTTTTGCATAAGAATTATGAGATGGACTATTAGCTCTGTTGTAAATTAAAGAGAAATTGCTTTCTCTGTCTGCTTTAATAAATCTCATGTCAAAAGCCTCAAATCTGAAGGCATTACATGGAAATCACATTTGCCTAAAATTTCCCTGGAAATAATTCTTCATGCTTAGGAGTAAATGAGGAACCAAAAAAATAAATTACGTTATTCCTCATACAGCCCAAGAGATATTTTGCTGTATTTAGGGCTATCATAATTACAGCCATAGTGAGCAACTGAATTTAAACAAAGGGAACAAATGTTTCACTGATTTTGTGTTCATGAGACAGAAGGATTAATATTTATGATTAGGAATGTGGTGGGTTTTTTTTCTTTTTTCAGTCCATGACTTTAAATATGAAAAGGCAAGCTCTTTAGCATACACTCTTGCAGCATACACTCCTAGGTGATGAACAATGCCAAGCACAATAGCTACGAAGGGAGGTGGTGTTTGTACATGCTCCTGAAAGGAATGATATCCCACTTCTCCATCACATTACAACACCCCAGGCTAAACAGCAGAACAAAAGCCTTCTTTCCTTGCAGACTGCACTGGGCTGCTTAATACTGCTCACCTTTTCCCTGTGGGATAAAACCTGGAGCAGGAGTTGCCATCCCAGGCGCAGTATGGATCTCGGGCAAGGCAGCAGTCAGCACAGGCAGTCCCGTAGATGTGGCAGCGATGCAAGGATACCTGGGTGACCCCTTCATCTGAGCTCACATACAACTGTTGCTGTAGAAGGAAATGGAAAGATTTATTTCAGATGTGGAGGAGCTTCACCCGAGACTCGGCTAACACACCTAAAAACCTTTCAATTAATTTTGGAATTAACTCAAGACCAAGAGGGAAGCCACTAATATATATAAAGCCAAGATAAATAGAAATCTCCCAGGTGAACAGGCCTATAATATTTCCACCTTCCTGTTAGAAAACACTTAGAAACACTGGGGATTGTTAAAGTTTTTTGGACATTGAGTGTCATTGTTCTGTTCTGGGGCAGACAGACTGAGTTAATATTGCTCAGATTTGAGAATTTGGTTCTTACCCAGTGAGGATTATTGGCTCAAGCCTTTGAACTAAGTATTTTCTCTGCATATAGTCACTTTAATAAATATTATACAGAGTTCCTAGTTGGATTCTCCAGTGCAGAGATTTCCAAGACATAAAACCCAGAGATTATGTTGAGGCTTAGGGCCAGATTCTGATAGCCTTATATACCTGGAAAAAGAAGCCAACACAATTTTTATAATAAATGAGAGCTTTTGCAAAAGAAGTTCAAAGTGAATAGGTCATCACCAAAATCTAGGCCAAAATGACTGCTTTACTCAGAAACAATTAATCATTTATTCTTAAAATATAAATTAATATTGAACAAAAACCTTGAAACTCTCCTGATCTTTTTGTCAGAAAACTAAAAAATTACACTCAATTCAATTTAGTGAGTAACGTTTACTTATTAGTTTTGTAAAATATTGAGCAACATGTTGCTTGCAAAATCATGAAATACATATTTTTAGTTTTGGTGTTTAACATTTAAGCAGAAATCCTCTCAGTTGTTTTCATCATTCTTATTGTCATTGTTATTACTAATAAAGAAACACGCACATTTGCACCATGGACCCAACAGCCCCAACACTGCCTTTTTGCATTGACCAGACTTCCAAGGGAAAATCTCTATCTAGGACTTGTAGAAAAAATAGGGAGGACAAATTTCCTCTTTTAGTACTTTTTTTTCGTTACTTGTCAAACAAAACAACAAAAAAATTTACACTTTCAGTAAATTAGAAAAGATACATCATGAATAGAAATTGTTTTATCTTAGTGGCTCTGGGACATATAAACAGCTCATGCAAACTTCAATCAAATTTCTCCATATTCATTATGGAATATCTCCTGCCTACATTTAGTATGCTGCACAACAGTGGGTTTTCTAATATCTTTAAGTAAATTTATTTCTCCATTAATAAATACTAAGTAAGCATTCCACTTTTCTTTACCTTCTTAGATGAAATCTTCATTGTTGTTATAGGAGAATTACTCTGAAAGACAAAATTTCAAACCACAATTACAAGGACTCTCTAGTTAATACTGTCCCAACATTAAAATTTAAAATTCAATAAAACCTAAGTCCTATCTAAGAAAACTATAACTTTTCATATCTTGGAAAGGCATCACTCACTCCTACTAATTTTTTGATATTTTCAGAACTAAACAAATGACATAAATACAAGTAATGTCTCACAAAATGTATTAGCTAAACTCAACTGCATTATTCTTACTCATGTGCATCAACAAGTTTTTGTACACTTCTAATTAACCTGCATCTGTGTTACTTCAGAAATATAGGAGCAATGTGTTTTGAAGCCATTACTCTTACTTTGTAATAAGAAACAATGTTTTTTCTTTGACGATGATGATAAAGAAAAATCATACAATAGCTCACGTGTATTTACCATAGGATCCAGATAAGAATATGTTATATTTCTCCTACACATTATCTACAGTGCATACAGTTTGGTTACCATCCAACATATTATTTGAGGTTATCAACGACTAGAATATTAACAATGGTATGTGTGTTATTGAATGTTTCTTTCCCAGAGACAGTACTGTATACTACTGTGTGTCATCACTGCATTCTATTATTGTCTGTGTCCAAACCAAATGTTAAAGAGCTTGAAAAGGAATTATCACATTCATTGCCTTAAGCAAGTGAAGCAATTCATTATTCTCATCCAAAAAAATGATAAAATTGATGGTAATAAAAAATGTTCAGCATTTTTTTAAGATTTAGCATTTGCTCAGTCACAAAGGAAAGCCATAGCGGTGGGCCAGTATTAATTGCAGTGGACTACAAGCAGAGCAAGGAGGCCAGGAGTAGGAAATCTGGCTGCAAATCATGTGAATTGGCAAAGGTTTGAAGGAGTTTAGAGGTGCTATAGTATTTCATTAACTGTCTGGAGACTGAATGTCAAATGCAACATTGGATCTGATGCCACATTCTCCTCTCCTTGCTTATACTCCAGAAAGGAATCAGTGCTTTGCGTACTCTCAATATTTACTAGCACACAACCAGTGATCTCCTTCCCGATTTCTTGCAGAGACTCATCAAAATACTGCCATGCTACCCGCACAGATTGCAATGGCAGAGGTTACAATATCATGATTTTGCGGGTTCAGGATAAAAAAGTCTGTGCACAGTGGCCCAGAAACTAGGTTTAGGGTCAGGATTCCTCTGAGCCCACCTATATGCTTGCTGTATTAATTTACTTTTCAGTAAATTGAATTAGTAGTACTTGGGTGAAGGGTACTTTTTAGGTAGTATTACTCCCATATAGCTTTTTTAAAGGGAAGTCTTCAACAAAAAAGCCTAGGAAAACTAATTATGTCTTTATGAGGGATAACACAGAGAGTATTCTTTTCCTTAATGAAATTGTTAATGCTGCCTGTCTAGATAAAAAAGCTTAAATTTTCCTTTTTGTATCCATCCCCTCAATGAAATAGAGAAAAGCCCATGAAAAAACCCTTAACTAGGTTTATAGATGCATGCTACCATTTGGCCTGAGACTACTTGGTTTAAAGAATAGCCCATTCAAAAATTTGAAGGTGATTTTTCAACATGAGAGGGAACATATTCTTTAGGTTATTACAAGCTGCTACCTGCCAGAGTGATTGACAGAGGCTATTCCCTTATTTCTCCCTGGAGTTGTTTGTGTTTCTTTACAGCTTATG
Organism: Platalea leucorodia; assembly: GCF_965183815.1. Classification (NCBI taxonomy): domain Eukaryota; kingdom Metazoa; phylum Chordata; class Aves; order Pelecaniformes; family Threskiornithidae; genus Platalea; species Platalea leucorodia. The sequence goes on from NC_138826.1 coordinate 116,035,065, forward strand.
TTGTGTTAAGCTTGTAGTTTTCTTGACTCCAGAGGCATGTGGCTTTGAAGAACTGGAGTTAAGCAAAACCAACACTAGTTTGCTTCCATTCTGCAGCTCAGAATCAGGAAGATTATCAGATAATCAAAGAAGTACAAAAATCTTAGATTCCATCTGTAAATAGCGACAGTCTCAGTATGTGATGCCAATGATAAAAGTTGCCTTCTGGCAGCTACTATAACATGACCTCGTAAAAATGTGGTTATCAAAATCCTTCTAGCCAGTATAACAACATAAAAAATAAGCAAATATAGGGGAAAAAAAGGACTTAAGCTAGCTACAGCCTTCCTAACAGTGGACATTTTATATTCCTCTTTGGGTGGGTATCAAGCTGACAGTATGCACATTTACTTGATCTTTTATCAAGTCACAGTTGCCCTTGCCAAAGTCTCTTAGAACAAAGTGTTTGTGTGAACATACACATTGGAAGAATAAAAGTAGGAGCAAGCCAAACCTGAAAAACCTCCAGCTCTTCTAAAATTAGTTCTCCACTTGCAGAGAAGTTGGTGGGTAGGACAACAACTTTTTGTACGGTTCCTTGGTCTGGAAAAGATGAGAAAAAGTGAGATCATGTGACAGAGAGAGAAAGAAAAAAGCAGATGAACCATTACCAATTATGAAGAAAAACCATCAAAGCATGACATAGAGAAATGTAAGAAATGTTCAGTAATTTCTAGGGTTTGGGGTCAGAAAGAACCATGAGATAATTCCTTGTATAGGAATACTATATATAGTATTATTCTCATATATGAACATGAAGAAGTCATGGTAAGATTGAAGTTACTACCATTACTGTTACCATTCTACGCAGAAAGATCAATCAACATCAGTATCTTTTGTACTAGTTGCTGTACAGACACACAGACAGAGGCAGTATCTATCCTAATGATCTTAAAGTAAAAACACAGCAATATAAATAGGTAAAAGGGAGACACTGCAGAATTTAATATATATCCATATTCATTAACAAAACATAATGACAACTGATGACATGAAAGGTAAACCTTCCAAAGAATAACTCTACCTACACCTAAAAAAAAGTAAGATGAAAGGGTTTTTTTTCAGGAAAGTCAAACAATAATCAAGTCCGTTACACATTGGTAGGAGTTAATATTTTGGTCCATAAGGAAAAAACGAAAAGCAAGGTGAAGATATTGTAGCTACTCTATCATGGCTGCCCTCTCAAAATACAGTTCTAAGCCTTCCAAATCCACTCAGATCAAAGGAGTAAGAAGGATGGGGCAATGGCAATCTTTTTACAGGGTAGATGGGATGAGTGAGACCAAAGGGATATTTGTGATTAGTTTTCCAAATTTGTTTTGTGGAAAGAATATATGAGATGGAGGGGTCCATCTGTGAAGGCTCTTAAAGGCAGAGACAGCCACTGAATTATTTCTGATGTGGCAGAAAAGGCAGACTGTGGGAGAATCACAAGGACAAGCATTTTTACTTGGAAAAAGCACAGCACATAGAATTCCCATTGCCTGAAAAGCTGGAAATTAGTCTGAGTAGAATAAATTTATTTGCCTAATATTCATTCTGAGGAATGAGACCACATGTTATAGATTCTGTTCAGCCTTCAAAAGTTTTATGAGCATTATAGACTTGTGTGGTTAGTAAAACATTAGTATAGCGCAATATAGGTAAATATCTATGCGTATTTTTATGAATTTGTGACCGAGGAAAGGAAATCTCAGCTTCCTGTTTGGCAATTCATGATGTCAACAATGTAAACTGAAAAAGGGCAATTTTGCTTTTGCTTTTAAGGTCAATGACTAAATTTCATAGCTGGAGCTGCAGGGCAAGTTGGTTACAGTAAATAATTTACATCTTCTTATTTCCCCGGAGGAAGCCAGCAAATAATAATATATTTTATTTAAAAAAATAAGGTTTAAAGCCAGAATATTGATATGTAATGACCTGACCACACACAGAGAACACATTGTAGTATTTTGTCATTTAAAAAAAAGGAAAAGAGAAATTGAAAGCTGACAAGACTTAAAAATGTGTAGCTATCAATTGTACATGCTCAGAGCACGTTAGGCATGAATTTTTCATGAGATTTTTCTATGGAGAACATTTATTCTCATTATACAATGGCACGATAAACCAGTTCCTTCCGAAGAAACTTTACTGAAACTAAATCTTGTGATAGCACAGCTGTGGTCTAGACTGGGTGCCAGTATTAGCAAAGCTATGAGAGCCTGAGATAGATTTACTAACTGCCAGGACCCACTGAAGCTTTAAACTGCTGCAGATGCATCCCTCATTGGAGCTAAGGAGAAGCAAGTGCGTGTGCATGTGTGTGTGCGTATTTCTGCTCCTACTAAAGGGAATAACCCACTCACAAATATACACAGCTTAAGCCCAGTCTGTGTCTGCTTCTTTGCATCCTTTTATCAGTCCCCTCTCTAACATTAAACTATACGATACAAAATACTCTATCAGAAGTGCAGGAAGGAGTTGCAGCCTTTTGTGTTTTTTCTTAGCTGCCTGCAAAGTGTCAACTACCTATAACCCTGACATACAGGGCACTAAGCATGTTGACAGTGACCTTACCTGCAAAGGAATGTGAGGCTGCCGAGCCTCTGAAGAACCAGTTTATTTCAATGATCCATTAGCACATGCCACACATTTAAAATTCCTAAATTGTCTTTGGTCCTCAAACATTGCCCCAAACTGAAATCAGAACCTGAGGGGAGATTTTATCCTGGGCATTGGCACAGAAAATACTGATAATGCCTGACGCCAAGTCCTTGTGTCCTGATAAACTTTCCTATTTGAAAACTAGGTTCCTATCTGCCTTTTTGTCACACCCCAACAAAATACACAGAGTTAAGGACTGTTTACCTTGGTATTCATTCCCTTTGACTCAATATTTTACCATTCACTTTGACTCATTATTGTACCATGAGGGACAGATCATTGCAGAAAGGAATGTTCCATTGTTTTAAAGGAATTAGTAAACTTAACACAACATTTAAAATAAATATGCATGTTAGGGAAAGTAGACAATAAAAAGCTATTCATTAAATGAAACCACTTAAAGCAAGGAATTCCAATAGTCTCTACATATATATATATATATATGCATAATTCCAACAATACATGGCTTTTAGGCTATAGCCCTCCACCCCTTCTAAAGATAGTTTTTTTACTGTTTCTCAGCCTGTTCCTTAATAAATGAAAAGCAAATATTTGTGCCCAGAAAACACTTCTCATTCCTTTCTCAGTAGTACTGATGTCTCCACTCTAAGCACAGTAGCTGACAAATCAAGCACTTACTTATACATGTTCACGTCAGAAAGCTTATGGTACATCTGAGTTTTGCTTATTTCCTTTAATGGCAAGGCAGCAAACTAAATGCACTGGATCAGAAGGAAGGCTGGAAAGGACCTTTAATGGCAAGGCAGCAAACCAACTTCCCTGGATCAGAAGGAAGGCTGGAAAGGATGCAGCACTGTGCAGTGCAGGAGATGGATGGAAAGTAGCAGTGCCTAAGCTGTTTCCCAGTGTATTTCATAACAGATAATCTTTTGTGTTGTAAGCCAGGCATAAGAGATCATCAAACAAGTATAAGTCAAATTTTTTTGTGTTTAGGTCAATGTATGAAATTATAACCTAATTCTGTAAAAATCATAAAAGTGAACAGGATGGTTTCCTTTGCCAATTACTTGTTACTTCCAGAAATCCACTTGCAAACAGTTCTACACTTTTATGATTTCACATAGTCATGAAAAAAGCTATTGTGTCTCCAGAATATCAATCCACCACTAGAATGTATGAAGTGAAGAGGCAGATTTATGCTCACCACTTCCCTGACTTTTCACCAGGAGCTGTTTGCAGCCTCACATCAGCTCAGCAGCCTGTGAGTTAAGGGCAGACAGACAAGCAAGAAGGAATCTCCCTCAAGCTGACGGCAAGAGGACAAGGGTGACTCATAATGACTGCTGTTCTGTTTCAAACCTGCTTGAACACCTGCAGTCTCCCAGCTTGACATGGAAGACAATGTTACTGAGGTTGTGGTCCCTCTGAGAGGATGGAGAAAGAGGGCACAGCAAGGGAGGAAAATGCTAACATCCTGCAGGCTAAAAAATGGTGTAGAAAGTATGCAGAGGGGGAAATAAATGGAGAAAGAAGGCAGCCCAATAAATGGTCCAAGGAAGGAAGGGAAACAAATAATAATAACACCTTCCTTGAAACGTAGGGTGTGATTCTGTCTGGTATTAATCAGCTAAGCTTCACTGATACCAGTTGGATGATGTCTGGTTACACTAATTCCTGGTCTGGCTGACCATGGGCAATGGAAAAGGCAAAGCTTAATGAACAGCAATGAAAAATACACAGGTGTTTGGCTGGAATCTGTATTCCAAAAGCTGAATCTGCAGGTCCAAGTTTAAATCTCTTTCTCTGAATTTCTACTACCTTTTCTTTCCCCAGCCCTAAGTGAACACTGCAGTTGTCAGTATTGTGAGCCTCAAAGACAGTCAGGACCAATCCACCCCTGAGCCACATCACATGCACGAATTGAACAACAAATAAAAACTCTGACTTTTCGGCATCATAAAAAAATTACTGCAATGGACACGAACTGCTACCCTGCCAGGAGATTCCCAGAGAGGCTTTCTGCAGTAATCCCCCTCCCTGATGTGTCTGACATTGCTGGAGACCCTCTGAAAACTTTCCTCTCTGTTGTACCTGTCAGCCTGATTGCAGCTTACCTATTTTTGGTCTCTAATTTGAGTTGAACCTGATGCAAACAAATAACATTATGAAGAAAAAAGGAAGCAAAGAGTTTGCAGAATGCTTAAAATCCCTCTGTTTGAGAAAATGTTCAGGCTCAGCAGAGCACCTGAGGTGGTGGCAGGTCAGCAGTCAGGGCTGAGAGCCAGGTCCCCACACTCTCTGCTGTCTTCAGGTGTCTGCTGTTTGTTAAGTCAGGGCTCCCACCACAGCCACTTAACTTCTTTGTGCTTTGGTTCACTCATCTGTCAGGTGTAATTTTTTTTCCAACTCGTAGTATTGTTGTGAAACTTTGTAAAGTCATTTCAAACTGCATCAAAGAACAAAAAGGCGGATACAAATGTCTAATGAGCTCACACTTGAGGGCGAAACTTTCACATAGCCCCAGTTCAGTCAGTCTTCTGGGACACACTGTGATCTTGTTTGAAGAAAAAGTGAACAGGGAAAATAAAACTGGCAGAGGAATGCCCTCTTAACTTACGTATCTTCTTAAAAGGCTGTGAAAAAGCATTGGACGAGTTGGTCAATGAAAGGTTTTGAGTGACTCAGGCAGGATGACCAAGAGGAAGAAGGAAACTGTCTGCTGCCTGTGGTGCCACTGTTGTGCAACATCATCTTCCCAAGCTCGCAGACATGAAGCTGCAGCCAGCAAGTCTGTGGGAGGCAAGCTTGCTCTTCTGACCAGATTATCTCTGTTAGAATCTGTAACTCATTACATGATTTTGGCTATTGCGTTACTGGAGGCTACCGTTGTCAGCAAGGGTTAGTTTTCCAAAAAGACAGCCATCATGTAACACCATGAAAATGCATATTACAACCTTATGAAGGCACTTACTGCATTCAGACTTTGAAAACAAGTGTTGCATCAGAAAAGAAAAGATAATAAGAAACATCGATCAACCTCATGCCACATCAGGTGCATGTGGCCCACATTAATCATCTGAATAAGCCACACTAAAGTCTGAAGTGCCTTTTCATGGCAGTAAGTTAGATCTCTTTACACAAAAACTTATCCTATCTTGATAGCAAGGAGCTGACAAAAATCCTGTTGGTGCCCATGGCTGTGTAATGTACTCAAGTTTGACCCAGACATTTAAATATTTTCATAACACCAAGAGCAATAAAAAAACCCATGCATAACCTTATAGTTGTGCAATCTGCGTGTACTTTGACCAAAGTCTTTCGTACTGCAAGCAGTAGGTGGCATGCTTAAAAAATAAATATTAATCTCAGGGAAATGTTCTCATGCTGTTTTACTGCTGTTCTTATAAGTCAGATGGAAAACAATCTACCAAAGTATAAACAGAAAATGTTGCAAGCTTGGATTCTTTAGATATAACTGAAATGAGTAAAGTAATTACAGTAAAACTCTAAGGTGAATCAAAAACTTCAGGACTGAGTCCTGGCCTACCACAGAAATGGGATAATCGAAGAAGAACTCTAACCCTAAATTCCTGAACGGAATATGTTATTACTCATTGCATAGGGAAAAAGTATGATTAGCATCACCCTTGTCAAATATGCAAATGAGTGATTACATTATATCCAAGTAAATTATCTCTCAGGTTTCTATTTGGGAAGACGAGGTATACAGCATTCTTCTCTTGTAGCACTGCTCTCTACCATTAAAGACTTGCTCCTTACTCTAAACCAGCTTATTTCAGAGGGTGAAGAGATCCCTTTGGGTGGACTTAACAAAACTAGCAAGTTTTGTTAAGTGCTTTGGGAGTCTTCAGGTTGAAAAGCAGAGGGAAAATAGGAGACAGTTATCATTTGAAAAGCAGGTGGAATGCTGCGAGAACAATGTCTGTCCCTGGGATTTATTTTGTTAGCTATGTAGGCGAGGGAGAAAAGCAACATATTAACTCTTGGCTTGGACCAGCCCCTGTGAGCTCGGCACTTTTGTCTGGGCGCGCAAAGGAAACACTACATTTAGTTCACATTAATGTGAAAAAGTGACACAGCTGCCTATACCCTCCCATGCCATGGCTACATGATGAAAACCACTGGGGTTCTTGGAGCTTTATACTTCTGTTATTCTTCACTTTCATTCAGGAACTGATTTATTACTGAGGCTATAGACGAGGAAGAGAGGAAAAGCTAAACATTTTGTGTGCTCTGCATCTGGCAAGACATAAAACACTCCAATTTCAGGCATGAGACAGGTCACTGACAGTGACAGACATGGCTGGCAACATCTCAGTTCAGCAGCAGTAACTCGTCATCCAAGCTGAGTGTAATTGTCACCAGGTGTCAAGTCCCATTGTCTCCAGCTGTGGGGCTCCAGGCTCCCAAGGAAATTATCACATGAAATTTTCCTATACAATGTGGCTTTTGCATTTGCTGGGATGAACTGACACCAAAGCAAATCCCTTCTGCATTCCTTTTGACAGTTAATATCTCTATTGAATCCTCCTGAGTCTCACAGAAAGCAGAGAATAAAGAACACAAGTTTCTCCTCTCAGTGGCTGAAACTTGATCACTTTTATTTAAAAGGACTGAGAAATGCAGTAACTTACATTGCACCAATTTCTTTTGAGGAAGACCTTGGAAGCTATTAATGTCCTGTACTCTACTGAGGAAGAATAATGCCTCCCCTCCAGCTCACTAGAAAGCAGACAATGATCCTCGCCTCCAGTGTAATGCAGAAGATAAAGCAATGAGTATAAAGTATCAAGAGCTGCAATTTACGTATTTGTCCCATAATGGACACTGTGCTGATACACCAAAGAGGATTAACAAAACGTAAGGACAAGCTGAGGAATGTTAATGTTTTTAACAAATCACAGGTGTGTGAGGCCACACTCATCACCTAAAAACAGTCAGAAGCTAATCAAAGTATGAAATGAAATGAACTGTATTTATCTCTTGCAGAATTATGGAAATGCTAAATATCAGTATTGTGCATTTTCATGCAAATTTCAAATTTTCAATACATTTCCAGTTGTCATGGTTTAAACCCAGTTGACAACTAAGCACACACAGCCACTTGCTCACCCTTCACCTCCCAGTGGGATGGGGGAGAGAACTGGAAAAAACAGTAAAACCTGTGGGTTGAGATAAAGACAGTTTAATAGGACAGCAGAGGAAGAGATGATGATGATGGTAATAATAATAATAGTAATAATAATAATAATAATAATAATAATAATAATAATGATAAAAAATATGCAAAACAAGCGATGCACAATGCAATTGCTCACCACCCACTGACCAACACCCAGCCCGTCCCCGAGCAGCGAACCCTGCCCCCTGGCCAACTCCTCCCAGTTTATATACTGAGCATGACATCATACGGTATGGAATAGCCCTTTGGCAAGTCTGGGTCAGCTGTCCTGGCTGTGCCCCCTCCCAGCTTCTTGTGCACCTGGCAGAGCGTGGGAAGCTGAAAAGTTCTTGACTAGTGTAAGCACTGCTTAGCAACAACTAAAACATCAGTGTGTTATCAGCATTATTCTCATCCTAAATCCAAAACACAGCTCTATACCAGCTACTAGGGAGAAAATTAACTCTATCCCAGCCAAAACCAGGACACCAGCATTAACAATCACTGCTACATTAAGAATCCTATATTGGTTGGTATCTTTCCCACTAATTTTTAGTAGAATTTTCCTTCAATTAACATTAGATGTTTACAGAGCATTTTAAAACAATGGTGCCACTATATAAAAAAATGCATGAAACGTTCATTTGAAAGATGCCTACCAAGCCTACCAAGCTATTACTCTGGCTAAACATAGTGATTTGGAAAGGAATAAAGCTAATAGAAAACCAAACCTTTTCTTTTACTAAGAGTTCTTGTGGAGTTGTATAAAAGTAGTAGGGACAATATCTATTAACACTTCTGATATTTCTACAGTAGTGTACAAAGACTCTTTACTTCTGCAGGAAGGGAGGAAAATGACCCTAAAGGTTCACAAAGTCAAGAGCTGTAGCTGCATTAATTAAACTAAAAAGAAAATGTTGTTACATGTTAGGGAGATTGGGGGAAAAAGCCACCTCAAGAAGAAAGCCCTGTCATGATTAGCTTAATTTGGTAGTTTCCAATGACTCTGCAAGTAGTATCAAAGAGATCTTCAAGAACACCTTAAAACTTATTTATCAACTGCCAATGAAGAAAACAAAAAATATTCAGATCAAAACCTGATGAAATTCCTAACAAAATTCATTAACTGGAACTTCTACCCTGGCTATGCCTTGTAGTATACTAAGCATTCACAGTACAGTAGATGGTGACCTTGTAAAGGTTTGACACAAGAACATGAATGAGGTGTTTCTGTTTTCCTATTTCCTTTCATTGAACCACAGAACCCTGTAGCCTGGAAGGGGCCTCTAGAAGTCATTTAGTCCAATCCCCCACTCAATGCAGGCCCAATTAGATCAGGTTGCTTGGGGCCATGTCATGTTGGGTTTTGAATCCTTTGAGTCTCCGAGGATGGAGAATTCACAGCCTCTCTGGGCCCTTGTTCCAATGTTTGATCACTCTGACAGTGAAAACCTTTTCCTTTATATCTAATTGCAATGTCCCACATTGCAACTTGACTCCATTGCCTCTCACCCTGATATTGAGAAGAGTCCAGATCTGTTTTTTCCCATTAGATAGTTGTACCCTCCCATTAGATAGCTGTCAATAGCAATAAGGTCTCCCCTTAGCTTTCTCTGAATAAACTCAATTCTCTCAGCCTCTCATACATCACACACTACAGTCCCTCAGCTGATCTTGTTCCATTAAGTCAATGTTTTCCTTGCACTGGGGAGCCCACCACTGGACACAGTACTCCTGACAGGAGACGAATACAGGGGAAGAATCCCTTCCAGCAACGTGCTGGCTGGATACACTTCTGCTCATACAGCACAGTATGTAGCTAGCCTCCTTCAGCACAAGGGCACCCTGCTGATTTTGATAGTTGGGGAGGTTTTTCTAAGAAGAGTGAAGAAAGTTCCTTATAATCCTGCCCTTATAGAAGCCTGACATTCTTGTGAGATTTTTTAGCATTAGCTACCTAAATCTGTTATAACAGGACGGTTTTTCCCAGCCCCATGTGAGTTTGCTGGCAGACACAGTTATTCTACAAGCAGAAAACAACCAGGACCCCAATAATATGTGAACCATAAAAGCAATGCAAGCCATCTCTGTAATTATTTTCTGATGTTCAGAGATATATTTGTTCTCCTGGAGTTCTTTTCCTTTGTTCTACTTGAAATCATCTGTAGTAAAAAAGATTAGCCTTTGTGCCTATCAACCTATAATGCCCTGTTAAGCCAGCAGGAGTTTCAGATGTGAATGAATCCTAGGGTCTAGCCAGAGTACCACTCTGCTTGTCTGCTTCAATCAGAAGAGTGTGATTCATATCTGAATATTTTAAAAAATCAATATTGATCAGTACAAGAATCACTTGACCTGTTCCCTGCAGACTTCAGAAGCGTAACACCAGATTCAAATTTGATGTAACCAAAAACAAAATGTAGGTTATATTACACAGAAATTATTTTAGAATACTTGGATCAAATTCTCTATGTCCACTACTGCTAGGACTCCAACCATTTGTTTCTTTTTCTCTGCTAAATACTTCCATATTTTCACATTTTTGTGGAGCTGTTATTTCTGCCTTTGTTACGTTCTGATCAGATAATGTTTTTCTTCAGAAGTAGCTTACACAGCATATATTAAATAATGATGACGAGAGTATACAAAACAATACAAAGCCAGATTTTGGTATTTTTACTCATGTTAGAGAGCATCAAATTCTAATGTGGAATCATGTTGCAGACAAACCATAGTCAAGAGAAGTATTATAATTTAGATCAAATACAATATACACTAGTGTTCATTTCTGTCTCAAATAAAATTCCTATCAATACATTGTATCTCTTGCACATAATTAACATCTATAGGAAACATAAAAATGCACAGAAAGTAAAAAGAGAATAATTTATGGATTTCTATAGACATTTTTGTAGATAACACATATGTTTAAACAAACATTTCTGAAAGCTACAAGTTGTACAGATTGGAGATGATTGAAATTATAATTCAATGGAGGAAAACAACTGTTGCTTAGTCTGTCTTACCTGTTCCAAGAAACAAGACATGATATCTTCCATCAGCAGCATTCACTCGATCCACAGCAATCTTTGTATACTTGTAGTCGGCTCCTATCCGGATGATTAATGGCCTCTTGTGTATTGGGTAAATGGGATTAAACATCAAAGGGTGATTCCTGATGAAGGTCACAACATCGTCTGGAAACTCTTTGGTTGTCCGCATATTAGGTGTGAAGGCTCCTCCTGGACACTGTAAGAAACATGCATAGCAATGCTTAACAATACTTACCATCTTTCAGAGAGTATTCATCTCCAAGTCATTTACAAATATTGACAGATAGTTGACGAAGTAAGTTCCCGAAAGAGCACTTCAGACTGACTGAAAGTAATTATATTCCAGTAACGGGAATGAAGTGCTTGAATAGCTATGCTTTGAACTCCCATCAATTCAGATAAAGCAAACACAAACATATTTTTGCACTTTCAAAAATCCCGTCTTGATGGCAAAGATCCATACTTCTGGACCTATTTCCACATTCTTTATGTTTCTAAACTGCCTGTTGAGAAAAAAAATCCAAGTGATTGGTATGGGAAGATACCAAACTTTCACAGTTATAGATTTAGTACAAAGGCAAAAGATAAAATTTGATATTAACTGTAATTTGGTTAATATCCTTCTAGTCATTACGTTGATTATGAGATGGTGAAAGGGCCTGTGACTCATCTTAATTTGAAAAAACAATAATATGGAGTTGATGAGGGGGTCCCACGACGACTCATTTACATCTGAGAAGATTGACCATTCACAGGATCTTGTCTACACTTTCCCTTATGCCCGAGAAATAACAGAGGTCCATGAATATTCTGGATGCTTCCTTACATGTAATAAAGAACCATCCAAATAATCAGCCCTGAGGCATTCTGGACCTCATGAGGAAATAAAAGCAATCTTAGAAATCTCAAGTGTTTACTGAGAGTGAAACTAAAAGAAGACTGTGGGAAAAAATCAGGAGCTATGTCAGTAACTGGTACAATGTTCTGGATGTACCTATGTTAATTTAAATTACTTTTTTTCAGCCACCATTACCACACTTCTTATTGCTGCTCCTGAGCTTCATTTTACCCCTTACCAGATTTCTGAGCTGTGAAACTCTCCTTGAAGTATTGGAGCTATTCAGAAATATTTCAACACAATATTTTTCCAGTTGGAAAATGTTGATTTGTTCAATACGAAGCATTTCATGGAAACTTGTTTATTTTGATGAGGACCATTCTTACGTCTAGGATGGAATTTCTGGTCAAAACCACAGACACAAAAATAGCTAGTAGCTTAGGGAGACATTTACCTCACCTGACTTCTACTGTCTCAAAGTCAGGCATTTATTCTTAGTCAGCCATGTAGGTTTCTTCTGTAGTCAGTAATTCAGACTAGATGCTCTGCTTTTAGATGGCTAAAATTACATAAAATGAATCATACTCTGAGAGACTAGGAAACTCACTGGGGATATATGAGTCATGTGTCCAACCTACCTGATGCAAGCAAATGTTAGAATCTGGGTCTTCACCTCCCAGGGGATCCCTCTAACCACCAGGCAGGAACGTCTGTTTTACCCTCACTGCTAGAAGCTGTTCCATCTTGTGCATAATAAACTATTCATTGGGAAATACCAGGAACAAAGTAGAGAGGGGACTGCAGCCGAACCCCAGGCTTTAGAATAATTTTCTGGCTCAATTAGGATTTAATTATTTATACGAAGTAGAACAGCTCTGGTAGGAATTCTTTAAAAGAAATTGCCCTGGCATCAGTTACCTTCAGGAAGAAGAACCAGAACTCAGCTCAGATATGGGTCTCTCTTGCCATCTGACATCCTTGACAATTGATTCTTCTGGACTCCTAATTATCCTGAGGGTTTTTGTTTGGTTCTCATTAGAAATGACACTACATGCTAGTCCTCTAAGTCCTCACAAATTTGAATTCTGATTATCTTGTTTGCTTTACTCCTTCCCTCTGTGGCACTTGCATCCACAGTCTTCCAGGAAATGTATGGAGCTATCTGCTAAGATTAGCAACAAATGCTGAAAAAAGAACTGTCTTCATAAATTTGTAGGCTATTAGCAGGATTATTCTACTTGGTAGTGATCTGCCAGACCCCAGTTCCTCTCCAAAGGAATTCTGTTTCACAAGCAGTTCAAATTAAACTTTCCTGTTCCACACAGCTCAGTTAAAAGACTTTCTCTGATACCTTCTATCCTTCCATTCTTGACTTGGAGATCATAAGACCTTTGTCTGAGACTTCCTGCAAAAATGTCTGTGCTATGGTTCACCCCAGCATGACCCTAAAAACTTACGTTATATCGTTGTTCTGAGCAAAGCCTTAGCAAACATCTTTAATCAATTAATTCTTTTGCTATCTTCCTTATAAACCAATGACAAGCAAAAGATGTTACTGAAGAACCCTATAAGCTCTCCCTTTCCTGGAGGGATTGAATGTGTATCCTTCACACCTCATTCAAGGACTTGGCTACATGATAATTATGTTCACAGTTCATCACCATGCAGTTAGATTGTAGAGAAACAGAATTCTTTAATTTACAGCATATTCCCCAACATGCTGTAGGTACAAAAACTATTTCTGTAAACTCTGAAAAATGGAAACTATCCTCAAACATTACTGAATTTAGTAGCAAGATGCCAATTATGTAATTTTTTTCCCTTTCTTTTTCCATAAGTAAGTTTTGCTTGTGGAGAAATAAGAAACCATTGGTATTTAGTGAAGGGCAGCCAAACACTGTGGAGTTGATTATGGCCAAATGAGCGTATTGCTTTATTTAATCCTACTGAAGATATACCGAAGCCTTTTCATTGTTTATCCAATGTACTGCAACACAATGAACATTCATTTCTGTCCAGAGGTTTAGTATGAATATCTCTTTAGGCAACTGTAAAGCAGGATTTTCCATGTCATATAAAAAGGCATGCCTGTCTAGTCCAGCATCCCAGAAGTTGCAAAAAACCTGTGTTCCAGAGGAAAGTGCCTCATGCCCCATAGTCTGCAACCATGGCTATTCAAAGTTAACCCTTTGAACACAAATTCTGAGCAGCAAAAAAATCCCCATGTCCTGCTTTTTATAGATGCTTTGACATAAGTGAAAAATAGACTTTGTGGTATGCATTTAAAATTGGAATTTTTTGGCAGTAAAATAGAAGCAAAGCCAAACAAGTCCAACCTTAGAAAATACACCTTTAAGATACTGTGTTGTGGCTGAATTGTGAAGAAGCACAGAAAAGCCAGTGATCAGAAAAACAGCAATGATCGTCTTAAAATAATCTCTTTTGGCTTTATTTTTTGTGTGAGCTGTGATGTAAGAATTTAGCTTCAAATTCAGAGCTCATCAGCACATCTGAAAAATGTATATAATTTCTGTCACCAGATTAAATCCAAATCTGAATTTTCTTTTTCCCCTTCCTTTGTGCTGCCCAATTTTTTTAGGCCCATCTGGAATACCTCATAAGCCTCCATGAGGCGAACCAAGAATAACATGGCAGTGGTTGAGGAAACACATACAAATACAATATTCTGAAGCAGCATGAAACTCTAAAATATGACTAATCACAAGAGCATGAAACTTCCTGTTTAAATGGGTCATTTATTTTCTTTTTTTGTAAAGTTTAGGCTTAAAGCCTCAGTGAACTCAGGATATTAGAGCTTCATGAATTAATTGCAAAGAAAGAATAATGCTAGCATTAGACCTTAGTGGAATATCAGGTATTGATTAGCTAATTCTAGAGATCTTGGAACATGAAGTCCTAAATCTTGGAGCCAGTAATAACTGCACTAAAATGTCATGAAGAATTGTGTGAACAGGGAGAGATATTCCATGTATCTGAGCATTAGTGTATAGGAGAGAAAGAAAGAGAAAGAACAAGATCTACAGCACAAAGATGAATATGAATGAAAGAGTGATGTGGTTAAAGGTTCTTGCAGTGACTTACAAAATTAAAATAAAATTTAATTTCCTGTGATAAATGGAAAAGCAATAAGGTGTTCATCTGAAAAAATTATAACTACATCATCGAGAGATGATTTATCATTCTGTGCCCACATTTAATTCTGATACTTAAGAAATTTTGAGAAGACTTCATAGCAGTCAACAAAATTTGCTTCATTTAGCAAATATGGATTTAGAGAAGATTCTAGAGAAAGTTCATATATTCTTCATTAAAGCTGGAAATATTGACTTCATACTTCTGCTAAATCTAAATTGAGTAGTGCAAATAAGTAAACAAATTAATAAAGACAAAACTGCATCAACAGCAATTTTTATACACCATAAAGGTGAAAAGAAAAAAAAATAAAATTTTTCTTTAGAATCTTTCACGGGACATTTTTTTTAAACTTGGAAACAGACCTAGCTCTAATGGTGTACAGAATTTATTGGACGATTACTACTACCCCTGATGCAGTGAGAGGAAGTCCTGAAAAATTTTCAAGGCACAGAAAAAGCATTTTTAACAAGGAGGACTGCTATGAACTGATTGGCATGAAAACTCATCTATTTCTAGGTTTCTCATCTAAGATTCAGCACCTGACAACGTATTAGACCTAGTCAAATTACAAGTCCCAGAAGCCTTGCTCTCCTACTACATCTCCCAGGCATCCCAGTAGAGCTGCAAAACTTTAGAGAACTATGGAAAATTCATACAGACTGAAGACAGACTTACAGATGTTTGGATCCAGACTGTAGAACACACTCACAGAGCCGACTTTGTACGCTTATTTATTTAGCTATCTTTTGCTCAAACATACATACAAAATGTAAATGTACATATAAACAACATGACTGCCATCTAATGAAATAATTTGTACTGCCTTTTGAGCAGAAAGAGCAAGAGCGATTAAGATTTTGCACGACTTTTAATTCTCTAGAAGATTTCCAGATACTACGTGATTTGTATGGCAAGTTGAGAAGCAAATAAAATTGTTCTGAACTGTAACTAAGTGTCATAGACACATGCAGTCCATTCTCCCAGAATAAATAATATTTATTTATGTATTAAACATAGACAAGTAATTGGCAAGCCTGCATAAACATCTTTGTACTTACGGTGCCAGGACGCGGGTACGGAATTCTGCCCTGATATGGAATCAGCTGGTGGTTTGGGCCCTCCTTGTGTGCAAATGGCCCATTGAACACTGTCTGGATGTCGGATAGATGATACACACACACGGCTGAGCCTTTAAATATGGAGCTGGAAGACAATAGGGAAAAGTTAGTATTGCAATCTACCAATTTTTGTATAGCTTTTCCATCATTTTGCATGGTCTAATAGTGAAAGATACCTCTAAAAGAATATATTTAATACAATTTAATGCTTCTATAGCATGGATTTAATATATTTAAAATATTTAAACTAATTTAGCTTCTCCACATACACCATTACTCCTTAAGACCCAGCACCTTTTTGAACAGTGAACTACGAAAACAAGGAAGAAGGTACTACCCTACTGGTAGAATAAGAAAATTTCCTAATGTCGAATATAAAAGAAATATAATCTGCCCCAGTTAAATCAATGGCAAAAATATCGCTGACTTCAGTGAGACAAGAGTTTTATAAACTTTGTACTGCCAAGCTCAGCACAGGTTTCCAGAACTCCCTACCAGTATATTAACCACAAGACCTCCATGAGCCTCCTAAAATACATAGCTAAAATGTTAATCAAAACATTTTTGTGCAATTACAGTTGGTTAGATTATTACAATCAGTTGCCAGCTTTTCTAAGCAAAATGGGGACAGGTTGTGGCTGTAAAGGAATTACTCCTATACAGTCCTCAAACACACCCACAAAACTGGTTTTACAAAGACCCCTTCAAAAGAGTTGAAGTTTGATGCTTCCTGAGGAGAACCCAGGGGGTCACCTATGAGAAGGGCATATTTTTCCACTGCTCTGGGTTCAGCAATGGTCTCAGATGTCTCCTCAGCCAGCACGAGCCCTGAATGGCCTCCATCACCCTGTGATGATGGAGGGCACTAGGGGAAAAATTTCCAGAGTGATGCTAAGGCTGACTGGAGTGAATTAACTCCTTTTTTTTTTTTTTTTTTCCCTCTCACTACGTATAAGGTTTGGGATATTTATCTTAACAAAGTGGAAACTCCAGGCAGTCTGAAATCTGCCTGATGTTAACTGTAGGCTGAAGATAATCTAAGTAACTCTCTGTTTTCAATTGAAAAAAAAAAAAAAAAATCACTCCAGAAAAAAACCTGAAAACGTTACACATAGTGTCTAAACGAGCAAAGTGCAATCCACATTGCTCTCAGCTATATATGGATTGGCAGGAGAAACCTTTTAGATGGATTATGGTATTTGTGGAAATTTTAGTAGGTATTAATAGGTTTTAAGAAATGTATTTAATCTTTCCAAATGTTTTATGTTAGATTTACAGCAGATTATGCCACCAAAATAATTTGCTTCAATATTACTTGGTTTCCTTCTCTATGGTTTAGATAAAAGTACTAATAGTTATTATCTGGTGAGATGTTTCTCTCTTGCTACTGTTACGAGTTGGAAGTCTACAGAGGCGACCATAAAGGAACTGCTAAAAGGAGTAAAAATCATTATGATTGCTGTATTTAGCTAGGTAACACATCCAATCTATAGTCAAACAAAGAGAAAGCAAGCATAGACCATGTGGTTCATGATAACAGATACGCCTGAGTGTAAAAACTTCAATAGAGAGAGAAAACAGCCTGAGAGCCAGGAAAAAGTGAAGTTTTCTCTTTGTTGTCACCTTATATGGTCCTGTGATTCAAACCTCATATCCACTGCAGGAATACCAGGAGAATTAGGTAAAAGTGTTTCTAGTTCAGGCACGTTGCATCCACAACCTAATCATAAGTGTGGTTTTACTGCTAAACATAACCTCAGCATTTTCTCTTTTTGTGCAGTAGGAATCATAAAATGTAGACAGCACCAGATGTTTACAAGTTATGGGATCCTTTTTTTCCTAATTAAATATCATAAAATCATAATTTCTTGGCTAGTTCACACATTTGAGAAAGCAGATTCCTGGATCCACATGAAAAAAGACAGAAAAGTACATCGTGAAAAAATATTTTTTCATGCAAGGATTTTTTTACTAGAAATTGCCATTAAAGGAATTACTAGTAATAAGTTAAATAATTTGCTACTTTGATCAAATAAATTAAATAAAATAAAAAAATAAGCAAAAACCCATCTTTGAAGTTAAGTAATAACAGTTAAAAAATGCAGGATAGCGTATCAGAAATCAGCAGGCAGTAACTATTTCTGCTCTGTATACTAGCACTCTTTGATGAGGGCAAGAGAAAAGTGAAAAAAACAAAGGTAGAGATGGCAGAATCTGTTGGTCCACCTGTCGGTCTATCTTTGTGGAGAGTTTCTGCACAGTAAGCCATATGTAGTACTTGCACTGCCCTTGGGAGCTCACTGAATGCTTTCTAAACTAGACGGTAAGTACTACTGACTGATAACGGGGAGCTTAAGGCTGCAAGGAGGTGATCAAATGCCATATAAGCTTGTCTTTTTGTAGCCAACTGAAGCCGACATGGGTTATTTGCCATCTGTGCAATCATCTGCCAGCTGAGAGACTGGAAATGATTTGTATGAATTCATGTAAGAATTCCCGGTTTGATCCTTCAGGGTGCTGGATGTCCTTCAGGAGGTGTTAATTGCTCTCAGATGCCGCATGAGTTCACTGTGTTGAAGTTGTCTAGCTTTCTGCTGCTGGACGGTAACAAGTGGCCCTCCATGGAAATGTTTTCCCAGTGCCAGCTGACAGTATGTCAGGGAGCAGTTTGCTCTAAGCAGCATAGCTCTAATATGGATACCAACAGTAACGATGCTGAGACTGTCACTCCTGCATGCAAACGATGGCCACAGCAGACATACAAAATCACACAGAACAGCCTTGACCACAAACCATCACTTTCAGTTTTCATATAGAAAATTGGGCAGTTCAGAAAGGTAATTTTTTTTCAAATCTCCCCATTTACCTTGATGTTGTAAAAATTCCATACACAAGCGTTGTTCTGGGGTTATCTGTCTCTAAAAGAAACACATCCTCTGTAAGAAAGAAAAGGAAAAAGAAAAAACATTTTGAATACTAATACAAACTTTATTTTCCAGTTTAATTTATGACTTTACTCCTGCTGAAATCAACAGTGGTTTTGTCTCAGACTTGAATGGGAAAAAGCAGACATTGTATGAATGGACCATATGCATAAATCTATCATTTGAACATTCAGAAACAGTTTGGAAATTAACTCCTCGCCATCTAGCCTTATGAAGACAGAAGGCAAAGATTTTCAAATATGTTCGGGATCCATGTCACACGTTTCTTTCAGCTGGATCTCATTTCAGCAGGTTGTTCAACAGTAGGCAAACATTTAAGTTGCAGTAGGTCAAAGACGAAGAGTTCCCATAGATGGATGTAATGCAAAGCAGGACAATTAGGTGTTTTACTGTCCAATACACACTCCAGATACCCTCACTAGCTCATTTTCAACATGATATGAATGACACACAGTTTTGCAGTGAAGACACTGAGAGATGTAAACCTCCCAGCTTCTGTTGTGTAGGGATTTATTGACTGCTCTATGCAAAACTGTACCTACTCACTGAAATGAATTTGCCCACCTTTACCTCTGATCTGTTGATCTTTTTTACATGTCAGTGAAAAATACTTTAATCTCTGACAGTTCTCCTTATAAATGTTTTAATAACTACAATCAAGCTACCTCTTAAACTTATTTTACAAAAGGACTGAACTCTTTGAGCTTTTTATCATAAAATATGTTCTTCTGCTTTCCATTAATTTAAGTGGCTCCTTCATTAACGCTCTGAAATTTTTAAACATTCTGTTGAGTATGTCAAAAGCAAAAGACTTCACCATGAAGGACTGGCAGTGTTACGCTTCTGCACTATACATGAATTTCCAGCTGCGGTTGTATTCTCTTTGCTCATTGTATACTCTTTGCTCACTGTATACTCTTTGCTACAGGATTGTGCTGGGACCCCAGGATGAGAACATTGTCTCCTATTCTGTATGGTCCTCCATTTTGTCATACAGAAAACTAAAAGCAGTTATCCTACTGCTTTGTTGAAGAGGAGTGGGCTGGTAAATCACAGCTCTGAAAGATTAGTTGCTGTGGCAGTGCTAGGAGGCACTGGAAACTTCTGAAAGTCAGTCCTCCAAGCACCTTGTATATTCTGAGCTACAGCAAGTTAGGATCTGCTCCTAGGCCCATCAGGTTCCATTGAAACTTTGAACCAAAGCAAGTATTTGTAAAGCATAAAGTCAAAAGGACTCCAAACCCCATTTGCTATGATGAGAATCAGGAATAATGACAGAGAAAAGAAAGAGAGATTACAATGGAGAGAAGGTCCATCAGATGCAGCCCTACTGTGGGACCCATTAGCTATTTATATTATTTATATTTATATTATTTATATTTATATTTATATTTATATTTATATTTATATTTATATTTATATTTATATTTATATTTATATTTATACTAATACACACACCAGATCTTCCAATACCTGAATTTAGACCTATGACTTTTTATGTCACAACTGTGGATGATACAGAATTTGAAACTTTCTGATAATGTTGTTTGGCACTTATGTATTAAGATATGGATCTATTAATTCCTTCTACAGCTTGTGACTGCCATATAGATTATTGACTGAATATTTATTCATAGTATTATTGCTATTGCCAGTAACAGGATTTATTAGTATTATCTTGAACTATCAAATTGAGGCCTCTACCCAGTGATTAAAATATAAAAACTGTATTGCGGAAAAGCTGTATGTTACACAGTGGTATAAGAAACAGTTTCAAAGAGATGTATGTTAAAAAACCTCTATCATAATCCTAACTAGGAGCAAAATAACAACAGACTTCACTTACATGTTGCCTCCCAAATATTAATTCTTTACATATATAATTCCTCTACAGTCAAGATTAATTACCTTTATTTCAAAGATAATGATAATTACCCAGAGAACTTTATGAAGAATTTTTTCATTTACTGTCATAAAACTGCAAGGAGAATTTTGTATGAATTTCTACAGGGCCAGGTTTTACTGTCAACAACCTGACTAAGGAGCTGTATGAACATTAATAATTAAATATGCACAGGGTGCAGGATTTAGATAAAACTTTTAAGGGATTTTCTTGCCATACCTAATTCATCAAAGTATGTTTCTGTTCCATCTTCATCCATTACTGAGCATACAAGTCTTGCTTTCAAGAATGTTGTCCACTTGTTCACGAGACTACGCTGACCACCTGTGTCATTCTGGAAAGGAATATTATTTTCAGAAAAAAAATACAACACAGCGAACATTTTCCTGGGTTTTCCCACATTTTCTTCAGGTTAATTTGACTCATCATCTAGACAATTATGCTGGTATATTCAATATAAAAAATAGATAAGCCTAAACCAAATCCCCTCGTCTAAACACTCCAGATACAGGAAAAAACAAGAGCTAGTTTTCTGAGCAGATTTTCTGTTCTGCGCTAGCAGGCTTGGGAGGGTTGGGCAGTAGATTTTGTGCAGCAGCAGTGTGTGTAGGTATGATTAGAAAGGACTGTGGAGGTCTGTACTGCTCACTGACACTTAGTGTGGAGAAATCCATGATGCCTCTAAAAGGTCTTATAGTCCTATGGAGGGATATTTCTCCTAGTTCTGACAGCCTTTAGCTGCATCTGACCTAGTAAGCCGTGCTGGCCCATGAGATGGATTCTCTGAACTAAATTCAGAAATGATGGCTAGCATGAGTCAAGCTAGTTTTGCACTTTTGCAAGTCCTGCTAGCTTGGTCCAGAGCTGGCTTGGTCACAGCTCGCTCAAGGATCTCTCCATCTCTCTCCACTGCAAGGTGGAATCAGTACTGATAAACCAGCTGGTGGAGGTCCTGCCTCATTCTGCTCATGAACACTTTAGATAAGAGCAGTATCTTCCAAGCTGCATAGCACAATGTCACCCAAGGAAAGGCAAAAAGAAAATGTAGAAGCTAGACAAATGTAATTTCGATGAAATGCTGTGCATGTGCTCCAGGTGCTCCTGGAGCTGGTAATCAGACTTTTGGGGTGACCCATATGGGGTCTTTTGTGGGGGTCTCTCTTAGCACCATTGTACTACTATATTTGGCCAATCTCAAAGGTGTTGATATATGATGGTATACAAGTACACAAATATGACCGGCTCAGATTTATTTTCATTGGCTTTGGGATTCTGTCACTGACTTTGGTGTAAGTCTAAACAGGCTGAGGCCTTTCAGAAATCATCTGGGCTTCATTACAACAGTAACAATAACAAATACAGCTATAATTGCATGAAATGTCTCCTTGCGAAATACCCAAAAAGGCCTTTGGGCACTCTCACAAAAATATAGAAAACAGAGATTATATAAGAGATCACATGCCACATCATATTGCTAGAGAAGGATTTTAACACAATCCCAAACACGCCCTCACACCCATGCACAACAACATCACAAAGCATCAAATTCTAAAGAAGACCCAGATTAAAGACAAGGAATACACAAACATTCCTGAACCTTTCCAAAAGAACGAATGAAAAGGCTAGCAGTAGTTGCGCATTTATAATTTTGCTTCCATAAAAAAAACCCAACCATTTCACCAGAGATATTAATAGCTGCTTCAATCATTTTTCATCTACACTTGATTATAGATACGAAAAGGGAAACAGAGACAATGAGGAGTGCTGTGATCGTAAATTAATTAATTGTCCTGTGCAAATTTTTAAAGTTAGGCTCACACATGCATCAATGCAAGAACTCAGAAAGGACAGATATTGTAAAAATGAAAGCAATATTTGAAAGTTAAATCAACCCATTGAAAAGCTTGGCTCTGATATTTCCAATGTTGTTTCAAAGATTTTGAGTGTGTGTGTGTGCGCGCGTGTGTGTGTGTGTAAGACTTCACTGTCTTATAATTCAGGTTTTTTAAGCAAAGAATGTACCTCATTCATGCAAAGGATAGCAAGTTTGGAAATTCAACACTGGTAACTATTCTGAGTCAAGTCAGAGAAATACACAAATTCCTGAATCTCTAAATTTCCATATCATTATAGCTATAGCCAGATATATGTACCTGTTCAGACCCTAGCTGTGTGTTCAGTAACAGCTCTTCTTAATTATGAATGTGGAAGCTGAAACAGGAAATTTGTTTCAAATATAAATCAAAGGCTTTTCAATAATTTAGTCTTTTAGCTTATCATGTCACACTAGCAGCTCGTCCCAACAATCTGGCAAACAAAATAGTTCTTACTGGGCATATTCTTGCAATCATTGAATGAATTTGCTTTGTGCTGCCGCTGTTGTCTGTGAGTTTCTCTTTGAAGAAGAAGTAGATTTTGGCATCGTTGGGGTCAGTGCCATCTGGGATAACATGAGCATCCACAAAAACAGGCTCTGAAATGAAGCAGTATACCAAAAACATGAAACCAAATAATGATTGGACAGTTATTGACTACTTCAAGGAAATGCTATAATATGCATATTGAGGTACTGCTATGACAGATTAGGCTATATGCTCTAGCCTCATGTAGGGCTATACCAGATATTACCAGGTAAATGGCTTCTTACCGGCAGCCTTAAGCTTCTGCATCCTCACATTTTATCCCACAGCAGATTTTTAGAAGAGCAGTTAAAATACAGAAGCAATAGTATTAGATTACTGCAGAGATTCAAAGACTTGGAGGAAGAATAAGGAAGAATCAGTGCGTTATCAGGGGCACTTAAGGAAAGACTCATTGAGGCAAAACATAAAAGTAAGATGCTAAAAGACTCTTTAGGAAAAGAACAAATAAGGTACTTTAAAAATGTATGAAAAAGAGGGAAAATAGCTGTTGGAACACTGAAAAAGGAAAGCAGACCATGCAAATGCTTGAACAGCATTTGAGTTCATATCAGAGGCTGATAAACATACAAAACACTGTAAAGGAGCACTAGTGTAATGTCAATTGTAATGTAATTTAAAATGTACATTATGACATGCAGGTGACTGTGCACTAATTTCTTGCAATTCCTTATTAGGCAACCACCTCTATTGGTGTTGGTACCTGCAGAACATATGTTTCTGGCAATTTCCTATGCTAAAATATAATGGACAGTGGAGGGAGTCCTCAGAAGACCACCTCTTTTATCCAAAGGAAGAAGCTTCCTGCATGAAGGCTATATCTTTTCAAAGATCATGCAAGATTGCTTGATCGGTTAAAATCCAGTATAAATCTTGAAACAATCCGATACAAAGGTTGGATCTCTGACAGAAAACTCACTTTAGACTGCAGCATTTTTCTATTCACATGAGCCCAATCTCAATTAATATAACAAGTGGCATGACTCTGGCTCTAAAAGAACATGGAAATAAATCGTGCTTGTCAAGTACCTGTTCTGAGCATATGTAACAGGTAGACTTTCCAGAAATTAGGCATTTTAATGATTCTTTTTCCTTAGTTCACTTTAGGGTGCACACTTCAGGGTGTGCAGATAAATGTAAAAATGTATAGCAAACAGAAGAAAAATTTAGAAAACAGATGTGGTTTCCTGTTCATAGTGCATTGAATTTATTCTGATTGCAATCCTGTGATTTCACTGTAGTCACAGCCACACAGGAATAACAAGAGTCAGCCTAAAAATAGTCAAGACAAAACAACAGTAACTTTACTTCAACATACCTGAAGGCTTTTTTAAATTGGAACTGCTATGTTAATTGCTCTATAACCTTTGACATCTACTTCTGTTCAGAGGGTTGACCACTATTTTAATTCAAAATAGTTTAACTGGAAGGAGTCCTCTTACCAGTAAAGTCAGGGAGAATTTTCACATTGATTTCAGTGAAGCCAAGAGTTAAGTGTTTGCACTCAGAAATTAGTTTCCCTACTGTCTTTTGATAATCAATTTCTTTCCACTGAAATAAATGGCAATAATTGCCACTGACTTCTCTGATAATGGGACTCTCTTCTGCACACATTTTGAATGCAAGTGGTGAGGAGTCTTCTCTACAGAGGTGGACCAGCCTGAATTAACTGAAGTTGGTAATTCATTAGAAAAAACCTTAGAATCAAGCACTCTAACTTAAGGCAATGTCTGATGCATTAGAGGTGGAGAAGGCACTTCCCTAGAAGTCAGATTGTCTGACCACTTGCCATTTGAAAGGTTTTCATACACTTTCCCTTGAACAGTTTGGTCCAGCCTTAATGCAAAAAAGGCCATCAGGTGGGGTGGCCTAAGAGGCTGGCTCATGCAATGAACCCTTTGTATCTATGCATTGTCTGCAATATATATTTACACACATTTCTTCATGGTTCAACCTCATAAATTAAATTCAGAGAAAAGCTCTTTAAAAGACAAGCTCTTTATTTTAAACAAAACAAGGCAGAGTCTCTGTGAAACCCATTAAAAGCTCTGGTAAAACAAAGGCATCTCACCACTCAACCACTTGGAGTTGTGCTGGTCAGTTCGCACTGCATTCCTCCTGGTCAGACTCCGAAAAATGGCTGCATCCGTCCCCATGAAATCAATATACATTCCTGAAAAAAGCTCTTCATCTGCAAAGAATTGAAATGGAGGGGAAAAAGCAAATGCATTGTTATGGCTTTTGGGAAATTTGTATTTACTGATCTGTTTTTATTTTAAACTTGTCAGCTCTTTATTTACACAGGAGTCTATACAGATAAATATTGGGTCATGGGAATGGTGTTTCCCTCTGATTTACAAAGACACAATCTAGAATGCACCAGAATCATCAGATTTTTCATTAAGACTTTAGGGAACTGCATAACTAAATGTAACAGCAGAACTGCGTATGTGGTGAACCTTTCTTTGTTGCTCGACGTTCACTGTTAAGGATCACTGGAAAATCAGGCTAGTATTATCAAAAAGAATCAGATTCAATTTTTTAAGTACATACTTCAAAAAGTTTTTTTTTGTTACGGGAGCAGACAAAATGACTGGGCTGAATTTATTGCTGGTGTAAACTGGCCCAACATGTATTGCAGTCAATGGATCAGTGCCAATTTTTACCAACAGTATTGTCAAGGCTGCCCCAGGCAGCCTTAAGCTGACTTCAGTATTGCAGAGGCCAGACAATCATATTATTGAACTTTACACAGAGTAATACGGAACAACAATTGTCCCCTTTTATGTACTTGATTCTAAGTACAGGGTCATTATGCTTGAACAGAATTAGACATGCAACTCTTACATTAACAGAACTATGAACTTCTGCTCCCTGTGCAGGGCTGAAAACAGTCCATCAGTCAGGATGTGTATCTGTGTTTGTGTGAGTCTGTGTGTGTGCATAAATATACATATATATAATTATAATTCTAATTACATATACTATCATTTTCTACTCCATGAATAACCAAGCAATTTCCACTGACTAATGACAATGAAACCCCAGAGTAGAGAACAGTAGCTAAAATAAACTCTAACTCTCAGAGTGGGAGTGGTGGCTGAATACATTCCAGTACAGCTGGGTCCTTTGATTGATGTTTTTGTCTGAATTCCTGGACTACCCAGCGAGTGTGGTCAAGCTGGCAAGAGTCACAGGTTCAGAAGCGCTTGAGACTATTTTTATGCTCTGTGTGTGTGTGTGTGTGCATCAATATGGAACACTATTGGCTCATGAGAGAATTAAAACTCTGGGGATTTTGTTTTTCTGCTGCTGGCTAGAGCCTGAATTGAACCCCTACAGAGCAGCCAGCAGCTACACTTCTGCTCTCATCTCTCCCAGTGATGACAAGATTCATACACAGGGGATTTAAACAATACATTTGCTGCATGTTTGTGAAGCATTTACTTCCTGAGCGTGTCTTGACAGATTGACAGTAGATCTATACTGATATATAACTGATTTTGTATATTGGTCTCATTGCCTCATTGAATAATAATTCTTATTATGAAAGAAATTGGCTGAAAGAGATCAGGCTTACGGTTCTCACTAACCGTTACGTATGGTTCTATGCACACACACTAACAATAGTACTACACTATGTAATTTTAATCCTATTACATATCAACGCTATTAGTTATGTCTTAAGCATTCCTAGCGTCTACTTGCTAATCATGTATCATATGATATCCGTCAGCTCCACTTCCTTTTGGTTAAATTCTTAAATTCCACACAGCACTTGGTCTGCACAGCACAACTAGTTCACACTACTTCTCTTTGCTATTGGGGGAATTACTAAATTGATGAGCTATGTCTGCTTTTATAAATATCTGAGAGTCTGGGTGGGGAGAGAGACATGCATCCTGCACACTAGTTATGCCAAGTTTCTTCAAAGGACATTTTTCATTGCTTTGATGCAAAAGTGTCTTTGCACAATGGCAAATTGTACCAAGTTCAAATTTGTTTTTATAGCATCACTTTCCTCTGAAGGGTGAATCAGCTTTCCTGATGTATTCTAGGCTGGTGATGCCCAAAATTGTCAAGAAATTGCAGCTATATTTAAAAATGGGTCTTTTGTTGTGGAAGAGTTACCCAGTCTGGCAGTATTTCCTATCTTCTGAACCGAGGGGAAGGAATTCCTCCTGCAGAAGAATGCTCAAAAGAGAGTCCAGTACATGGGCTCCGTCCTTGCATTTTAACTCAAGCTGTGATTTACACAATCCTCCCTTTTCCGGCATGGATATTGAGGCTAAATTCATTCAAGCTTAATGTTTTTGAAGTGACTGGACTTTGTAGTAACAGGGAGAAAGTATAAAACTCAATCTGTGGGACTCTTTTGAAAAAGAATATGACCTTTGTGGAAAAATTTAAACTTTGTAGATGAATTATGTCATGAAAGATAAGTCAAACACTAGGGAAGGTCTCTTCAGTCACATAACTGAGAGATCAAGGAAGATCATGTAAAGTACTAAGATGAACAAAGCTGCCATAGAACCATTGTAGAAAAAAGTCAGCTTACTGTACATACAGTAATTCAGAAACAATGTACTTTAATGGTGTTTCATAAAATTCAGAAAGAACACAGAAAGGAAACTTTATTTTTTAATGACAGTTGATTCACTTAACAATACTGGAACAACAATGAGTAGCAGTGGATTAATCCATCACTGACTTTGAACAAACATTTTCTTTACACAGTGAGTGTCTGTAAACACTGACCATAGATCACTGATGAGATAAAGATCTAAGTGCAGCCAAGGTTCAGAGAGGTATGTAGGTAGCATTTGCCTGTCTTCTAAAGGTGCTTCAGTTCATACCTCTGTGAATGAAATTACTTGTCCTTTGTATTAAATATATTTGCAATGAGGAATCAAAAAAAAAAAAAAAAAAGTTAGTTTATATTTTGAACAGGTCACGTAGGATAGACTATATGACACTTCCCTTAAGCTCCATGAGACTCAAACTTTAAAGGAAATATCTGGCACTATATGTAATTGCCATTGATTTCAGTGGAAGCCAAATGGCAGAAAGACCGCACATTGTTTCCTTGTAAACCTTGGGTGAAATACGCAGTACCTGTGTGCATGAAGTTGCATTTGTTAAGAAAGCCTGAAAAAGCTGTGCAACTGCTGTTCCCTTCATAGCCAAAAATATAGCAAGGAGTAGGCACATGTTGAAAAATCAAGGCTTTGGCACTAGAAGTCTGTGAACATGCTGCAAACGTGAAAGGTCAGCTTGCACTAAGTATATATAGTGTGCTTCCCGGTTGGAAAAAAAAAAGAAAACGAGTTTCTTTTACTGATAACTTAGGTTGCACAAAGTGTATGCCCCCTTTGAGTTTTCACTTAGGTGTGCAATAGGCACTGCAGTAATTCTTTGTATGGGGTATATCTCACAGTCACTGAGTACAGTCACCACCAATTCACAAGAATATTTGAGGTATGTCAGTTGTATCACTTTCTGGCCCTTCAAACGGAAGAAAATTGCAAAATTGGTTGGGTATAAAGCCAACTGAAGAATGCAGAGCCTTGCAATAGCTGGTGGACTCTACAGCAGAGATGACAACAAAAATGAAATTCAAAGTAACTAAAGTCTTCAGGCTTTCTTTCCCTGGCTACTCTGAGATTTTACAAATAATTAAATGAGACACAAGTGCTGTCTAGGATGAACAAGGTCAGAATCTGTTCAAACACAAAATGCTAGACAGGGTAATGCAGAGTTGAAACTAACCCTGGGAAAAAATGTCTAAGCTGGAAAAGGGGCAATCTTTTGTTTTCTGCTTCCTTCTCTCTCCCTTTCAACAGCTTATTTCTGCATTTCATTTGTACATCCACCTTTAGCTTCATCTAAACCTTGAAACAAGGATGGACCCAACCCTTGTGACCATCAGCCAAACACAAGGTACTGCTCTTTGGAGGCTGAATTCTCTTGTTTCAGGCATCCCATCAATCCACACCACGCATGATCATATAGGTTTACACCTCAGCAACTTGGAGTATTTTTACTTACTGATCATAACAGACACCGTGTTCACATTAGGGTTGAAAGAACAGCGCCCCTTTCCCGATTCACACTTGGAGTCGATCTTGAAGATTTGTTCCTGCAATGTAGATTTGTGTGTCACTTCTCATTTCAGAAACCATCAGACATAAAGTGGTTTTATGCTTGGCTATTTCCGGCATTAACAATGCTCAGCACTGCTGGGCATTTTTGCTGTACTATCAGCAGTTTAGGTTTCCTATTTATAATTTCATCATCTTTTTAGACAGCTTTTTCATTGGTACCCAGTTATTTTCAAGACTCTTTTTATAAATTCAAGACACTGAAATAAAGAATTTTTCCCTCTAGCTCAGTTACGCTTTGGAGAAGTTGACTGATCTCTGCAATAACATCTGTGGAGATTACTTCTGTGTTTTTGAAGTTATTTATCCTTTATTTGCTGAATACATTGTGATACTTATACTAGTCTAGGACATTATAATAAAGCTACTAGAACAATAATACATATTAAATAGAATTCTCTTATGGTAACTGTCATTTGGTGATAGTATAAATCATTTGCCCTTTACTGAGCTATCAGACCTTCAAAAATTCCCTAAATCATAGTTATTTTCTTCAATAGCATCTCTTGGATTATGTGTAGAGCTCCAATTCCATAGCGATAGATATCAGTATCTCCTGCCATAGCCTGATATCTCTTGGAAATATTTTGCTGTTTAGGAATCTTGGTATGGGGATTTGTTTATATTTTATGTGATTTATAAACGAGAAGTACATTTGGCAAAGCAGAAGCAACCTGAACTACAGCTTGAAACACAAACAGTCTGAATATCGTTAGAAAATTCACCCATCTTGGGGCACCTCTTCACTTCTTTGTTCCCAGCAATACTGAAAAGCACAGTATGCTGAGCAAGAAGGGTCCAAGTCTGTTCTTAAAAACTTCAGTCAGTAATGGCAGAGATATCGATCCATAGCACATCGACTCGCATACCATTGTATACCAAACAAACAACTCGTTCCTAGCCTCCTATAACAAACTTCTAATCTTTAAGGCAAAAGACACAATTGCAAGGAAAAACCACCCAAACTTAAAACATTTCTGTTTCAACAGAAGAAGGTAGCCGACAAAAATTCCAAAGAAATGCTTCTGTGATGTAGATGCCAATGTATTAGTTATTCAACTAAGGGCAGGAACTCTTTTTATTCCCTTTAACAGTTAATGTAAATCACAGGGGAATGGGGGTGCCACACAGATCACTGAGCAGCTATTTGGCAACAGCAAATTGGAGACTCCGCCAACCTGAAATGCTCAGCTACAGCAGGAAGTTTTCATATCCATTATCCCCTATATCTTTTCCCCCTCTTCTGTTTTGCCTAATTTAATCACAGAGACCTTATCTATTGTTTCAGTAGCAAGCTCTCTAAACAATGTTAAAACATAAGTATGAAATTTCTAATATGGTCTTGGGGTTTTTTTTGTTGTTGTTTTACTTACTTCTAGATTAATATGCAGCTTGATGTTAATTCATATTTACTATATTACACTGCTATTTACCAATGCAAAATGCCCATTACTGCACTATTAAACTAGCTTCAGGATTACACTTGATTTTAATATATATTAAACTACTCTTTAGTCTATAATTAATTCACATAGTGATTACATTTCCTTCTGTTTGCATTTACTTTGACATTAGAATAAATTTGGGTGACTAAGAGAGTCATTACCAAAGACCAAAGTATCAAGCATGCCAAGCAAGAAAATTAATTATTTTTTAACGTCTTTTTCAGGGAAAAGGGCAACGTTCTGCCTCATCAATGAAACTGCCTTTTTTGTGAGATTGTGTGGAACCTTGGAGACAAAGAGCAAAACAGGCCCAGTTCTTATGATTGTTGGATATGATTCTTACTGTCAGGCTTTGTAGCTTCTAGAGAAAAACAGATGTGCTTTCTACAATACCCATTTTGCACATGCAAAAACAGCCTTCTGTGCATGGAAAACTGTACTAAATTAAAGGTGAAATGATAAAAGCAGAGAAAAAATTGAATTCTCACTAGTCCTATCAGCACTACATAGTTCTTCATTCTGCTCTATTAATTAGTCATGCACTGATATATGCAATGAGTTCAGAAGGAAATGCTTGGTTTTACACTGTTATGCTGTTGTTGGCCTGTACAGTAATGGCTTTGAGCGTACGATGCCTACAGTCAAGTGTCTGACAGACTCCAGACGTCTGAAACAGCAGTTTATTTAATCAATTGATCATAGGCATGTAGCTATACAGACAGGCTAAGTGAAGTCAGTTCTGCTCTTCCAAGACATGAATCTTTATTTTAAACTTAAGAAATTTAACATCTTGCATCATCTGGAGATGTCATTTCCCGCACTCCTCCCCCCCGCCCCCAACCTCATTTACAAAAACCCTAAAATAATGAGATTTAGAGTTCTCCGGGCCACAATGCTACTACTTAAGCTGATAAAGGAATGCTGCATTAATTACAGACAAATGAGATCACTTTCCATGTTTTAAATAATTCGTCAAGAAATAGGATAATGCTGAGGGAAGCTGACCTCAGTTTCAAAATACATCAAAGTAAGTTAATGCAGGCTCTGTTAACCAGAAGGATGGATTTACTTATTCAGTTCTGCTTGCTTGTGCTTTTAAATCCAGGCCTATGAACCTCTACTTTTAGATAATTCATTAGGACTGAAGGTGCAGTGATTCAGACCACATACTCTGTTAAGGAGATTGGAGCCAGGTAGGGATCTACCAAAAGTCACTGAGATCATCCCATGCAAACCTACCTGCAGAAACAATGATTTATCACCTCCCTGGCAACCTCTGCAGTAGTCTTGGGTCTTGACCAGAATTCCCATCCCACTGCCAATGAAATGAGTGATGAATTTCCCAGTCTTTTCCCTAGGAGCCAGCCCAGCTTTTAAAGCTGCCCTCACATGGCAAAACTCCAGGTAGCACACTCTGATCTTCCTTCCCAACACATCTGCTTCCACATTGTACAGGAAAATATACTGCACGCCCCTGTGCCTGCAGACGTGAATCTGACCCAAAAGCTACTGAGGTGCCGGGTCTCAGTTAAGTGCTTTTCTTTCTCCTTCTGGTTGCTTAATTTATTACCTATTACATTTGCACATAAACAAACATTTCACTTTCAAATCAGGAAACTTGGACAATATACTTATGAAACATCTGGTACTTTGTATATTGAAAATATACAGTGAAACTGAATATAGAAAAACTGGATACCTATCTAGATAAAGTATTATTTACACCCTGGAAGATCCCACAGTGATGAGAAAACTTACTGACTTCATCCCAGCAGAATCTGCTGGGGCAAAACTGGTGCAGTAGATGAAAGTTACCTGTACTGAAATTGCATCTAGTGGGTATTAAGCTGAAGTCCAGCAAACCTTCACATACCTGAATAGTTAGCCCACTTAAGGGCTTCTCCCAGGAATCAGTAACACATGGAAGTTATAAAAAGTGGACTGCATATTTTACTTTTTATCTAACTGACTATTTCCTTTCAAGTATTTCTTGGCAATTTTTCCAACAAATAGTAGGAATGAATTCACCAGACAATGTCAAATAAAAAGTAGTAGCAAATGTAGTCCAGCATTTGGTATGACTGTGGAATTTTGGACAAACATCATATTTGAGGCACAGCTTTTGATCATAGCTTTGCTTCTTGCTGGTAACAGGTCAGAAAACTATGGATCTTTGTTCTTTTTCTATTTAACGTGAGTGAAGGAACCTATTCAGATCATCAAATTTTGCATTTTCAAAATGTTGAGTTTTGTGTAACACAAGTAAGATCCACCACAAAATGAGCATATAAAATGAAAAGAGACTTACCTCTGACCTGCGGCCTCTGTTGACATACACACACACGGGGCTGAAGGCACCGCTGCCGCAGACGTACAGGTGTGTACGATTATACGACTGTATTACACGCACAAAATTCCCACAGCCGTGCTGCAGGGAAAACAGAAAAAAATAATTTCACATTGACAAATGTTATTAGATGTTTGTAACTCTAGGGAACAGACATAGTTTATAATTTTAATAGTATCATGAAAACCGCTACTGAGTTTGGTAGTCTCTGGATTTGAACAGCTGTAGACTTCTGTTTTCTTTTCATGCCATTTGGCCTAGTCTGGGAACTGGGCATTGATAGGGCACTAGAGAGGAGTTACAGAGGAGTGCATGTAACTTTCCTATCTCCACACAGCAATCTAATTTTCATCCACAGACTTCTCTGTACCTTTCATCGGAAGAAGCAGGGCCTCTGCAGGAAAACAAGAAGTAACCTTATGAAGTTTCCTTAAGGACACCTCCAAAACAGTCTCTTTTTTTCCCCTAATTTTTTCATCATAGCTGGAGATAATTAAAAAACAAAGCAAGCCCAAATCTCAGATCCCTTTATTTGTGTAAGAAATTTCTTTCCAAAACATTAAAACTCTGAACAACACAAAGCAAATTTGCAGTGAATTGTTGCTTTGAAGATATTGAAGATCAATGGTAACATCTTCAAATCAGCATGAAAATTAAAACAGAATGTTAAGGGCCACACAGTTTCATACCATCGGATTTAGTTTTCTCCTTCCAGCACACTTCTTTCTTCTCTTGATCTTTCCTTTTTTGACTATGATCAACTGTTAATGCACTTTACGTTGAAAATAGGATTTTTTTCTGAATATTTTTCTTACTGAGATCCCAGAACTGCCTTCATATTCAGTCATCCAAACCTTCACCAAAGACAGTAAGAACTGCATGTGTTTTGTGAGCACAGGATTGGAAACTGTCATCAGTCATCTTCATGAAAATCAGTACAGTTAATTGTTTTCAGCAGACTGCACAGTTTATTTACATTTAAAGGCGTTCACATTTTTGTTTCAGCAGGAGCTGGTACCATACTACAACATCTGAAAACTGGTGCATACTTGTAGGTAGTTCAGAGTTCATAGAAGGAGTTTCTCTACAGGGAACACTGCATATCCTCAGTTAAATGTTAGCTCTAGCTATATCAGAAAAATCCTTTAACCCAGTCAAAATATATTGTTTCTCTAAAGCTGAGGGCTGTTCCTAAATGTTTCCGTTTTCTCATATCCAGCTATCTTAGTTTGGGTCAAAGATGGCTTTAGTAATATTTTGCTATCAAAATCCTGTTTTTCTCAGCAGTACTACCAATCCACATTACAGCTGTGGAAAGGGAAGAAGGACAGGTGAAGGTATACCACTAGCTTATATATGCCTTCTTTTTTTGCTGTTTGCAGAAAACTTGTCTAGAAGACTCCTAGATAAAGGATTACATGCTGAGAAATCTCAGAATGAAAGTCTTCAGGGATCAGGACCAGGAAAGAATGTTTACATGAACAGTAGTGGTACGTGGCACTTGCTACTCTGCTTCAGTACCATGCCATGCGCTTTCCAAAGTGTCTATGGCAAGAACACAGGGGTGGTTAGATGAACAGCTCTTTTCTTTAAGGACAGCCTTCTGGGGCAACCATCTGACACATACTGTGTCTTCATGTCTCTTCGCTAATGATTTACAGACAAGTAATGCAAGTTGGCTCAGTACCAACATTCTTGTATTTTAATGCTGTCCAGCAGGACGACCATTTTATGATCTTCTCTGAGCCTTTGTCCATCTCTCTAGTGTTGAACCACTGAACTCCATTTGCAATTTGCTACATGATTGATCTGGGTACTGCACTGTGACTCCACAACCCAACAAAGCAAGAAATTGTTATTTCAGAATATATTCTGTAGGACGGTCATTCAAGAGCACCTATGCTTCCATTTATTTCCCTTTCCTTGATATTGGAGTACTTTGTGTTTTTAAATCAGTCTGGTCTGAGGTGACATGAGATAGTTGTCTTCAGGATGGATGTTTGTCAAAGGCAGTGGCTAAGCTGTAGATATTCACATACTATCAGTGCTTCTCTTGGAGCTGATACGAAAACTCACTCAGTAGTAGTGTCTGGGGAACTGCCTTACTGTAGACATCTATCCCCTGGGATCTCATCATCGTAAATGGAGAGAAATAGATGTCATACTAATGTAAGCATTCAAGTTAGCCTGGTGAACATATTATTTAGAGGTGATAATTTCTTTTCAGTAACAAAAAAGGCAGCCAAAGATGACAAATTCAGACACCAATGTTTGTCTAATGGTAGGGCAAACGAACCCCACTCCCCCCGAATCTCCTTGGAAAAGAATTTGCTGATTGAATAAAGTCCTTTACTGGCTGCTCCAAGTCTATCTATTCCTCTTTTACCTTGTGATAATCACTATTCTCTGATAGGCCAAATGTTATCATGAATTCACTCCCCCCCTGTTTTTTTTCATTTGAAAGTCTTAATTCTTCTGAATTCATTCTCTGCTTCTCCCATTATTATCAGAAATGAAACTCACAAGAATTCTATTAAAATAGAACTATAAATTTTAAGTTGCAAACAGTGATTTAGCATTGGGTTCTCTTTTTCTCATTATTTCAGTGAGCTTTCAATAAGACATATCATTGATTTTAGTGGGAGCAGCAGCTGCTCTTCAGTACCATTTTTTCTCTTTTAAATTCTTGAGAACAAACTTAATGTAAACTTCTGTTTTTGGAACTTAAGTTTTCTTCTGCAATGCACAGCTGGTAGTAAAAAAATCAGTTAAAGTTGATGCACATGGACATTCTTAATTAACTATGTTACAGGATATTAGCTGTACCCACAATTAAAATGTTGTAAAAACAGAGATTCTATCCAGAAATCTGTCCACTAATGCAGCAACATTTGGGGACTTCAATATGATTAAAAGCTAGGAAAGTCTCACCACTAAATATGCAAGACTAAAAGTTCTCTGGAGAGTCCAGTACTTAGTAGTGTCTTAGTTTTTTTTTCCCATGGATCACATATTTTGTGTGCTACTTTCTGCTAGAGTATCATTGTCTACATTTTTCCTATTTTTGCCCTAAAAGATTATCATCATATGTTGGAAACATGACTGAGACTAATGAACTTTTGTATTTCAAAGAAAAGAAAATTCCTTACCCAGTCTATCACATGTTGTTGATGCAGTCGACATAGTAACTAGGGTCAACATTAACCACTGTTAACAAAGCTATGTGTTTTATTTTCACATGTAGTGCAACATAACAGGCCATTAGCTGTAGAATTTACTGCACACTGCAGTAACCAAAACAATGTAAAGATGTATAGAAAAACAGGATATTCGATAGGAAAAATACTTGTTTTTCACTACCATAGCTATCAGGAAAGAAAGCAGATAAGCTGCCATACCAACCATAATATAGTTATTCATAAAGAATCATTCTGTTGCTCTGCAGCAATATAGTGAATTACTCTCCACAGTTTTGAAAAAGCAATATTACAGCAACATTCCAGTAGGCCAGCCTTCTGGTTTTCTTACATTCATCGGCATTTGCAATAGATTTTCAGAGTAAAGCCCACACATATTTTTCTTACAAAATGCACTCAGGTGAATTATTGTAACATTGCAGTAACTGAATTGCATGTCATCTGTAGGCTTAGTTAACAATACAAAATGTGTAGTTAACTAAATAGTAATATTAGGCACAATATAGAGAACTTCTTTGAAATAAATAACAGTTTTTATACTAAATTCAGTGGACTTCTGCATTAATTCTATTACTTTTGAAATTAAAAGCAATATTTATATACACCTGCTTATGTCCTTCAATTACTTCATTAATTATGATCCTAGATATATGCTGAGGAGTATGTTCCAAAGATGGTTATACCTAATGTGAAGGCTTCTGATTTCCATAGTTTTTTTGCTCAAATAAAAACATAAGCAAAATTTCATTGTTTTTTCTTATAAATTTAGTAGTGAGAAACTGCAGTTTTCTAGCTCAGATTAGATTCTGAATTATAATACTAAAGTATCAGTTGGAAAACAGCTAACGAGCTAAAAAGAAAACCAGGATAAAGACTGCCAGGTGTTGCTGAACTGGTAAAAAGTCAAAAAGTGACTGAATAGAATTGAAATGTGACTTTTTGCTTTTTGCTTTACAATTTGGCTGTCTTCTCTTAATAAAATCTAGGCATATACAGACTGTTAGTTCAAATTACTTTAGGAAGATAACCATATTAATATACAACTCTGCCAAAGACAGGATCTGCTGTATTTTACCACTCACTGGGTCTTTCAAAATACCTCATTTTTATCTATTATCTATAGAGAATATATAGGGAAATTACCATCTGATTTAGGTCCTTTGGAAGGTGTCTGCATTTAGATGGGAGAATAATCAGCTGTGGTGCAAAACGACTCAACATAACCGCTCCATGGTCTGTGTTTCCTGTGGTTCCAGACATCATCTTTACCTCTTTCTAGGAAAGCATACTGGTTTCCAGATAGTTATTTGGGCATTGTTTTGTGGAAGTAATGGAAAGAAGTGTTTGGGGTGTTCCTGAGTCTGGGGTCTTCAGGCTGCAGACAGTGAGTACCACCTGCCTGCAGAGCCTGTTCCTGGGGCGAGCAGACAGCCAGAGCGCTTCCCCACACTGAACAGACTGTTCGGCATCATTCCCAGGACGTATCTGGAAAAGTACTGTTACCTAGTATGACTAGTAACAAGAAAAAAAGGCAAGGAAGTGGACAATGCATTTCTTTTTCCATCTGTCAAAGTCTGAAGGTGCATTCTATTTTCATAGCTTCTTTTTTCATAATTTCACTTTATGATTTGGCCTGCAGAGCATTTAAAAACCAAAACAAACACTTCTTTCATTTTGTTTTTGGCTGCACTCAAGGTGCTCTTACTTTATTGCCAAGTATGTAATTTGTGTATGTGTGTGCATGTGCACGTGGATTATAACTTACTGTAGGATCTTTGCCAGCCATTTTGCACTCTTCAACCTTATTTGCTGATGCTGGCCAGAAAATCTGTAAGAAAAGAAATATCTTTTAGGTAACATATTTATTATACAATTTATTTTTAATGAATGACAACCAAAAAGCATTTCACTTCCTAACTTACTTACTTACACTAATAAGTTAATATTTTGATATCTTTTACACCTTGATTATAAGGCAAAAAAGGATTTTCATTGCTAAAAGAAAACAACTTTCTGTCTAGCGTGCAGTAAGCAAAATAAAGTTTTTGAGCTTCTTCCATGATTTATTTTGATTTTGAAATAGAAAAGACATCCATTAGAAATCTCTCCCTAGAAATTTAGTAGGTGACAGAGCCTGATAATATTTAGCCTCAAGATAACATAAATAATAGCATTAAAAGATCTCTGTATATATATAAACACACATACATATACATATGCAGAGAGTTGTAGGTATGTATGCATATGTATATAGGGTTTCTATAGAGGCATAGATTAGCAAAGTGAATATGTTATAAAAACAAATAAACAAACAAAAGAACGTGTGGAATTACAGAGATTAATTCTGAGACTAATACTGGCTGATCACATTCGCTGCCAGAAAATTTTTCATGTTTGCTTTCTGTTGATTTTTTTTTATTCTTGTTTTTCCAGGCCTAAATAGACTGTTGAAATGCCTCATAGCTTTATACTACAGAATATATTTCACACAACAGAGGCCTTCCTATCTAATCAAAGTCCACACAGAATTACAAGCTACCTGCTAAGGGAAGGCTGAAGCGTGCCGTGCAGGAGCACAGCAGCTCCCAGACAAGGGTGCCCAGATCGCTGGTGAGATGGGAATTAGCAAAAAGGTCACACAAGCTATTTCAGATCAGAGAAGGCGGCCCCATTTCAGAGGAAGATTTCTGTACCATTATGAGGAGGAAGAACGTGTTCATGCCATCACGAGAGGCATTTAATTTAAATGTGTAAGTTAGAGTTAGCCTCCCCGGACTCCCTGCACAATCAATTCAGGTAGACAGGCAAGTCCAGAGGGTGATTCAGAGCAAAGCCTAATTTAAGCGCTTTTAATCACCCTCCAGTGGGGCCTCTCTCTCTCTCCTGACACATTAAAAGCCTTGCCTCTTAAGGAAGGCATTTAGCTTCGTTGCTGCAAGCTGGATATCTCTGCCTCTCCATACTCCTGAGGTACAGTAATAAAGCCCATAGATTAAAGGATCAGATGAATTTGGCAGAACGAGGTCTATATGGTACACTTTAAGGTAGTATTGTAGCTGTGATAATCTAAAGGTAGGCAAGGCAAAGTCTATAGAGAAGTAATATCTTAACAGTCAGGCTTCTGGGCACACATGTACTTGTGCAGGCCACCTATTTTAAAAGCAGAGAAGCTGGATTTGAACTGGCTCTGGAAACAAAAGAGGAATCTGTGAAAGTAGTTTAAACAGTTGATAGATCAATTCTTTTCATATGCAGGCGGCCTGCTACAGTTTCGAGAGGTGGGACACAAAGAGTCCGTAGAAAATGGCGTCTTGATGAATGAGAAAAAAGCCAGAAAAGAGGTGGCATCAAGAGGGAGATGAGGGTCATAGTGTCCAAAAAACCCCAAACAGGAGGTGTCTCAGCTACCCAACTGAAGGGCAAGGGCTGACACAGACATAACAAAAGACTGGAAAATAGTTCGGCGATTAGGCTTCAGAGTACAAAAAAAAAATAGTTGAAGGTTAAAGGCAACTCTGTTCCTGTTGGTTTTTTCCCTATGGCCTGAAAATGATCGCATGTATCTTATTATTCCTTACAGACTTCTTCTAAAAGTGCGTCTCTGAATTATCTTAAATCTTGGAGAGGAGCGGAAACCATCAACCTATACAAATTTTCCTTCTGAGGCCAAGCCATCCTGAATGTCGCTTCAAAACAAGTAAACAGGTCAGTTTTTAAACAGTGTTTGAGAAGCAGCCATGCTACTAGTTTGTTCATCTTGTATTACACATAAACCAAGGACTAACAGTTCAATAAGGTGTGTGCCTGGACTTTTGCCTACTGCAAAATAATGAAATACACATTTTTTGTCTTAAAAAGAAAGGCATATAGTAAAGCAACCTTGGATTCTTAAAATAAATCTTCAACTTACACTGAGAGGGTCCTGGCTTATATTATTAATATTCAAAGACAGAATATGATCTTTGCTGCCCACGTAGATACGATCCTGATCTTCATCCATGAATAATATCCTGTAATCCAGGGGACTGTGGGATATTCTGTGATATTCAGAGGTCTTAGTTTCTTGCAGCTCTGAAATAGTAAAGACAGTAAGTTAGTAAAGCGGTTCAGTTGGCTTTCTCGCTTGATAACTGTGTTTCTTTCTAAATAAAGGCATCTTTGAACACAAGTGGGGTCAGTAAGAGAAGAAAAACCCTCATCAGACACTTGGTAATAATGTAATGGCTGAGTTAAAACAAATTTCCCTTTCCCAGTTTGAATGTAATTTTTTTATACATTAAGTAGCTAGACATATCTCATAAAAATCAGGCATTGCTGTTATTCATTCATCTAATTAATTCGTATTTTAATGGATATGATTATTTACAGCTTTAGCTTTTAAGGAAGATCATATATTAAATTAATCAATGTGTTCAATACATTTTGAAGTTTATGACAGTAGAAAATCCACAAGATCAATGAAAACTACATAAGAACAGTTTACTTTCTTTTCCTAACAGGGGGCTTCACTAAGAATAGGTTTTTATCATTTTCAAGGTCAAAATTTTTTTTAGTTCTTCATCACCATGCACGACTTATTTAAAAGAAAAAAAATATGTGTTCAGTCAAGCCTAAATGTGTCGGTTTATTCAGTTGTTTGTTTGTGGGATTTGGATCAAACTATCAAAACTGTAGAACTAGCTCTTTTTTTTCCACATAAAACTTTCTTCAGTGAAGTGAAGTGAAAAATGTCCTTTGATTTCAGCAGTGCAGGATCAGGCCTGTTACAGGAATAGCACAAGCATCTGCAATATAAGTATCACTTGCTGTCCTTGAGAAAGCTCAGCCTTCCTGTCTTTGCTTGGCCAATATATTTTGACGCCTACTCAGATTATTTTTCTTTTCAGTAATAACAGAAAGGATATTTCTCAAGAGCTGAGAATGGAAAAACAAAACTTTAATAATCAATTTCTCCTTATTCAAATATTTAACATATAATCATGTTTTCTTACCTCATGAGCATTATTATTGGACTGTGTTCCCTGTGACTCTAAAAGGGTGGCAAATACACAGTACATACGAAAATGAAGCCCTCCTATAATGTTTATTCATAATTCTAAGAACCAAGTCCACATCCCTTTTGCAAACCATTTGTCTGGAACAATATGGCTTGTCACTGTTGCTAAAGCCTAGTTTTTGCTAAAAGCAAAGTTTTTGCTCATTACTTCCCTACAGAAAACAGTAGATGTCTTATCCAAAAGTAATCATCTATGCCTTTTAGATGACTAGATTAATGTGGGATAATGATATTTTGGAAAAAAAAACTCTCAAAACAAAAATATTTTTGGATATTTGCTCTGTTATAAAACAAAAAAAGTGTACCTGAAGTATGCATTTTCTGTAAAACACATATTTAGCTGGAAGCACAATTTTTTTCTTTGAAAATTACTAGGAGAAAAACTCTTGAGAAGCTGTAGATAACATACAGGCAAAGGCTGCGGTCTTAGGACTAATATCTGTCTACTAGAAATCTAATGACTGAAAGAACGCTTAGCAGAATATGATTTGCATTGATAAATATAATACATAGCTCCACTTAATTTTTATGACTGTTAAATGGTTTCATAGGAAGATGAAAAATATTTTCAATTACTGAAAGATATGATGCTTTGATTCACTTAGAAGCATGACAGCTTTCAGGAGCTAAGGGTTGCCTACATGCATTTATTATGGTAATATTAAAAAAAAATAACAAATAATATTTCTATTTTATATGTCCCTCAACAAAAGATATAAATACAATCAAGATTTACAGTCTGCACCTAAAAGCTTAAACTGAAACAATACTCATTAAATATATATGAAAATTGTCCACATCATTTTCAGAAGTCTTTCTTCAGTGCTTGAAAAATCAATTGGTTTATTTTATTTAAAAAAAAATCCTCCCTCTAAGCTTTTAGCTGGGATTTTTCAAAGGCACCTGGGAGACTCACCATCACAGTGCCATTAAAATACAGTCCCTTTGCCCTCTCTGAAATTCTCAGACTAACATTTCATAAAAAGCCTGAGAAGCTAGCGCTCATCCCTTTTCCTGGTGGCCTTATTAACTTTACTGTAATATTTGGCAGCTATAAGGTGAAACTTAACCTTCTCATAACTGTATATTTGATATCCTAGGAAAGCACATATAAACTGGGAGAGGCAGCAGTTTCCCGCAGAACACTGGGTAAATGTGAGCACAGTGATTGCACAATATAATGCTCCTCCTTGTTGCTTCAGTGACTGACAACGATTGACAAAAAATAAGCCATGACTGACAGAAAAGATGATCAAGATCATGATGATTGTTTTTAAGCAAGAGACAAAAATAGAGATATTTGATTTCCACCACTTTCATTTATTAGAATCCATTATTTTGCTGGATTTTTAACCTCTTAGCAATGGTATTATTCTTTCTAAGGCACCTGAAGTGTAATCTGTCTCCCTCAAGCTGCTTGATGAGGAGAATACCTTATGACATGCCACTGGACTATGGAAACTCAATGCCATTCATAAGAGGGAAGGAAAACCCTGAAACAAATACTGTCATACAGATTTATTAGTTTTATTTCTTTCAATGCTGAAGCTTACAGTTTATTAGCCTCTTAGGGCTACGGGGAGGGAATTTATAATTAATCAAATTTCCTTTTCATTTAACAAAATTTACCACACAATCACCCAAGAAAATTTGATTTGATTAAATTTAAAGATTTACAACCTGCGTGTTGTTACTTGGAAAGAGCAGTGGCTGGAAAGATGCTTTTCATCTCCAAACGGTTTTGTAAAAAAATGATGTAAACATTTACTGACCTCCAAAGCAAATTCTATTCCATGCTTTGGGAATTTATCCAAATGTTCAAGGCACTAAACCCTGTATGGAGAATGATGTTGCAGACAGCTCTCTGTGAATATTAACAATTTTGTTTGGTAATTAAAAAAAAAAAATAATATATTCCATGTGCAAATAACTGTCATCTTTAATGATACAAGAATAATCTTTGTTCACCCTTTTTTCATCACTCAGTGAACTTAATTTTGGCTTTCCTCAATGATAAAGCCAATACCTACTTGATTCCTAGTGTTAGAAATCTGATCTTAGAGGACAGGTTATATAGCTCTTGTCCCTTTTAATGAAAAACAAAAGCTTCTCCCTGGAGTTGTTGTTGTTGTTGTTGTTGTTGTTGTTGTTATTATTATTATTATTATTATTATTGAATGGCACATTTTGGAGATCCCAATGACTGGGAGTTTTCTCTGTACACAGTGTACGGCTTACTGACAATTAGGCAGTTTAACACCTACTCTTTAATTATCCTTCTAATCCACCACAAAAGTTAATGCAAGTACTATTTTTTAAAAAGTTGTGTTCTCACAGGATAAAAACTAAAATATTTGTGCAATATCCATTATTAACATCATAAAAGCCTTTGTGACACTCAAAACTCATTGTGTTGGCCAGAACAAAATAAATTACAGGTATCAGAGACTGGAAATCCAGGAAGATGGAAATATCTCCCCTGCTGACAAACACAGCCTGTTATACCAAAATTGTCCAACCTGCATTTGGGTATATGAGTTAGATTCACTCATCAGGTAGTCCTCTGAACATCTTATTTAATCACTCAACATCAGCCTTTCATCACTCCTTAATTCAAATTCACTGGTGTCACAATGCTGAATCCACAGCCTGACTTTCCTAATGTAAGGTATATAATAATCCCTAATATGTAAGATAAGACCTCAATATAAGTTACTTCCTCAGCAGACATCTTATACTAATATAGATGTTTGATACATATGTTACTGAAACTAATGCAAGTTTTTAGCAGGACCTTCCCAAAATAAGGTTATTTCTTATTCACAGGCCCACATAACCACTTGTTACTGAAAAGTTCAATATAATAAAGAAATTATATTGCAGAGTTTGGTAAGCTACAGCTGTGGTATGCAAGCATCCCCAGCCCAAGTTCAAAGCACTGAGTTTATCCACAGATTTGCTGTGGATAAACTACGATACATGAAAGAGTACACGCAGTCATCTCTGCACTATACCATCCCTGGGTTTCCAGCCTGGCAGGGCTTCTTTCAGCAAATCTAGTATGCTCTGTCAAGCTTTTAATTTAGGATCCCCTGTGGTAAAGTACAAGAAATAATATCTTTTCCTCCTCTTTCCTGCTGGCATAAGGATTCAGTCTCAGAAGGCTGTTTATGGGGAAGTTCAGAGCAGAGGGAGAGACTTGGTATATGTGCCTCAAAAAAAGCAGGGAGTAAAGCATAGCAATACAGTTTTACACGCAGCAACACAGTGAAGGAGAGAAACATAGCTTTCCAGAAAGATGGGCTACATCTCACCAGGGAACCTCTTCTGCCCAAATTGGCCTGGATTTTATGTAGCCTTAGTGATTTGGAAGTCAGCAATACAATGCTGTTTTCTTTTATTCCCTTATGGGGTATGGGGTCCACAAACAACAGGCCCTGTATACGTCCAGCAGTAGGCTTGACAATATTAGCTTCCAGTTAAGGAAACTGTAAGACTCTCTTAAGCCTCATTAAACCTTCAGTTTGT
The DNA here is from genome assembly GCF_965183815.1 of Platalea leucorodia. Taxonomy (NCBI): domain Eukaryota; kingdom Metazoa; phylum Chordata; class Aves; order Pelecaniformes; family Threskiornithidae; genus Platalea; species Platalea leucorodia. The sequence goes on from NC_138826.1 coordinate 116,080,060, forward strand.
GCCAACAAATATGCCAGCCCATGCCAAATGTGAAAGTGCAATGTAAAATCTCACCTTCTAGGAACTGGAATGAAACCAATTTTTGTTTTTTTCCTCTCTTTTTTTTTTTTTTTCTTTTTTTCCCCGAGGAATAAATATGTAAGTAGAATGATGTTTTTGCTTATAGCATCAAATGGAAATGGTACCCTTTTACTCACAGGTCACTTTTGAACAGGTGAAGAAGTAATTTGCCCATATAAATTTAGAGAGAGACTATACATAATGTTGCTAACGTTGAAAGGAATGGTTATATGTTTTAAAAATGTGAGTGGAATCAGAGGTATCTGCAAAGTTACAAAAAATAATTTTGAAAATTTCTTCAGCCAGAAGAAAAGCTCTGTTTTATTTTAGTTTAAGTATTTTCCTTTCTACTTTGTGTTGACTAACTTCTGTTTTGTACCTTACTAGTAGAAATGACAGGAAAAGATCTAGTTAAAAGGTATCAGATTTCATAAGAATCTAATAATTTTAACTATTGTTTTATTGGCCTTATTTCTGATTTTTTAGTGTAAAGACATGGAAGAAATAAATGTTCTATTTTTATAGTTTACATAGTACCTGTCGAAAAAGTATGCTATTTATAATACTGCTTTTCAACTCTGTGAGGATAAAATGTGACTATTTGTTTCATTTTATGTATGGAAAGAGAACAAGGAAAGTCTGAAATATTTCCTTTCAAAACTTCAGAACAAGTCACCTTTGCACTGTTGATATTCCTTTTCTTTGAACAAACCTGTATTGATTCCTTCTAGTTAAGGGGGTGAGATAAGAGAGCTATTAAAGCATTTTGCCATTGCTCATGCAGTGTTCAAACTAAAACCCAACCCTCAGCCAGCTCTCAAGTGAAGCTGATTATAAATGGGTACACAGTCATTTGGCCAAAGAGCCATAAGCAGCCAGATGTGCTACTAGTCAGTCCCTTGTGTGCCTTAACCACACGGGGCCCAAAAAGCTCAGGTGGACCTTTGACCTTTTCTTTATCTCTTTATCTCTTCTTCACGCATGAGAAGTCTTTGCACTTTTTTTTAATGCTGTTAGAATGAAATTTGGCTTTTTGTATAAGGAGGTAATAGGTTTATAAGGACTGGAAATCACAGATGTGCACACTTGCTAGCTTCTGAATCTGTCTGAAAGGGTTTTAATTACATTTTTATTAAAAAAAAAAAAAGAGTGATTGAGAGGGGAGAAAATAGATTTACAAGTGCTCATAAAATCACAGGCTAACTAATTAACAAGATCACTTGGAGGGCAGGGAGGAAGGGAATTCAGACAGTACAGGCTGAAACAGGACCCCTCTTTGCCCAGAGCTAAAATGTATAATTTGCTAGAAAGAAACTTAATTGCTGTATTTGGAATGAGAGTAAATAACACGGAAATGTCAACGATATCTAAATATAAATATACACCTTGAATACTTGTTGGTATATTTGCTAAATGAGTTGAAAATGGAATTTAAACATTACTGGATTCAGATAGTGCAGTCTTTTATAAATAGAAATAATAGCACCAAGATGAAGCCTTTGGAGAATCAGGCCCAGAGGTAGCTCTAGCATGTCTGAAGAACAATCTGTCACCTTGAGCAGCTCAACATACACATTAGGAGCAGTAAAACACTCAATAGCTCTTTGTGAAGGGGACCATGTGTTGATAGGAAAAGACATACCAGTTAATAGTTGACCTTAAGCAGAGCATTCACATATGTCAGTAGACGAGTCCTTTTTTTACAATTCACATGACACACAGACGTTCTAAACCCCTGGTAACTCATAGACTTTAAAAAGATCACAATGGAGTATTAACTGGCTTTTGATGTTGGGGCTTTTTAAAAGTTGTACTGAAAGGGGAATCACTCATGACAGAGTGCTGTTTATTAAAACTATCAAAAACTATCAGAGAATTTTTCATCTTTGATTTGCTGCTTTGAAGAATGAAGAAGGAGGGGCAGATCCACTGAGCTGTGGGCAGCTGCCAGTTTTGTGCTGGAGGAATGTGTTTTCTAAGCAAAGGCAAACACACGATGAGACAAAGTCACTTACGTGTGTGTGGCAAAATGTATTAACGTGGCTCTGTGGCACATTCATCAACCCAACATACCCTACAATGTTAAGTGCATTTTTATTGAAGCTTACATTATGAAGCACAGACACTATTAAAATGCTGATTTTTTTTGACTTACACAGATATTGTCATGATGAAATCATAACACATTCCACAATAGAAGCCCCGCTCCGAAACAAAGAGGAAAAATATGTCAACTTTTTCCAAACTGCAGTTGCATAGCTATTCCAAGTCTTGCCAAATATTCCAGTATTGAGATTCCTTCATTGAGAATTATGCAAGACCACCCACACCCTCCAGCCAGCCAGTCTCGCTAGCTAGGCTGTAGACATTTCTTGGCATAATTTTCAGATTATTCCTCCACTTACCTCGCTGTAAACCTGGAATAATTCCTCTGAAGTCTGTATAGGTATTTCAATAAAAACATTGAAAAGTGGGCTTCTTTTTTTTTAATAAGTAGTGTGCAGCTATAATCTTACTGGTTATCAAGTTTATCCCTTTATATAATTGCAACATGTGGGCTTTATTTCAGAAGATGTCACAAATATTGCCACTCTACAGAACTTTCCAGAAGAAGATATCTGATTTTTCAAATATTACCTTGCCCATTATTTTTTTCTGCCCATTATTAACCTGTCCAGACTTTATTCTCATGTTTCGTCCCAAAACGAAAGAGACAACTTTGGCAAGCATGGAGAGCCATAAAGACAGGCCAACTGGGTTTAAGATTACTGCAGCTGAGTTAGTCATGTCAGATGGGAGCCAGTCTTCTCCATCTCTTGTGTATAAAGAGCTTGTGTGTAACAGCTCTGCAGCGTGCAAACTGCTCTCCAAGAGTTGTAAGCTGCATACTTCAAAGTCTGCACAGTTAGACAGAGTTTACCCTTTTGTTTCTTTCCAATGGACAGGAAGATGGTCCTTGCCACATTGCCTGAGGCTGCACAAGCTCAACCTGTCTCACTAGCCTGGGTGCACACAGTGGCTTTGCCATTGGTGCTCAAGATGTTTTTGTTTTCCAGAGGCAGGAACAAGAGGCTTTTGGTTGCCAAGTATGACATTATTTTTGAGATGGAGCAAGAAAAAAGCCACACCCGTGGAGAAGGCAGACAAATTCCACATTATTTTACTTCTTCTGGGAGCAGTATATCTTTTCATTTTAATCTCTCGTGTTTTCTCTCTTGCTCTTTTTTCTAGTGGACCAGCAATCATGTCATTGGAGGAATGGCTGTGCTTCCTCCCGCGATGCTCAGTCACACAGAGAAATGTTCCAAGTAGTTATCAGACTAACTGGCCAGCTGAAGCCCTTACTGTATGCAGACACCAGAACTCTTTGATCCAAATTTAAAGAAAGACATGAGAAATGGAAGAAAGTGAATTATTGTAATTGTCTGTCTGAAAAAATGAATTAAAACTGAAGCTAGCACTATTCTCCAAGACAGAACTGGGCAACAACATGAGACTTGTGAGCCGTTCTCCCAATTCCTTCACCTTCATCCCGTTTGCTGCTAGTGGGTTGACCTCTGGGAGGAGAACAAGCTCTGAGTGGACTTCTCATTAGTTTTGCATCTTATTCAGGCTGTTACTTTTGTGATAAATGCAAACCTTTTTTAGTCTTAGCTTTGAGTACCTGACTATTGACTCCCCACAAACTGATGTGGCAAATGATGTCAGCTGGGACTTTTTTGAATATTGGGGAGGGAGAGAGAGGAGCAGGGAGAATGTAAGGTTGAGTGAAAGGTAGGTTGTTTTACTGCTAGAATTGTCTTTCTTTGCAAGTTTACCTTTCTGTTTCAGTGTAAGAGTGTACTTTGCAGGTTTACTGAGGTAGCCTGTAGACAGTGAAGACATAATTTGCCCTTTGCAAAACTGACAGAGTCAGCTACTCCCCAAATGTGCAGTTTTGAGGTGTTAATACATTTTCATTGATGTACCGACAACCATGCCTCTGAACTGTAGTGCAGAACTATTAAATGCTGCAAAACAATCAACACCTTAAATAATGAAAGTATGATAGTAGTCTCTTAACTTCTTTTCTGACTGAAAAAGCTCTTCACATCAACTCACATGCACCGTCTTTCTTTTTCTCTCCGAGCATACTATCGCTAAGCTGCAAAATTACTCTTGTTGCCAGAGCTAATAAAAACTCATTGAGAAAACACAGCTCAACCACTGAAATATTTAATTATGGTTTCTGTAATAAAGTAAGAACCCACTTCATTGTGGTGAGGCAGAGGAACCCTTTTCATTATATTCCTTTCTCTCCTTCAAAGAGCAACCTCCCCAGAGATTCAGACAATCTGTGTATATCTAGGATTGGCATTACTGCCCTTGCTGCAGTAATCCTTGCCTTTATTGATGTTACCAACTTTAGCTGCAGTTTTAGCCATTCCACATTATCCACACATCTCCTTAAAACATATTGGTCCTTTCTTCAGCAATCACCCCCACTCTGTATAAAAAAGGGCAACTTAGTATATGCAGGCTTGGTTACAGTTTCATTATTATTATCATTTTAATCAAATTAGGATTAGCTACCAGGCAAACATCAGGCATAAAGAGATCAAGCTAAATCCCAAGTACTTAGCTTTTATTCATTCTTCAGTAAAATAATGTAAAATTTACTCAGCCATGAGCTGAAGAAGGCTTGGAGGGCAGTATTTCACATTCAAAAGAATTTCATTAATAAATTCATATCAATGGCTTGGTGAATTAAAGGGTGGTATTTTCAGACAGACAATTCTGAATACAGAGGGATGTTCATAAAAGAAGCTGTCTATAGCAAAAATAAGGAAACAGGTATGTGGGGTGGTGGGTATTACATACAACTAGGTAAACTACTGCTTCTTTTTTTAGTGTTTTCTTGTTTCCCACCAGTATAAGTATGTCAGTCAATGGTATGCATATACCTGGTGTCTATACACTCTTATCTATATATCAGATAATAATCTCTATATACTAAGTCTAGTAAGTTACCAAGCTCTGCTTTACATCTGGGAAGGATAAAAGAAACTTATTCTTACTGCACTATGTGAGAAAACAAAGCAGCTGGAGGTCAACAAATGGCATCCCCCCTTCAGTGAACCTTCAGTGAACCCCTAGTCCAACATGATGCCAGAAAGGTCATTATATTGCAGATAACGAACTTTACCAAAAGAGACAGCCACACTTGATTCCACAGTTCTTTCACAACTGTATTTATTCAAATCTCCTCTTGTTATTTCTACTTCCAGAATAGAAACATTAGAATAGTAGAATACTTCTCCACAGTATTCTTCAATCTTTTTCCTATATTTCTTTGTTGTTCTGTATGGTTAAATTACCCCTTGTAGCTTAATTTGGGCTCTTTGATTAAATTTGATTTTGCATCCAAGAGGCCACCCAGCCTTTTGCACTGACAGGAAGCAAGCTGCTTTCTGGACGTGGGTGTTTGGGATGCCTCCTGAAGCCAAGGAAAGTTTGGTTTGTGAGAAGAGCAAAGGTCAAGCCTATCCTTAAATGTTTTCCTGTTGTTTTTTTTCCCTTGAAATACATTTTTCTGGTATATTAAATGCATTCACTCCCATCAGAGGAATAGCCATGTGGTTTCATCAGATTGCACATTAAGATTCTTTTTTTTTTTTTCAAATTACTGTAATGCCACAACCTGCTTCACTGGACACAGGGTCTGGCCACATCCCCCAGAGGACTTCAGAGGTTGGATGCAACTGGAAATTATTAATTTCATCATCAATGTTTACTGTTTGTGTTGCTGAACACCTACGACTGTTATGAGTATTTTCAATATTAAATTAATTAAGACTTAGGGTTTTTTTAATGTCAACTTCAAAACCAAAATACTTCTAAGCATTGAATACGATTTTATTTAAGCTTACTTTATTTATGTATGGATTTGGAAGCTGGAAGTGGGTCTGTCACTGTTAGGTGTAATTTTTGAGAGGTGCTGTGCTCAAGCCCCGCAGGGAGATGTGTTCAGTGGGTAGCATGCTTGCTGTTTAAACACACAGAACGTAACCATATTTCACTCTTTTTCACACCACGAAGACTGACACAAAGAGTGAATTTAGGAGCACATTCCAGAGCTGCATGCTACCATCAATCTTCAAGTGATCACCAGCTGGTATTTGGGTGCACAATAAAAGTCATGTTTAGTGGGCTGAGCATCGCCTGGTGGATTAGAGTCCACTCAACTCTAAATCCTATTCTGCTGGTATTTTGCTTTTTGACTTAAGACATGTCACATAAACTCTCTGAGTTACATATGTAAAGTGGAGGTAACAGTTTGGTATTTATTTGACTGAGTTGTTTTTGGGTTGCACCTGGTAATGTACAAAAAAGGCTTTGAAATTAAAATGAAATAACTGGAGGAAGTTATTTCAAGTGTGTTTCACATGCAAAAAGAGATATTTGTTTGTTTGTTTGTTTTAAGTCCAGACTCTTCAGACTTAACAAGCTCAGCCAAAACTCTGGTTTGGATTTAAGAGACAACTTTTATTCTTTTCTGTTTAGATTTCATCTGAACGGGAAGCCATTTAAATAAATAAACCTTCTGCAGTCACTCACTTCGTGTTTAAACTAGACTTGCCGTATTTATTCGGAAGGATGACCATCTAGTATTTGGCCAAAAGAAGGAAAAAGAGTATAAGAATTCCCTCTCTTGCATGTCCACAGATATAAAAAAAAAAATTCAGATAAAACCTACTTGTTTATATTCAACTCTCAGTTATGAAGCATCTCATGATTACAACAGTGCCACTTTTAGATAATGGTAGGCTCTAACAGGAGTGAGCTATTAGTTCATTTGGAATACTGAACATCAGCAAAGAGAAAAAGGAAGAGAAACCATTGCTTCCAGGTAAAAGGCAGAAGAGTCAAGAAGAGTAAAGTACACTGCTAAAGTACTACATGGACCTCTTGCAGGTTCAGCATAGAAATAGCAGGTTCAAGGAAGGAAGGACTTGAACAGCAATCCAAAACTGAAAGGTATTTAGATTCCTGACAGATTAAAATTGGCAGACTGCAGGTATAGGATAGGAAGTGGTAGTGGACAGTATGGGATAGAAGTCAACCACAGTCAACCACTTATCTCTGTGGCAAAGTACTAATTGTAGCAGAGGATGATGCAAGCACCCTCAATATATGAGTCTGTGTCCTTGATCCTGAAACAAAATAAAAATTGCACTAACTTTAAAGGGAAAATTCACACATTGTGTCCTTTGTTTATGCCCTGTACTCATATCTTGGAAGCACAAGCAAAATAAAGTGGCTATTCATTTAAAGAATAATGTACAAATATCTAGAACAAAGGAGATTTGTTTCATGATCAGAACAGGGAACTATAAGTCAGAACTCCTGGGCACTTGCTCTCTGACCTTGAACAAATCTCTCACCCTCCATTTATGTCAGTTTAACCATCTGCTATATGTTTATAACAACGCTTACCTGTCTTTCAGAATTACTATCAAGTTCAACTAAGGTATGTTTGCTAAAAAAAAAAAAAACAACAAATGAAAGACATTTTTATGTTCAAGGTATTATTCTAATTCATGTTCCTGCTAACCATTTAGGCTTATTGCATAATACATTTAAATCACTCCATTTTACAGGTACACATACTTCAGTTTTTCTGTATCATATAAAGTAATGCCACTTAATGCACAATCCATTTCAGCTCCATTAAATAGATAATGCCATGAATTCTATTGTAGTCAAAAGGAAATCTCTACCATGTGATTGTGACAGAGTAAATAGAGACAGTTCTGAGTAGCTTTTAATCAAAATTTGTTTACTAAAGGCATGTTAACTTCTCTAGATTTGCCCATGAGGAGGAATGCCAAACAGCGACCTTTTGAACTCTTAGCTTGAATGCAAAATATTTTTAATAGGTTTAAGTCTTTTCACTGGTGTTTATTTAAAAGTACTTTCAGTATTATGTAACACATATTTTGACTGGTTCCCTTAAACAGCTTCACCTTCATAGCAGTTCACTGTAAACTTCAACTGTTTATCAGTTATGAAAAACTAAAAGCAATTCTAACTAGTAACTTTTAACTTTGGTAAACTAATCTCTCATAGCTGCTTCTCTTCCTTGGCTCTGTTTACTATTCAATGCTGGGTTATTGGGTGGTTTACTGGCACTGAAAGTTCCTAGCAACAGGGATCTTTTGCATCAAATACATATTGAGTATAAAATAAATAATTTCAACTTTATTTTATGTGTTTTTGGTGGCAATCCATTGTAAAGCCTAAATATTATCCACTGAAGACACTACAATCTAGAGACAGATATCTATCTTTCTTATTTGTGCCACAAAAGTTATCAAACCTACTCTTTCTATGGGAATATCATTAGCCTCAGAATTACAACACTTTACACAACCCTGGGTTTTATTGTCGCTGACCAGTAGTCTGTTGACCTCATTTTCCACTGCATTGCTCCAAGTGCTCCACTCTCAACACCAATAAAATCAACAGAGAACGACTGGCATAAAATATGGTTAAAAAATTAGGAATCAATTCTTAGCTCTCCAACCAACTGTCAGAAATGCAGTCTCCAAATTTATCAAATTTACCAGTTGTCTGCAAGTAAAATTTCAAAAATTGTTGAAATGTGAGCTTATGGTGAAAAATGACCTAGAAGCTCAGACGCTTGGGCTCTACTCCTGGTATTACTACTAAGCTAGAGTGCAGACAATCATTCTTAGAAATGTGATTCTCAGCTTTGCAATGCCTGTCAGACTCTCCTTCTTGTACAGCAACCTTGAGGCAGAACTGAGGAGATCACAAGTATCCAGCTTCTTGCAGGAATATTTCAGGCATTAGCCTTTTGCCTCTTTTTACGGCTACCACAGACCATTTGGTGCAGGTTGGTAAGGCCTGACCGTGCATATCAGGCTCACCAAAGAATTTAGGCAGAGAAATTATTTTGTTCTGCATGCCAATAAACCTTAGCCAGCCACCCCCTTTCCCAACGCAATGCAAAGAGAAACAATGTGTTGGGCATGGCCAGTGGTACAGCTTTTGTCTATGAAAATTTCTGATTATGAGCTAGGCTGGATTTTCCTGAATTCATATTCTGAATTTAGGCTCTTAATTCCTACCTATTTGCTGGTTTAGGTGCCTAGCTGGTGTATTGGATATGTTCCTGGTTATATATCCTTGATATACTGCACTTCCCTTACTCTAACTTTGGGCATGTTGTAACTACTGTCATCTCTTCTACAGGTAAACTCAGTACAGCAATGCCACTTTATATTCCAAAATATGACTACCAAAAGAATTCACCAATACCTGTTGATTTCATAACAAAGAAAACCTTCTGGAGCCTGGTGAAATATGTTTTCCCTTTTGTATTTCATTCTGTTTTACATGTGCCGTCCTCAAATGATCATGCAGATATGATATTGCTATGCTCAACAGTCTAATTCCTGAGCGGAACCACAGGAGGCAAAGTGGGCTGTCCCGGACTTGTCACTGCCTGTCAGATGATCTGTCCCTTTATCACATCAAATCAATGCATGGTAGTCCAGAAATAGAACAATTAATGATTTACAACTTGTAAGATAAAGAAATTAATCCATCAGTGTTCCTCATACCAAATGAAACAGTCACAAATCCTGCACTGCCAGAAAATACATCATCTTCAGGCTTAAAACATGACAATACAACGAGGGCAGTGTATTTTAGACTTGGATATGAGAAAAGGGAAATCTTAACAATCAATGACTATTCTGGCGAGAAACATTCTCCTGAAGGAGGGAGAAATAAAGTCATCATTTTCAGGTGTTTTCTGAAATGAAGGACAGTGATACAAGAACTTAACTCATCCACACTGGCATAATTTTGTCTTTCATCATTGATTTCAACATTCTTCTGCAGGTTCCTGTTTGGTGTTTTTTGTCATTTTTTGTTGGTTTGTTTTTGGTTTTGGCTTTTCTATAAAGATTTGAAAAGAAGCCTGGATGACTAACTCAGACTAGATATCTAACATTTAGATGACAACATTGGCTCACCTGGTACCTCAAGGGACAAGTGTAACAGTGACAGTAAAACAATAATCTGAAAACAGTTAACTAAGGGTTTTGTTTATTTGTTTCAATGGTTGACGTTGGGCCATTGAAATAAAAAAGATCTAATTCTTTATAAATATATTGAAATGTAATTGCATCAAAAACCTCCAAGCAGGACAAAAATCACACAGACAGGAGTGTGGTAAATTAACTTGTTGGATTTATCATCTCAGAAAGCAAGTGACACATGAGGAGAGGAAGAAAGGGAAGACAATAAAATATCTGCAATTTCAATACATTTACATTCATTTCCTGATAACATTAAGTGCTACCTAATATCCCCCTGCCCCTCACACACTAAGCCAATGCAAATGAAAGGTCCTGAAAACACTATTTATAGAAGCAATCAGAATGTGACTTTATGCAGATGCAAAAAAATAATCACATGAATAAATGTTTGCAAGTTCAGTCAGGTTGCATGTTACTGATATTTAGATGCTGTTCACAAAGAGCACTCTGCAGATCATATAATTAATACAGCTTTTCTCCTTCAGTTCGGCTTTCCTCTCTCCAGCTCTCTAAGGCGGCAAAGGACTGTGCTTTTAGCTGGTATGAGCTTGTGTGCATCAATTGAGATGACAGATAGTCCAGGTCCAAGTGTGAATTATAGTACACTTACAAACATTGGTTAACATTTCTTTTTTAAAATTATAAAATGCAGTTGCAAGAATTGACAATTTTTATGCTGTGCCTTGGCCTCAAAATTATTCATATCCTGCAAAAATTCTGCTTCAAGTAGCTGACACCAAAAAACAATTCAGTTGTTCAAATACGATATTTTAAATATCTGACAAGGTTATTTATAACTATTGTATTATTTTAATTAAAATAAGACCTATCAATTGCATTAATTTATAGTAGTAGTGTGTGGATGTGTGCCTAACAAGTGAATATAGAGTGCAATTTGTTTGAACTGTTTTTTCTGCTGTAATGATACTGTTACTCAGGAGACATTAGTACTTGGCTACATTTAATTGAACAAAGGAAACTATGTCAATAGCCTTGGGAAAAACATTCTAATCAGTAATGAGCAAGTATTTAAACAAGCTTGCCTCTGTTCTGAAAAAAAAAATAAAAATAGAAAAGGCATAAAATAACTACTGATGATTAAGATATGAGGACATAAAAAATTCGCATTACCATTCTGGAATAGACAAAGTACTAAAATATTCCCAGAATCTCATCTCTTTTGCTATATGTCAAGGTAAAAAGCACTTAATTATTGTGGGTGTGAATGTCAGAATACCACACTGTGATAAGGGACGTGTTATTTCTGATTCCATTTCATGACATGGGAGACGATGCTCTTACATCTTTTGTCTCATTTTGTGAATTCATTAAGTTGACACATTTTTGCCTATGTTTTGCTCTATACTTACAGTGAGTAGTTGCTGAAAGCCACTTGACTTCGCTTTTAGCTGGCATTACCCAGGCTTTTCTTATTGAAAAAACACATATTTCTAGTGCCAAGGACCTTTTAGATTAACTTGAGCTCTGTTACTGGCCAGCTGCATAACTGTGAGGGCATCATTTCATTTGTCTATTTCTCCTTCTAGCATTGGTCTGTCTTGTTCATTTAGATTATAAACTCCTCAAGATGGGGCCATGGACAGCTTCTGAACCTCTGTGCAGAAGGGCAGAGACAGCATATTACATCATTTCAGTTTATTGCAATAACAATGCAAAAAAAATTTCTGGTGGCTTAAATAATTTGCAAGGGGGTTCATACAAATGCCTGCTCTTTTTTAATTAGTTTTTAAACAGTGCTTTTGGCTGAAATATTTTAGGTTCCTAATTTGCATTTTGAACAGTGTCAGAGAAATATTCTTACGGGAAACTTTCCTTCAAGTTGCCTTCTGTCTGCTTCACTCTGTTGGGAGATCCAGGATAAATGCATTATCATTGCTATTGAGTCAGTCAACCACATTAACAACTCAAACCAAAGCCAAATCCTCTGTGGCTGTTAGGATTACAAACAAGCTAAGCATCATCTTCTGGAGCAAATAAACAGGCAAGAAACACACAGGAAAGTGATACGTAACAATTGCCTTTGAATATTAAACAAGGCAGGTCAGCAGAAGGTCAAAAATATTTTGTATGGCAGCACAAACCACTTACACAAAGTCAGGATTGCCATTAAGTTACAACAGACCTGCAAACATTACAGGAAGAGGAAAAGCAAGGGTATTCTTCCAAAAAACAATAGCTCCATCACCTTTTCTGATTCAGAAAATACAAAAGCAATAAAGAGGGGGGTCAGCAGGTCCATTTTAAGGATTCCAGGTTATCTGAGGGTAGGGACATGGCTTGCACTAATCTTTCTTTTCCATTAATAAAGTCAAATCCCAAGAAGATGTGAGTTTGTCCATCCACTGATTGGGCAGGCTGTAGAAAGTCCTACAGTCTGCTGCGGGCATCTAGTTTGAAGTGCTGAATTTAGGAGCCCACTTTCTAGAAGCTCTGTATATTCTCACTGAGAGAGAAAAATTACAGGGTTAAACAGAGCAGGGGACTAGCTTAGATTCTCTGAAGCTCCTTCTGAAGGAACCTGCCTTGATTTATTGATTTGAAACAGGGCCTAAAGGGATGAGGCTGTAACTCCAATTTACAAATCATTCTCAGTTTACTTGATCTGCATAAGGGCACATCTAATGGTGTCAGTTCCCCAGGAGATCTCAAAACAGGTGGAAAGTATACCTCCTTGAATAAAAGTTCACGGACATTTTCCAAAACACTAGGCCCATAGGTTAGTGGTTACATATGCTTCCTTGAAAGTATTTTAAAATGCTGCAATGTCGTGCATATATCTCTTACAGGAATCATTAGCAACATGAGAGTAACAAATTGTAACTTTAATTAATAAAACTTCCATCTTCCTTTCACGTCCTTCCAAAGAGATGAAACTTTCAGAGCTGATCCAGCCTCTGTAGATCTTTACCCCTGCACTCACTCCTTTTAAAATCAATGGGATTCACAAGATTCCACTGAAAGATTGGTGGCTATATTTTCAGTAGGACAGGGCTAAAAGGTTGAAATAAACCAGGAACTTTTAAAGATTTCAAACAGGGTACAAGAAGAAAATAGGGATGTATTTTCATCTGCTACAGTAATATGGTCTACTCTAATGAAGTATTTAAGCACTTAGAGTTTAACTGAAAACATGAAAGTTCCACTATGATTTCTCAGGAATGCAAGCTAAGCATCTTTAAACGCTCTGTTGGACCAGTCTTTAATTTCAAGTAAAAAAGAAAGTGAAGACAGACACTCACATATGAGGGAAAAGAAAGAAAACAAGCAAGGAAATTAAAATATTGCATTAGTTATTACAAATGGGAATAGTGATGTCAGTGTTTTAAATTACACAGCAGTGTCTCACTGAAAGATAGGAAGCTAAATTTTAGCTGGAAGTTGCAAATAAACACTGGGCTGCCACAATTATGTATTGCTATCCCAGCAGAGGAAATAATCAACAAAAAATAAGAGGGTTATGGGGGGGGGGGGGGGGGGGGGGGAGAGAGAGAGTAAGAAGAGGAGAAAATACCATTCTAGAAGTAAGATTGGCAATACAGCTGAAATTGGTTTGCACACTGTTTTCTTCCTCCTGCCTCGATGCAACCTTGCTTGGATACATTTAAGAACAGCCATTTTCAAGAGTCCTTCTGGGTTAAGGAAACAAAGAGGGATGGTGGAGGATACTCCTCATATGCCCAAGATGCTAACATGTCTGTCTGATAATTTATTTGTCAGATAGTATTAATTTACTTCAGATTCCAAGCAAAATTGCAAGTCTTTGTGCAACACAGACATAAGGCAATCTCTGTCAGAAACAGTTGCACCTTTGTAAACAAGTCAAAGAAGAGAAATCAGAAATATAAAGAGTGAAAGTGACCTGCCAAAAGCCATCCAAAACCATAACTGAGAGGAGTACTTACTGCCAAGGCCCACTTTCATGTCCTGTAAGATCAAGGGTAGTGTCTTGGCCTCTCCTTAAGCGAAGGGAGAAATCATTTGGGAACAGTCATCCCCAAGGAGGCTGTATGCGGCACAGCCAGGATCCCTTCTCAGAGACCCAGTGCAAGCTGGCTCCTCTGAAGCCTTTCCAATGTCCTTGGAGGGATCAAGTACTCTGGCTGCGTACTTGCATGGGTAGCAAATAAACAGCACATGCTTGAGGAGAAAAATACAGAACCCCATACTTTAAACAGCCATTAATGGTTTGTGGCGTAACTAAAAATAACAATGGCTGGAAACACAATCTGAATTTGTTTTTTCTTTATGGGTTCAAATTATGCTGTGCAGTGACCAGGACATTTAATGAGATTCAGTCCAAAGAGGTTTAAATTTTACTGTCCTGGGAGAATAGGTTGGTTGTATATCCCCGGGAAACCTGTCAGAAGGAAGTTGGCTTTTATAAAGCCCACGCTAACACACTTCACTCCCAGCCTCCTACATTACAGAAAATTGAGCTAAGACATCACTCAGCCCATCTGCCTTTCTTACCTCCTAAACATGCTTCCCTTGTGTTTTAATGGTATATCTTTCTCTTGGTTAACAGCTACTAATAGTAATGCTTGAGGAACAAGGGAAAGTTTGATGTGGGCAAAAAGAAGTATCTTTTCTCTTGTAAACTTAAAGAAAAAAATCTGCCCAAACACAGATATTCTACAGAGAAATAAGCACGCAATCTAGCAACCCAATTTTCAGCGCACTATAGCCTCGAAGCACAGCATGTGAAATGGCAAGGGCTTGTTACTTCCACACCTTGTCACTGACATCGAAGTCCATTAACAACTCTTAAGTTTTCTGACTTGTCTTATTTGACATTTGTTACTCTTGCTGTACTTAATGTTCTTTGCACTGAATGTATACGAAGCTGTTTGCTACTTCTGTTTCCTATTAGCAAAGGATTTATGTCACTGCATTAGTATGCTATTACAATCAATAAACTCATCACCACCCTGAAAACAAAAACAACAGGGAGAACAGGAAGAAAAGAAAAAGAAAACCCAGATGCACATCCGGAGAGAAAAAAGATCTAAAGTTCCCTAAAAAAATATATATTTTGGCCATGTATGTATATCTTGGCGAGTCAGTGTCCCAAATGCAAAATGCAAGGGCTTTGGCCCAAAAAGTAGAAGAATTTTTGAAACAGCCACTGACACATCCAATAGCAGAGATGTGCTTCAAAGAAAATTCAGAGAGCAATGAAGAATGTATGTTTGCCTGTGTGTGCTCAGAAGGAAGCAGCAGGATACACTGGTCTCCAGTTAACCCTGCCATCCTCTTTCACATCATCAAAGAAAGGCGCAAATTTTCATTATTCTTATAAATATCACTGCCTCGAGGAATATTACACAAGTCAAAAGTTCAGAGAAATCATTTTTTTAACAAACAAACAAATACACTTGGCAGAGAAAAAGAAGTGTTCGGAGCAATCTGAATAGCAAGACAAATACAATCATTTTTGCCAAACATTGGCCTACACTGACAGGAATGAGCAGAAGCGTGACTAAATCTAATTCAAGACCATTTCTGCTAAAGGAGATCAGGAGTTGAAGGTTTAAGAAAACAAAGTTACTGGTACTGCAAAGATCATAAAGCAATCATGGAAACTAGCAAATTATTTCTGTCTCATAATGAGCACAGAATAGAAGAAGATGACTCAATCTCTGTGAAATAAAACAATAAAACTTTCTCTATTCTTCCAAAATGAGGCCAGTTACTAAGATTCAAAGAAATTTGGTAATTTCTTCCTTGAAATCTTATTGTGAATGTTGATTCCCACTATTCTTCTATGGCTCAGCTAGAAGAAGAAGAAGAGCTGAACTCTCACGGGAAATGTGGTAGCACCTCCAGTTTGTTCGGAACAGGAGTGGTTTGATATTTCTTGAAGTTCTGTCATTTTCAGAGTTATTTTTTCAGAGTCTTTCCTCTGACACGAACTGAAGCATGACTTCAGACAAAGAGATAGTCAATTATCAACACTGAGTTTTACCCAGGGCTTGGTCCAAGCCCATTAGAGACCTCCCAAGTTTTTGTTCCTGAGCACACCAGGCTCCACATGCAGGGTCATGTGAACGGTTACATCCCCCGCATCAGGGCACTTGCAGAGGGCGGGCAGGGCATGCCGGCCAGAGGCTGAAGCCAAGGACTTCTGCAAGGGAGTGTGCTTTCCAGAAAGTGCTCCTGAGCTCTCTTCCTGGGGTGCAATACCCTGGTCTCTCTGATCTGCAAGCTCATTTTCCCGGTGCAGCCAGACAGTCAGCAGATCCTGGCACACATCTCGCTCCAGAGGCAGAAGAAAGCCATGACATGGAAGGAATTGATGTGAGGGAGACCACAGGATTGAATCTTCTGTATAAAGCACATGACTTATCAGGTATAGTATTAGTGGCAATAGAAAAACTTTATAGATAAAATAGAAATCAACAGAAAATGTTGTTTTCAACAGGTCAGGGAGAAAGTGAACCGATGCACGCTTTGTCAAACAAGGTGACTCTAAAGGCAGGCAGAAGAAGTAAGTCTGAGAAAGGACTGAGTACAGATGGAATGAAAGTTGGCCTTCAAACTTCTTGTGTTTATCAGCAGCAAACTAAATGCTGACTTTATTGAAGCTCTCCCCATCGGTGTAACTGACTGAGCTGTAAAAATAGGCCACATAATAATGAGGTTTTTGATAATGTTTCCCAGCACAAATGTTTCACAGAAGCTTCATTTGTTGCCTAACACTGCATAGGGAAATCATAAATACTAGTTAGAAATATATAGGTCTTTATGGACTCATAATACATTTGTATCTGTTACAACTAGGATTAAGCTGTATACAGCTAGACCTGCAGGCTAAATAATAGCAGGTTTAATTAATTTGTTAAAGCCATATAAAGTATTCAGCTTTCTAAGTACAACAATTCTATTCATCCAGGCTGACTGAATACCAATAATTGCCTAACAGCAAATCTAGCTATGAGACAACGCAAGCATTCAAATAGCAAAAATTACATGTAGCAATTAGTTAATATGGTAAAACTAATAAAGCAAGTGTTCATAGCGCAAAAAAGGGGATAGAAAACAGTATATATAATAATAAAATGAGTATATTATTGCACTTGGTAAATAAACATTTTATTTCTCAAAATTATTTCCTTCTCCCTCCAGGGAAGCACAGAGCCTCACAGCCGGTGTCCAGGAAGAGCTCTAATCCTGCTTGCTACATACATCCAGGGAAAAAGCAATGGAATTGACTTGCTTAATTTTTAGACATTTTCATCTTGAGTAGGAATGGCTTATTTGACCAGACTGAAGAACCTTTTTGTGACCAGATCAGCTGCTTCGGCATGAAACTTAGTAACCTTTCTTTTGAATTTCATTTAGGAGAAGAATAGGATGTGAAATATTAATATGGATGCTAGTAATTTATTTTTAGTATGTTCCATAAGGAAATCTGGTGGAAGGCAAGAAATTGTACCATTGTCTCCAAAGAATCAGGTTAGTGCTCTCAATCTTCTTACATGCCATTTTGAGTATCAGATTTACAAATTTAGGTCATGTATACAAAGCAATTTAAAAAATAGTAACCAACATTTATGTTGCAGCAGGTAATAAAACAATAACATGCAGTAACACTGCCCCAAGGATCCCAAACAACTTTAATTAAGTCTTAAAACATAGCCTGGAGAAGAACGAACACAGTACAGAGAACACATCTCTCAACAACCAGCTCCAGGTTAAAGAGAATAGCTGTTTCACAGCATATAGCAAAAAACATTCAAGCTTGGGGATAAGAATAAAAGTGAATACTGAAGCCAAATAAAGATGCAGATGGTAGGTCAAACACAAAAGTCAGAGCCTTAGATTTTACATAGCTATATATGGGCTCACACTCTGTCTGAGTCTTCAAACTCTAGTAACCTGACTTCTGTTTAACATTTCACCTAAAGGATAGCACCTCCAACAGCACAAAGCCATCAAACTTTATTCTGGCTCTTCTGATTTAGGAGATGGTCAACCCCTGAATCACCAGAAAAACTGCAGCAGCAGCTGGGTGTGCCTGGGTGCGGATCCAGCTCCAATCAACTCCACAGCCTCGAGAGCTGGCAGGATCCTTGTGCGAACCAGAGCAGCTGCAAAACCTAGGTGGAGTGATGTCTCAGGCTGTCTGTAATGCACATTAATTTGCTAAGTGTGGAAAAATATACTGTGCAATATTTACAGTTCAAAATCTAACAAAGCGATGTTTTGACATTGAAGACAGAGTTCTGTGGCTTTTGAGTATCTACTTGGAAACTTGTCAGTAATACTGGTTTATAGTTCATGTCATCCTCTACCTATCCAGATCCAGATACATAACAATACCCAGGTATAAAGATTTGGAAAACCTTGGCTAGTGCTCTTAACAGTACTTGCCAAGGCTGAAAATAAGCATTACAGGGATCAATCTTCATGATGAACACTAATTAGCTGGCAAAATACTTAGGAAAACATGTATGCTACAAATAAGCAAAAGGAACATTTTTTTTCCCCCAGGGAAAAAAAAAAAAAAACACAACAACCAAACCAAAACCAAACATGTTAAAAGGAAAATGCTTTCCCTGTCAATGGATCAATTTTAACATGCCAATGTTCTGGACATTCAGATTTTTCCTCATTTGTTCTTTTCTACTGCTTGGATTTGTGAGAGGTACATTGGCTGCATAGCATTCAGGCCAAAATGTATGTTTATAAGCTGAGAGTGCAGCAGATGATCAAGCACAACTTTGGGCAGAAGAGTTTTAAATGGTGTAACCTGGGCACATGGACACAGATTTCTATTTCATTGGCATGATCTGTAACCATTAACAAATATCTGGTGCATCTCATGCTCAAAATAAAAGTGGAATCCTCAGAAAGTCAGAGGCCTGGATATTTGGAAAACATTTTTTGGTCTTTTAATGTTGTAGTTCAGTAAAACAAAGCCCACTCATCACCCTTGAAAAATGTCATGTCCTTGAAAACCTTTTTAAACTACCCTTTGGAAACAATGATGACAGAGAAATAGCATATTTGTTATTATTCACTGCTCCTTTGTAAGGGAGAATTCGACCAAAAATAGCATGTTAAGCCTCCATAGCTACCAAGCACAGAGAACCCACAATAATCTTGGGAATATTTGTTATTTCTTAGTGTCAGCAAAAAAAGACAAGCAAACAAACAAAGAGAAGCTAAGTCTATTGTTGTATATTTGACTGCATTGTGAATATGTTCTGTATTTGTGTGTTGAACTTCTTTAAAACTTAACCAACACTGAGGAATACTGAATGATTTAATGGCCATGTGATTTTTTTTCTCATGTGCATATTACTGACCAAAGCTGTGTTGCCTGGTGGTAAAATAAAGTATAATATCCCCCATAGAAATAGAAAATCTAATTGTCACCTGCCAATCCTCACTGATAGTCACAACACTTGTTAATTAACTACACAGAAAAGGTCAAGGAAGGAGGCATCGGAAATGAGATTCCTGTGGTGAAGTCCTACGTACAACTCGGTTTGACCAAAACAACTTACATCTGGACAAAATTAGCACTCATACTGCAGATTCTTTGAACTCTGAGATAGTGGCCAAAGTGGCTTGGATGCAAATACATGTATGTGTGTATATATAAACACAGATGCACATGACTCAAAAAGACTGCCAACCAAGTTTTCTGCAGGGCCAGTCACCAAGACATATGAGAATCTGTGTCACATCTGTTAATGTTACACTTGGTACTTAAACCATAGGCAGAGAAAAAGCATATAACGTGATTAAGTGGAAGATGCATACATGGGAAAAAAAAAAAGAAAAAAGGATACTGTCATCTTTGAGTGCACATTAAACAGTGAAGAGTACTGAGCTTTCAGATGTAAAACACATGGCTAAGGCTTGTAATTTACAATACAAGAGTCTAAAAATGTAAAGAATCTCATTATACCAGCCAGGTTAAACATTTAAATTCCAAGATGGAAAACTTTTCTGTTGCTAGTTTTCTTCAGAGCTTTGACTTCTGTTAACTCCTGTATCCCCATCCTGACTCAGTTAGAATTGCCAGGACCGCATACATCAAGCGAGAGAAGAGATTTAAGTATGTTCTCAAATCAGCTTTCCACCATTTACACTAATATTCTCTCACTGATTTTAAAATTTGCTGGTTGACAAGGCCTAGAACTTTAATTAAGCGCTAAATATAAAAGACTATGTCTTCAATATCAGTGGAATAAAGCCAGAACAATGTAACATTACTGCAAAACTGGCACGGTTTCATAGTAACTCTATATAGCTTTCTAAATCCAAAATTTAGGTTTGCAACCAGCAAAAGACTTACTGTTGAAATGCTTGAACACATTTGTTGCTCCCCATAAAAGTGTGCAAAGGAAGGACATATGCGACACGTGCTCAGATTTCTTGTTTCCATACCCTTTCTTCAAAATATTCTTGCAAAATATGCCACCAACAGCATGATGCCAAGTGCCTTAAGGGTCACACTGGGCTTGCTTCACAGGACTACAATGATTATATCATGGTGGCGTTGACATGCAGCCATGTCCAAACAGCTGCTAAAGAGATGACAGGATACCATCTGTCAGGAAAAAACATGCCCAGCTGCTGTCTAATCTGAAGATTACTTCGCTGACATGATGCAGATGGCATGAAAAGCTTCATTACCAGGTTAGTTAACCAAGTCAAAAAAATCCAATGTTACAATAGCAAAAGCCTTTCTGCAGCTATAACAACGAGGCCTGAAGAAAATGGTGTTCACGCCATGGCACAGCAGAAGGCACTACAATCCACCAGACAGAATATGAAAGCTAACAAGATACTAAGAGATCTGACAGCCTCCGCTGTAAGGCTGCTAACACTCTCTGCAAGGATAATTTGTTCTTATAAACAAATCACATCTGTCTTCTAAGTTTATCCTCCTCTAAGGCCCCCCACGACACAGGGGTGTACCACAGACCTTTGAGCAAGGAAACCAGAGGGTCCCTCTGTCCAGGTAGCTGCCAGAAGGCACCTCTGGCTTTGGCCCACAGAGCAACAGGTCTCACCCAAAATGCAAGACAGAATATTCCCATAGGTAGCTTCGTCACTCAGGTGAGCAAGGAAAAGGTGTTTGTTTTCTGGAACATCAGCTTTATCCCTCTTACTATCAAATTGGATTTAATTTTCTTCATCGCTTTGCCTATTAAGGAAATTGGTAGCACCTCCAAGGACTTCAAAGAGCACAGTTAGCTGACATTAACAAGCCCACTGCTTTCCTTTCTGCTGCTTCCAAGAAAAGAATGTTTGCTGTAAGCAAAAAGATGCTAAAGTACCCCTTTCAATATGTTTATAGCTTTACATTACTATGATCTTGTTTTCTTTGTGATTCACATTGCATGTCTGCTGATTGGAATAAATTATACAGATTTCATTGCTGTAACGTGAAAAGTATGAGAGGAATTTTCCATCTAAAAGGTTTAGCAATAGAACTCACTTTCAGTAAGATTTGTCCTGTCAGGCCATAATTGCTTGTGAGAGCCCCACCCTCTAGTACTTTTAGTAAAAAAGATAATGTCATTTCATAATACGGTATTTCACAAATATATATGGTCCTGTAGTCTCTGCCAAAATTCATAAAATAAAAAAGATAGGAAGCAATGCCAAATGCAGAAAAGGAACTTTGTTTTAATCATGTACTTAGTTTACAATTAGCAAACACAGTAATTCCATTTAAGGTTACAAACTGCAGAACTCATAAAGAAGAGTGCAACTAGTAAAGAAGCTAGATGAGTAATGTCTTCTTTTCATGCTTTCTCATTTTTTAAGGAAGAGGTTTTAAATAACAAGGAATGCAGGGACAGTATAAAACCAGTTGCTCTACAATTAGTAATTTTTTAGAATTCTTTCTCTACATGCTATTTTGGTATGATTATATGAAATACTAATTAAATAAACTGTAAACTGTCCCTCTCTTCCAATACACTCCATGTAGCTCTAAACGACTTGTGCATGAGTATACAAGAACTTGCATAATTAGTGACCAGAAAAGTGAAGATTTAGGAGCTGGAATTCCCTTTAGATGTTTATGTAAAGCATAACTAGATACACCTTAAGATGAAAGTAAATAATGGAAATCAATCCTTGATTATGAACTCTCTGTGGACTGCGCTGACCCAGACTTTGCATTACTGAATCCCTGTTTAGGTGACTCAGACTGAGTCCAGGCATACACAATAATAAATGCTGTTCTTTTTCTGTCTTACATGCCTATAGCTACCATAATACCTGTCAGATTTGTAAATGCCTTTATTCTCATAGTATATCTGTGATGTAGCATCAATACTGATCCACTTATGGGAAATTACAGACAGAAGACTAAGGTACTTGCTCAAAGCATCACAGAAAAGTGGTTAAGCAGTAGGGAGGTGAACCTCCATCTGCAGGAGGCACCACAGCTGCTTGGTCAGCCTTCTGCCAAAACATATCCAGGCAAAATTGGCAGAAATGTAATTTTGCTTCCTTAAACATTAAAACCTTGATCAGGGTATGTAACACATTCAGAGAAGCAGAGGGGGTGCTGTATCATGCCCATGCCTCTGTGTAAAGGAGTAATGTAGGCTCTCTTGCACTTGGACAACTGAGATGACTTCTCTGTGCTTCAGTTTACCTATCAGATAATGTCCCCTGCAAAGCTTTTCATGCTTCTTTCTCTAAAAACCTTAAAATGCCAAATATTGTTATTGTTGCCACCATTCAAGTTTTTGAGTCAGCAGAACAGGTCTGAATATCTTACAAACAACCACTGTGTTGAAATTCTTTACATACTTTTGTAGTGTAGGCTGGATAAATCCCTGTAAATGTAATGGTTTGCTTCACTCTTCTTTATAGAAACTGGAAACTTTTCAGCTACTTGGGGGAAAATACATTTTATATTTTCCAAAACAGTGTTTTCCTTTTGAGAGTAAATATGAAATCGTAAAACATCTAATAAACTTTCCCCTACGTTTTTCATAAAAACTAGCGCTATTGCTTCATTCAAATAATAAATGCATGCTGCTAGTGCTGCTAGTCTCAGTGAAAGCTCTCCTTTCTTTTCTAACACTGCTGTACTAACAAAATCTACCAAGAGTGAGAAACCGCACTGCCCACCCAGCATTCACTGCAGCAAAGGCCAGACAGTATTGGTTGTTGTCTCTACGATATCCTAAACACAGGAGTGAAGAGCTGCCAGTAGCCATTCCTTTTTTTTTTTTTTTCTTTTTTTTTTCCTCTGCATTTTACAAAGAAGCAGCAGTTCCAAGAACAACTCTCTGGCAGGGTGCTGTACATGCTGACTTGGAAACTCATCTCTGATTCTAATCCAAACCAGCATGCTGTGAAGAAAACCATAGTCGCTCAAGTGCAGCAAATATTTCTCCCCCCCCCGCCCCCGTCTACTGAGACATTGTGTCATCAAAGATTTTATTGTCTCAGCAGGTGAGGGTTACGTACCTCGCAGATACCAACGTTTTCAATTACAAGCCAAACACGATGCATTGTTTGTTAAAGGGACAATTTTTTGTTAAATGGTGTGAAAAGCGTTCTGGACAGTTACAGAGCTATAGCAAGTCATTTAGATAGTAGAGGGATCAGTGTGGCAGAGCAGGAGCACATCTGCAGTCACAGCTATATCTTAGGAAGATTTCCTCCCATAGCTATAGAACAGAACAGTTATGCACACAAATGTTGAAGACGTATTTGATTCAAACCCACTGTAATTAAAACAATTATGAAACCTTAAGACCATTGCTGCCATCCAGTAAATCAGCTTCAAATACTTGCACAACCAGAAGATCAGCTCTGTGTCAGTACGTGCCCGTTGTACCATCTCCTTCCACCTTCTGCATTACTGCCAAGTAATTTTCCCTTCTAAAATATTATGTTGATATTTTAAATACTATGTTGATAAACTTTTGTACATATCTCTGCACTTAAAAGTCAACAAGATAGAAGGTATCTCCTATCCTGTCCCTAAGAGTACAGTGTTCAGTACGTCATTATGTTTTGATGCTTATGGTGTTTTTAAAAGCATAAACCCATCTGGAAGTGCAAGGCCTGTACCCTGTTGCATTTCTGGTGCAACAACCATTTCTTATATAATCTAGAAATCTTTAATTATTGATGGGAAAACCTGGTGTTTTCCTGGAGCATTGGAGAGGACTGAGATATCAAAAATAATGCTGCTTAAACAGCTGAATGTGAGTAATATAGAAGCCCCTGCATTATAGTCTCTCCCTTTTCCTCCATATAGGTAACTTCAGTCTAGCACCTACATTCAGATTTGCAAACCTAGTCTGGAGCTTCCCTATATTTCAGTGCTTTTTAGAGGTGCACTTGATTCTCAGTTCCAGGGATGCATCCTGGAACCAAAATGTATGTAAGCCTCATAATGTTATCTGAACTAAGGCTGTTCAAGTAGCTATAGCAGTTTCAGTCAGTCAAATACATACATTCCCACTAGGTCCCTAATATTAATCATGGAAATATTAAGTGATTTTACAGCTGGAATCCCACCAGAAAGTAGATACTGTATGCATTCAGCACATTAAGTATTCATCGTTCCTTGTGGGAGTACCTGATAAGAAATGCTAACAGGCAAGTGGATTTGGCATAGTGTGAGGGAAAGGCTGACCTTCACAAAAATGTGACTGATGGAAAAAAAAACCCAACCTGATGCATTTACAGCTTACATTGGGGATCCCTCCCCTTTCTGCAGATCCGGCAGTGTTTTTACATCATTAATGTTTTAACCAGACACAGCATTTACCTTACACTTCTACTAGCCAAACCCACCTCATTATTATTAGTTCCCTGTGGCCTTTATTATTCTTTATCAGCATAATGAATCACATCAATCCAACATGACAAATGCATCTAGCTTCCAGTTCTGCTGTGCTTGCCTCAGGTGTGGCAGCATGGAGGGGTCAGTCCAAGTAAAACATTCGTGTTGAACCTCAAATAAAAAATAAAACCCAACTACAAACGATCAAAAGACCAAGTCCTGACCTCAGCCAGAAGCTCTCACATCCTTCCTGTCCTTCCTTGAAAGAAACTATTGCTGCTCAATGAGGGATGGTGGCTCATCTTGGCTCATTCTTTCAAAATCAGCGGCATCAGTTATTTATTCACTCCTCTTCATCTCTGTGTGCTATATCACTAATTCAGACCAATCTTGTCCTAAAAAATTGCATACAGGTGCAGTAATACTTCCTTCCATGCAAATATATTTTGCATGTATGTGAATTAGGTTGGCTACATGCCTCGTGCAGTATTTATCTTCAAAGCTACGCAGATCTAGGCTGGCTCAGTTCTTGGCAGGGAGGTCACTTAGGCACTATTTGCAGACATAAAGAAGTCATATTCAAGCAGTTGGTAAATATCAGCCCAACTTCTACGCCCTTTCAAGACAAATTCACCAAATCAAGTAATTAATTTTTTATTGTATGTCCATAAGGTTGATGCAAATGTGTAGTTAATTTCAGAAATGGTAAATATTAGAGATATAGCCTATTCCACAAACTCGTTGTATAGTAACATTGCTTCCAGCTATTACTGACTTTTTGTAGAGGTGAAGCCCTTTGAGATACTACCAAAATGACGCTACAGCTGTTACAGTAAGAAAGAATTATTTTCCTGGATTTCATTTTTCATAATTTGTTTGTTTGTTTGAGGACCTAGTACACAGAGGCAAAAACTTACTTTCACATGTATAGACCACACTGGCAGTGGAAGAGTTTTCTGGTGTAGCTCTAGTTAACTAGCTATTGCAATAACCACATTTAAGGTTGAAAGGGACAAATAACACAAAATTAAGCTATTTCTCTCCAGACTGAAAATGTGATCAAGCCGCTTAATTTATGGTACACTTTACAGAAGAGCGTATTCATTATGAAGCAAAGTGAGTCTACTTATTTACTCATTTGCAGAATACTGAAAGTACACTGGGAATCCTACTCAGTTTAGGAAGGATGATAGAATCCACAGGATTTCATGAACTTCAGCTTAAGCCAGGGTGCAAAACTTCTATTTCTTCCTTTAGTATATTGCTTTTTAACCTTCTAGCAGCTGGTCTTTAAATATAGGAACCTCTCTTCCTCTCCTGCCTTGTGTCACTGTGTCTTTATTCACCCTCAAAGCCCTGCTGCTGCATCCTCACCAGCCTTTGCTTTCTTCCTTTTCCCTCGGGGTGGTGGTGTCTGCCGCAGCCATGCTGAAGCCTTTGCCTAAAGTGCCCAGAGAGCTTACAAGCGTGGAGTCTGCTCCACACTATGCCTCACTTCCAATATTGAAGGTGGACTGGCACACTTTTACAAATGCTTGTGCAGGAGTTCAATATTCATGTTCATTTAATATTGATGACTAAAGCCAGTCAAGAAGCAGCAAGCAGCAATTAAAGGTGAGCAAACACTTGAGATCACAAAGAATGCTCTAATGCACAAAATCAAGTTACAAAACCACAAAAACCAATAGAATTGCCATGGTAGAACTTACTGGCAGTAACAAAATTTACATTTTCCTTTCTGGTATATATGGTTCATTCCAATAGCTCAAGATGTATTTTCTTTGGGCATACTATACTGCTCTGTTTAAATTTCTGGCTCAGTTAACGTCAGGGTAAGAACATGGGACATCCCTAGAGGGATTCCAGAAATGTTAATAGACATCTTCAGTACAGGAAACTCTACTCAGCACAGTATGATATGGAAAAAAAAAAAAGAGCGTAAAAAATTATGAAAGCTGAATGAAAACTGCGGGAAATGCCAGGCTTATAACACTATGCACCACAACACAAACCATGACATCACTCATAGATGGCAGTCATCCCAAAGCCATATCAGGAAATATGCAATTTTGCAAAAGGAATTGAAAAGTGAATTTTGGAGCCACCTTTAGTTCATTAAAAATCTCTGTCTTATTTCCACTGAAGTTGGTGGTGAAATATTGTCTGATTTTATGGATCTGAGATAGTAGGTTTAGATTTGCTCATTTTCACTTTGAAAAAGGATCCATATTAGAGCCAAAAATTATGACCACCAATACATTTTTGGAGGAAAGGTCTCATTTTTAAGTTTGTGTAGATGCTCACTTCTAGACATTTCACTTTTTAATAAGCAGTCCATACAACTCTAGCATAGACTGTGGTGGAGAGACCATGAAAACAAGGTAACTTTTATAACACATGTATTATGGAAATATATGGAATACATGGAGTATATGGAAATGTATGGAATATATTGGTATTATTTATTTCCAATATATGGAAAATATATAATTCATCAGCATCAAACACCAACATCTTGTCCTCCTACAAAACTACTGGAGAAATAACAGTTTTCATTAAAAAAATGTTAGAGGTTATGGATTGTTGCCAATTACTTGACTAATTTGTATTTCAGCAAGGGCAATAAATACATGTTTTATTTATTATACCATTCACATGAAAGGTATGTAATGGACCAAATTAAAATGGAGAACCAGAGTTGGGAAGGATCACAATGTTATTATACAATCCTGCTAAGTTGAAGAAGGATCAATATATGTAGATAAGGTAACAATGTTTTTTTTTTCATAAATGTGTAATTCTCTGGGGATCATCACTCCCATTCTTCCAATACAACCTGCTTAAGTCTGCACAGTTAAAGTTTCTCCCATGAATCCCTACTGCAAATTAAGTCAGTAACTCCCTGCCTTGTCCTCCGTGGATGTGGGGAACAACTGATGACCCCTGTGGCTATAACAGTTTTGAAGACTGTTATCAAGTTCCCTTCTCCCACACTAAGAGTCTTCCCCTTTCTAGACTAAACAAACCCAGTTATTTCAAGCTTTCCTTGCAGGTCATATCTTTTATACCTCTTATCAGTCCTGTTGTGCTCCTCCAGACTCCCTTCACTTTGCCTACACCTTTGCTAAGTGTGGTGACCAAAACGGCTCTCGTCAGTGTGCAGTAGAATAATTGACTCCTGTGCCTGGAATGGACATTTCCATGAATTTATCTGACACACATGTTATTACTTACTGAGTTTGCAAAGCAGTACACCTAACTCCAGTTCTGTGATGTTGCTGCCCATTTTTTTTCTATGTTTCATTTAATTTCTTCTCCTTAATTGCACCCACAGACTTTGCAGTTCTCCTTATTGCATTTCAATTCATTGATTTCAGACCATTTTTCATTTTGATGAGATTATTTTGAGCTCTGACCTTATCCTCTAAAAATCTTGAAACTCCTCTCAGCTTGGTGTCATGTTCAAATGTGGAAATTCTATTCCATCATCCAAGCTGCTGCTGAAAATGTATAATAGAAATAGATTCCAGACAGACACTTTACAATCACTATAGAGAAGTCTTTCCAGCTTGACAGCAAAGCAGTATTCTTAAATTATCTTCCACGCACTAAGCATATATTAAATTAATCTAGACCTTAATTCCATAGTTTGCTTTAATGAATTTGAAATGGAGCAATGTTAAATCAAGCTGTAATAGATGCACTTCCTCACATCCATAAAAGCAGACACTCTATCACAGAAGGAATTTGGATCAGACTAAAATCTACTTTAGTCCTTAAAAATCTACTTTGTTTGATTCTATTCACCTCATTATCCTTCCAATGCACTTAAACTGACTGTTAGAGGATTTTGGTTAATTTGGGAGTTTTTTAGGTTCCAGTATTATTGACAGGTCTGTACTTTTTTAAACTGCCTGTTTATATCTTCACAAAAAGCAGCCTTACCTTTGCTGATACACCATGCTCTGATCCATTTGGCCATTACCACCCTCCAAGGACTCTTGAAAAGACTCATTAATGCTGCACTTAGCAAGTAAGAAAAAGAGTCACCTATTATGTGATTAAAAATGAAGACACAAGTCTACAGTGTTAAACTGTGATAACAGGAGCCTGGCATTGTTTGGGCTGCTGCCAGGTAGCACTTTCCCAACCAAATATTGAGGTTGGGTGCAGTACAGAAATAGCCAGGGATGATTCCCAGCAAATGCTTTGGATGCAGATGATCTCTTTTGGAGGCAAACATAATTTTTACTGAAGACCTGGGCTGTTTCATGCCCCATGACATCAGTACCCAGGAAAGTCCTAGAAAGACATATTCACTAGTACAAATGTAGCCTTGGAACTGCAGTACCCAGGAAAGTTTCTAGAAAAGACATATTTACTAGTACAAACATAGCCTTGGAACTGAAGGATTTCTTATGCTTTCCTTAAATTTGTCTAGGATAAACCTAATCAGCCTCTTAAACTTGAAAATATCTAGCTGGTCTAAATATCCTTTAACTTGTTCTTCTTGTATTATGATCAGTGTTTCTCTCTTCTTCCCCACTAAAATAAACTGTTAAACTTGTAACCACAGTATGTTTATTGGCTCTCTTTTCAGTCAGGTAGAGATTTGTGCTTTTCTTTTGCATTTTCTACTCATATCAAGACCTGCAGGATAAAGAAAGTTTGCAGCGCTTGCATAATTCAGAATCAGGCTTACAGTAAATCGTCAACCTGCTCTAAAATAACACTTTTGAATAAGAGCAGTTCTTCCATTCTTCACTGACTCATCAATTAACAAGTAGTGTTTCTAGGCCAAAGTTAGGGTTTAGTGGATTTATTATTAAAACATACATTTCAAGATAGTTTTGAAACTTCTATTTCAGTTTGCTTAAAAGCACTGCAACACAAAAAGAAAGCAAGGATCTCTGATACTAGCACTCATTTGCATTCCTGGTCAATTTATTTGTAGAACTTTCCTAAATTACATGGTCAATCAGATTTTTCTAGTAGTTTAGTAGTCAGAAATGACTACACTATCAGTCTTACATGGTTTGTCGATTTTACAAAGGTTATCCAACACTTCTGTTTTCAACTGCTTAACTGAAATTGTTTGGGCTAAATTTTTCCATTTTGGCTGTCTGCCTTGGGCTGAAACCCTGGAAATTTTCAGCTCCACATTTCTCCTCTTCTAAAAAAGGAGGCTAGGCATAATAGATCATGTTGATCATGCTAGTGTAAATAACTTTTCTTATAAAAGGCTTGAGCATCCCTTCAATGACTGTTCTGAAATTTTACAAGGAAGTGTCCTCTCCTGTCTTGTGGAAAAAGCACCCATGTGTGTCCAAAATGTGCACCTTTGAGAAACGATAATTTGCCTGTGCCCAGCAGAGACATGTTCCAGCCTGGACTGACTGCTGCATGTCAGGGCAAGACACCAGACCAAAGAGAAAGAAACTTGTCTCAGATGAACCCTTTCCACAACCTCAGTCTTACACCCTTTCTGCCCTTCCAACACGAGGTCAGGCAGGATGTGAAGGTAGCCCCTTCAACCAAATACAATGGGTAATACCAGGAGGGAGGCTGGCCTATGGTCTCAAGTGACTTGTCCTCTACGTTTGGTCAACAAGGGTCATCTCACTGCTTTTGCCACTTAAGTGGCAGAGGATTGAATGACCTCAAAATCAAATAAGGCTTATGATTTTTGTGAGCAGTAGGATGATGGCAGAATTTCAGCAGAAGAGGAAGGAGGCACTTGGAGTGCTTTTTAAAACACGGTTGTGAAGTTTTTTATTCACGCTGCAAATTCAAGCACTCAGAAGATGGAAACTCCCTGAATAAAACCTAATTTGACCTCTATGTTATTGTGAATTTTAATATTATGAATTATAACATGTTTCTTAATTACATCAGCACATTTTTCCTTAGTACTCCAATTGACTCATTCAGTGCATGGAATATTGAATAACCTTGAAGTAATTCAATATTTTTTCATCTTCATTCCTCAGTGATAGGAATTATTCAACTTATTTTGAAGACAATATTTTTCATTCTTCTGGGGTTTTTCAATGCTGCTCAGTGACGTATCTGAGTGCCTTTAGAAATTTTAACTAAATTATTATTATAACATGTCTATTAACTTATAGATGGGGAATTGAATTTAAGAAAAATTGGGGTATGCAACTGAAGATATATTTCTTTGTAGACTTTAATATTACATAGCACTTTATATGTCCAGTTGTATGTTGCTTATTATCAAGCCTCAAGTTTAAATATTTGTCACTTCTGCAATCAAACAGGAATCTTATCCCTGCTGAAAGCACTTCTTTGTGACTAGCTGAAAACACTACTTAATTGACTGGTCTATCATTATCAATGAAAACTGTGGAACAGACAAGAAGAGGACTCAATTCCCTCAGAAACATTGAGTTGAAATTTTTCTCTTCCACTTTGTACCTTCTGCAAATAAATGACAAGAGAGATCCACAGCCAGGAATCGTATCTCAGGCCCTGATTAATTCCAAAGATGGA
Source organism: Platalea leucorodia (assembly GCF_965183815.1). NCBI lineage: Eukaryota > Metazoa > Chordata > Aves > Pelecaniformes > Threskiornithidae > Platalea > Platalea leucorodia. Next base: position 116,111,551 of record NC_138826.1, read on the forward strand.
GGTAGTCTACAAAAAAATGGCATGATAATTCACAATACCTGATCACAAAGCAGCTGAGTTAAATTTAGGCTGGCTATTTTCTAGCCTTCTAGTTATTGACTTGATCCTCCAGTAATACTCTCTTCTCATGGCTGGGTTTTGGAAGAGTTTTGTAATGAGTCTAATTCTCACCCATGTTCACTCATCAGTTCTATTTCCAGGCTCATGTGAAGGGGGAGCTCTGTGAATAGCTGACCTAATATACTGAAAGGCTTCACATTTCACAAGCTCTTACGCTTTCTGATCTTTGATAATATAGTTTGTCAGTTTTTCACTTTTTATCCAACCTGGGATCCTATCAGAAAATGCCAACAGGCTCCCTTTGAGACAAGAGCCTCCACAGCAACTTTTAGGTCATGGGAATCTTTCAACTGACTTCAACGGACAGTGGATCAGATTTTAAAAAGATGCCAAAAGTGGGTGTTCCTCTGCATTTCACAGGGCTATGAATGCTTCAGATCACTGTTGAGACAACAGGCAACACATAATTGTGTACACTGAATTGTGACAACATGGGGCTTAGTCTGCCAGGCGGATATGTGTATGTAGGAGTTCCTGACCTATTCATACACTGCAAGAGAGATTCCACAGCTCAGAGCTAAGGTAACCAAAACCTTTGAAGTAGGCTATAAACATACGTAGTGCACAAATAACCTGGTGGTTTTGTTTCTTGCTAGAGGAAATTTTCAGTGTATTTATAATGTCCTTTGATGCTCTCTGTAAATTTGCAAACAAGAGGCCACATGTCCTTTCGATGAAACTTCAGTTGTAAATATATGTAAAACAAGCTGCTGGAAGAGTTTGGAAGAGTTTGAAATAAACAAACAGAAAGAGTTACACATACACCACCAAAACATGGCTTAGTTACATTCTAAAAGCTCAACAAGGCAAGCTTTGGCTCCTGCAAGTTATAAAGGGTTGTTCAAATAGCTCTTTTTAACCAGTTATTTAAACTAAGAACACCATGTCTGAACAGGAGATTAAGATATACACTGGCTATGTGTTTCAGCACTTTTTCAACAAACCCCCACAAGCTATGCACATTAGAATTAAACAGACACAATTAGGAATGACGGCCCTTGCTCCTGCATGCAATTTCACTCATTTCTAGAGCTGAACTCAAACAAAATCTAATGTGTGGATCTGAAATATTCAGACATGTTATTTTATCCTAAATAATGGAAAAGGACTGGAAAGGACTGTCTCGAGACCTCTTGTTGTAATAGATGGAAGCAAATCTAGAGAGGCAACTTATCTTGACAAGGTATTGATGGAAATGAGAAGTAGGTTCTGTAAAATGGGCTATGTACTACCCGCTAAGTGAGAATCTAAATAGATGCCAGTGTACCCTGGAAGTCTGGATACCTTGTTGGTCACCATTCATGATTAGAGGACAGAAATCTTGCTTGACTTGATGAATGTGTATTTTCTAGCCAAAAGCCCGCTCTTGTCCTTGCTAACTAGAACACATACTTCAGGTGAAAAAATACGTTATGGTTGTCCCAAGCAACAGAAAGAAATGAGACTCTGAGCATTACCATATAGCATATGAAAAGAAAGGAAAACTGTACATGTCTTTAACAACGCACATGTCTGCAGCTTCTTTTGTACTTGGTATTGAAGACCACTTTCCACTGTTCTGAAAGAGGTAGTGATACATTGTACTGGAAGAGTTTTTTAACTCCCCTGAAAGACACTAGGGTACGAAGTATTAGCAGCAGTGGTTGAAATAACCCTTCTGTGGAAGCACGCAGGATGTCACTAGCGGCACTATGAATGGCTTTCCAATGGCACACAACATAAAAATAGTTTGTTTCAACAGATTTTGATCCATATGATATGTCATCATTGTTCTCCACAACAAACTACAACAAATATCAAGGTAAGATTCTTTTTAAAATCCCCTTTATTTTAGGCCTTTCATTTAGGCTTTCTTTTTTCAAAGCATACATAAATCCAGTGCTTAATGATTTGTGGATATTTTTGTAAAGATCTATCCAAATTTCATACACTTATTTACAACTTTGGTTTTCTGCAGATTTCTTCCAGCTTATCCAAGTCCAGTGGGGTTGATGCTTGTGCAAGAAAAAGCCCCAGTTTAAGCTATGCTGTTTTACACTGGCTCATAGGGTAGTGCCAGTCTACTCCACAAATATGAAAACATCTTGCAGAAAAAAAAGCTCGGACTAGTGTACTGAATGTATTCCTTGGTAGGATCTCCAGTGCTGCAACTATAGACAGCCTGCTCTTCAGTGAACAAATTACCATTTTGATTAGCTTTTACAAACATTCATCTTTTGCTGCCCCAAACATTTGAATGAGACTAGGCAACCCTTTCATCTAAATGAGTTGCTGTTTCATGGTGTACCATTAGCTTAGATAAACCTGCTGCCGTAAGCATCCATTACCACAGCCTGGTAGTGACATATTGATTTTCAAGCTGGAACTACTTCCCTTGAGACTAGAGAGCATATGGCTGTTTGTTAGACCTGCTGGGTAAAACATGTTGATGGCTAAAAGGAAAAAGATGGAAAAAGTAGGTGTGAGTCTTTGTGATTTTTTTTTTTAATTATTACAATTCTTAAAATAATAATAATTCAGTCCTAGTAACTGCTTTTTTTTTAGATAAAATTAACTTCAGTCTGGGTCTTCTGGTGTGTTTATTATACAGATAGAAATTTATGAGCACTGGAGTTACAATCAATAGTGATATCAAGTTGAAACTATTAGATTTTGAGCTAAAATAAAGTATTGAAAGGCAGCACCAGGGACTATTGGTATATATGTGACTGAGATCATAATTAAACACCTGTTGTGCAGAGCCTGGCCAGACAGCCGGACAGCCATGCAATCTGTAGGAATCTTTCTGTGAAATGCTTAACAGGCTTTATGTTAGAACATAAAGAAAGCTGGTTTAGCTCACACCAAAGATCTATACAGTGTCTACCCCAAAATAGCTATAGGGGTAGAATATAATGGAAATGATTTTTCAAATGAGATTCCATCTTCTCCCCATAAAATGCCTCCACACATGTATACATCAGTATTTGCTGTATCTAATTTCTATGTTTAACAATATAATAAGTCAGATTTATTGAAACTTTTTAGGCTGAACATGTAAAATAAATTATATTAAGTGACAAAGTTAAACATTTCAAAGAGATTTCAACTAAGGCACTCAGAAGAGCTGTGTCTAACTCTTAACCTCCTAACTTTTGACAGACTGATGAGACACAACTCCCTGAATACACTCATAAACTTTGCTCTATGCTGAACAGTAAGTAGCGTCCTGTTCATGGCAGATACCCAAAATATATAAAGAAAATAAAAAATAGGTTAATGCTCAGGAAACAATATTTACAAATTGTAGCCTACAGGCAAAGGTTTCATCATTCAAGCTGTCAAGTCACGCATTGGCTCCATGGATGCAAGATCTAGTCTTCTCAGCTATAAGTATATTGGAGCTTTACTACCTAGTGAAAACAGTGCTCATGACAGGCTTCAAAGCACTTTGGGCAACTTTAAAAACAATACAAAGAGAGAAAGCAAAAATACAGTTATCAAGCAGAAAATGTGAAGAGCCTTTTCCTATATGGTACACATCCACGGACTCGGCTGTAGTCTGTAGTGGTTAAAGTGCCACGTGGTCCCAGCTCAGAAGATCACATGATCAGAAAAACATTTAGAATTTATTAGGTAGTTCTGTTTTAGTAATGATTAAGGACAGTTAAATGGGTAAAGTGACCCCTGAAAGGAACAGGAGCTCACATATGACCACTGTAGGGAAGCGTTTCTTTTTCCATCCCTCAGTTTACATTTGCAGCACAGGAGATTCTCACAGTAAACTGCTTTGCTTCCATACTCATCTTTTCTTCAGGAATTAGCCTAGTAACAGCCTGGACCAATTGAAATCCAATCTGGTCCCACTAATACTTTTAATATTTAGACTGAAAACCATTTTTACTCAAAGACTCCCTCAAATCTTTTTATTTGTCTGTTCTAGAGAATGACCTGCTTATATTGGAAAACAGAAAAAATTAACAAAAGAAAAACTGCAGTCGTTTATGTTTTAGAGAGCCAAATATTAGCTACAAAATAAAAATACATATATTGGATGTGGGTTTGTACAGGTGGACAGATCACAAATCACTACCCTAAGATGCTTTAGAAGTTCTGCTCCAGGCAGCATTCATTACAAGTTTTCAACAGCTGCAGAAGCAAAACATTGCATTACATTGTTTTAGTGATTTTACTGATTTAATGATTTCAAAGCTTCCACTTCAGTGGCACAGAGAAGTGAAGGCAGCAAAAGCAGTACCCAGTACTAGCGGGTAGGCACAAAGATGGGAGGCAGAGCAGGAACTGGTACAGTGAAAGAGCAGCACAGACTGAGCCCTTCGCAGGTACCAAAGGGCATGGGAGGAGAGGCAAAAACCTGTCGTGAGAAGACAGCAGACACTGTTTTGTTCCTCACAACTCTCTTCCTCCATAAATCTCTTCAAAATACTCCTGTAATACCAAATCATAAAACAATTATATTTCTGGGCTGTTACATGAATGCTAAATCCCCTGAGAAGCAAATGAGTCCCTTGTGGGAAATACTTAGGAGCATTACAGAAGGAAAAGGTGGAACACTTGAAGCAACAGGAAATTTTTATTCATCTTGAACATGATTTAGTGGATATGGTTCTTCCTTCCTTGGGAGCCAGTAAGTGGCCCACTGAGGTTAACTAAATTAGACTCCATGACAGACTAACCAAAGCTTTTCATTAATCCTTTCCTGAAAAAAAAAAAAAAAAAAAAGAAACCAAACCCACTTTAATTCAGCTCAGCACTTTCCTGGCTGGTCTGCTCATTCTGAAGCAGAGTCCACTTCTGCCCTCCTCCCACCATCATTCCCCACTCTTCCTCTCCAGCCTCCTCTCAGCCCTCCACCACCACTGCCGAGCAGAGCCTGCCACTGCAGCACACTCACCAGTAGTGCTCAGTGCTCGCTCAGCCCACATTGTTCCAGGACATATCACAAGTCTCCAATACCTAGAAAAATTATATTCTTAAAAGCTCCCTTTATTAGAAACTTGAAAATGTATTTTTATCACTTTTAACAAATGGCAAGAGTTCCTAATGAGCAGAACTAATTTCTGGACATGAGGCAACTGAATCAAATTAACCTGCCATTGTAAGCTTGATCCACTTGACTCAGTTTAAGACTGTCAAACTAGGTTTTATTAAGACTGTCAGACCAGTGGGTTAGAAAGCAAGCACTCAAGAGCTCAGTGCCTCCTGAACTTTTCCTAACTACTTCTGACACATCTTTAACTGCAAAGTTCAGAGACTTCCAAAAATACACCGCGTGAGATGCAGCTGCCCACTGGCAGTGGCATCTCCGGCCAGGATGCTGCTTTGCACTGCGCCATGGGCACGGGGGGACGGCCGTGACCCCGGACCGGCTTGCAGGGCAGCTCTGCTATCTGGGCAAAAAGTCAAGAGAGCTCAGCCCTGGCATGGGCAGTGGCACCACAGAGCAGCGCTGGGAGTCCTGCCCCGCCGCAGCAGCCAGCGGGATGCCGTGCTGCTCTCACCAGGACACGGAGAGTGGGCAGGGATGGTGAGATTTATCCCCACATTCACTGCCCCAGTAAAATCAAATTCCCTGTTCAGACATGGGTATATGTAGAGTGTGGGAAGCAAAGGATCAAACCAGCCTCGGGAAGAATGATTATTACAGCTGCTGTAGCATTATTAGACAAAACTCTGTATTTAATTTGGGAAAGTAATAATGGACAGAGGCTTGAGAGAAAGTGACATAAAATGCAACTGAAGATTAGAATGATTGATTTCCCCATCTTATTTTCAGTTCTGATGTCTAATCCACATTGTAACGTGATAGTGGAGTCCTGTTTTCCTACAAATCTTACAGATCTTGATGCCATTTCTGTAGCTTACGCAGAGGCTCTCCCACATAGAGCCTCCTGATATGCTGAGTATTGCACAATGTTCTCATCCAGTTTTTTGGCTTTTATGCAAAAACTCTTCACAGTAGGTAACGAAAAACTGCTTTAAAATCCAAGGACAAATTCTAATTATTCCAATGAAAATATAAGCATTTTGGATTTTATTTAATACTTGTCCTAATGCTTCTTCCAAATTTTTTCATACCTTCAAGGAAGTGATAAAGCTAATGGGCTCAAAAAGTACAGCCTACATTCATTTACTCTACTTAAAGAACAGCAGCATCAAATTAATTAAACATCATTAATTAAACACAATTCCCTATTGCATACCTAAACACTTCTGCACTTTAAACCTGCCTGTTGCATGGCACACAGACATTTAACCATAAAGAAAGCAAACGAACAAACCAGAAATTCTTCTTCTTTTGCATATACCATATAACTGATTTTACAATCCTTTGAAACCTATGCAAGCTAAAACTGCCCTCAGGCATCTTATGCACCTAAAATGAAAAAAAAATACAACCAACCATATAGGTCTAATTTATTTTGTTAGTTTGATTTACCTGGGTCCTATTTTGCAAGGATACATTCGCTAGAAAAAAATATCTTAAGCATTAGAATAAACAAATTCCCTCAAGCACTTGTTTCTCTGTACCCCTTTTAACTCCAGCTCAAAGAACTGATGGATCAGCTAAACTTTTTCTTCTTAAGAGTGCAAATTTCTGAGCAGTGCAACTTCTTTTTGGTTGCATAGTAAACAACAGGCATAAGGAGATGATTTTACATGCATATTGCACAACAGCAGTAAAGATTCCACTGCTGAACTACATTTTCATCTCCTTTCCATCACTATCTTCTTTCTGGGCATGCAGAGAGGATGAGTAAATGTGGAGGCTGTTTTCTGTGGAATATATCTTGATACCATAGGAGGGGCCAAGGAGGCAGCCGATTTCTAAGTTGTGTAATAAGGAGTGCTGCCACCGGTGACAATTGTCTGAGTAAACAACGTTACACCAAGCCTGAGGTTCACACCAAACTTCAGACCTAAATACCCTTGTTGGTTACATATGAGGCTGTTCAGAGCATAAGTCTGTAGGGCCAAGACAAAACTCTGCTTTTGAAGGAAGCCCTCAGCAGAACAGACATACCCATACACATGAGGAATATACAGAGAAAGGATTCAGAGTTGGCAGCAAGTCTCTGTTATGAACAAATCTGATAAAATCTGCTTTCACTGGAATGTTCCAACTCTAGTAACAATACTGACAATATCAAGTCACAGAGTGAGAAACATGTAACTGGTTCCTACATGAGGTCCCTATTCCAGTATCACAGCACCGTATCTGGACCTCTCTGCTTCTTGTCTGCAGACACCAAGAACAGCAGACTGCCTTGAGAACTAAAAGCAGAGTCATGAAGTGCTGTGGAGAGAAGGTGGTAGACAAATCCCTGAGATGAAAGCAGCCTAATGCAACACTGCTGCCTGCTCTTACCAGCAAACCAACTTAGCAAGGGTCTCCCCCATTACACCTGCCAAGGTAATCCTATCTCGGGCATCAGTAAGGAAATTGCTTGAGTGACCTTCAGGTGCGTGACTTCAGGTATCATTTCCTTTTGTAGGTAAAACCTGAGATTTCCATCTCCAGTCAAACTGAATGGCAAAATCTAAGATGAATTAGTCTGAAAAACTCTGGAACGACATACCCTCTAATTCATGCTTCTGTCCTACCGCACATGTGGTCTTTAGAGGGCAAGAATAGACATATGCCTGAATATATTAAAAAGCTGAGAGTGCAGCCCTATGCATTTGTACAGCTGGTGAGTCAATGGCAAAATGACAAGCTTCAGGAAACAGCATGCACGTAAGCATCTAAATAGAGTTGTCCAAAGTCTTGGCTCTATTACTTCACTATCACTGTGCCACTTGTGATATGTTAGGGTGCCTACGGACTTGGCTCACTGTATTTTTACTATTTCAAATCTAATACCTTAATACACAATTAGGAAGGTGATGCATATTCACTGACTTCAAGGGAGTTAGTCTGGATTTGCACACATTAAATTACCATCAGAACAATGGAAGCATATGCACCTGCAAGAAATAAATTAAAAATGCACTGAATTGTATTTAGCATTACTTTGAACCCTACCTGGAGGAATCCCATCATAGAACAGCCCTTTACCACCCTGAGATTATCCATGGAATAACAAACTCTCTTGCTAGCCTCTTCAGTATTAGTAATGTGAAGGAAAACTGGCATGAGTTTGGAACGCTCTAAGTATTCAAGAGACTGAAGAGACCGAATTATGAAGGAAGATCAAGAAAACATGAACAAACAAACAAACCAAAGCATGGCCAGCAAGGCCAAAAAATGATTGTAAAGCAACATAACAACAGTTCTGTGTGAGTGCTCTGTGCTCAGACAGGATAGGATTAGGATGGTGCACAAAAGTATAATTCACTGTTACAAAGAGTTACAAAATAGAAAACAAAGGCTCATAGTTAGAAAATAATTCTTCTTCCTGAAATAACAGCTCAGAAAAAAGTTTCTGTGCTTAGGACATTCATTACTGAACAAGAGAAAGCACTACAAAAATGTGCTGGAGCAAACACTTTTTCACTGAAATGAGGTGGATTAGAGGAGTTAAAGATTTCTAATATTTCTGATTTTCAAGATTCCTACATTTGTAAGGCATGTCTTTTCATTAAGAATGGATTTAAATATTAATTGGGTCTATTTCTTAAAACAGAGGTCCCACAATGACACTTTGTGCCTAGGTATATGTGTGTGCATACGTAGAAAAAGGGATAGAGAAGTGTGTGTACATGTGTACATATTAGGAAAAGAGAGATATTTAGGTATCTTTCTTACCTGAGGCAAAAATTATAAAGTGTTCTGAATTCACAAGTATCTTGAATAGATATCTATCCTGTTGCTTGAGGGAATGAGACATAAAAGCTCCAAGAAACAAGCAAAGTTAATGAAACTGTGCCAAATTCTCTGCTGGAGTAATTTCATTAGAGGTAACTGCAGCTGCCCCCACATACATAGCTGAGAAGGCTACTTGAATGACGAAGAGAGAAGAGGGAGTCAGCCTAAATGTGTGGTTTCAAATTGTATTTTTCACTGTCAGCACAAATTGTAATTGCAACATAGGGCAATTTTTATTAATTACGCACTTCAGAATTAGCTTATAAGTATGTATTGCCCTGCATTTCACGGTTTTTAAATGAGCGTCTTCAGGATTGTTCTGATACATGTATTAACTACAAAGTATGCCTTATGTCAAATAAATGTACTATTTTCTCCCTGACTTGTTTTATCTCTTCTTTTTCCCCTTTACTTCTGTAAAAATAATTTATAAAACAACTAAATTCACAGTCTTCATCATTTTATAGTTGCTTTCGGTGTAGTAGTTTCCTTCAAGTCATAAAGCAAATTGTTCTTACAGAGCATGAAACAACAATTTAATTAACCTTATTAAAGTTTTAAAGGAGATATTCACCACGGCTTAAATCCATTCCAGAACACAGGCACCTCTGTATGTCTGTATGCAGCATTTGGGGATCACTAGCATACAGAAATGACAGATTTGTTCACTCATAACAGCAAGAACTTAAAACCTCCAAGCATAGGAGTATCTTATGGTGACATACACAAAATTAACTCAGTTCTGGCATCTGTGAGCCAGCCTGAAGTCAGGCCAAAGTGGTAGCAGCTTTTCAAAATTAGATGTTTCCCTGCAACCAGCCTTGGAGATGCAACCCAACAGTTAATCTTTGAGGCTTAATCTGTGCAGAAGAGAGTCAAAGAGAAGATTTTGGGGCCAGATGGCTGATGACCCCCTTCAGTGGGCTACAGGAATCATCTGGTGGATGTGAAGAATGGAGCAGCAGCTGGCCACAGCTCTGGTCTTCCACCATCCCAAAGGCTGCTCCTAATGGACAGTTTCTCTGTTTTACAGAGCTACCAGTTAGCATAAAATAAAGTTGCAATTATGAAAACAAGAAACTGCAGCTAGGACTGAGATGTAATCTACTGTTCTTTATGCTTCTCAGTCTAGTTCAGTTCATTCTGAATTAATTTTTGTGTATAGTGGCAGAGCTTAAAGAGAGGAGTGAAAAGTACACTTCATTGAATACCTTACCTTACGCCTCCTACTTGAAACAGCTATTTAGGAAACACGGGCTGGAATTGGAACTTCTGCCTTTTTGCTTCTAAATTAACATTGAAATTCAAACACTTTTTTCTCAGTCTTTATTATATACAACGCAGAAGAGAAAGTAATCTCTGCTCAGCTCTCTGAGTGCAAACTATGCAAACATTTCTCTTCAGGCAATGACCTTTCATGTGAATTCCAGGCTGATAGAGGTACCTCCCTGCAGACCTGAATAAGACAATTAAATATCAAGATTTGTGTTCTATTCCTGTCCCCAACAACTCTCCCTAGCTACTCCCAGGAAATGTTTAACGAAGCATGATGATTTTTGGCAGCATTTGTTCATTGGACAGGGTTGCTTCAGCTCCCAATCTGAGGTGCCTAACTCTCCCCATGGGCTCAAGAGCAAGCACAGACACCTAACACAGGCTTTGAATACCATCCAGGAGCCAGGCACACAATGTTTTTGTCAGACATTTCAGCACGTTATTGCTTTGTTGTATTAGCCCTCACTTTGTAATATTGTTGTGCATTCCAGCATATAACATATAGCAAGTAGCATCATTCATTGGTAAATTGTCTGTTGAAGCTCATCCAGTATAAATTAATAAAAAGTTTTCAGGTATTAATGTTAGAGACCTTTGCACATGATTGTGCCACTGCATGTTAGCCATTATCTAGTTTGCTAGTGGACTGAGAACAACTTAAGTTCTCAAATCACAGCTCATTAGTTACCACAGGTATCTGTCACTCAACTGCAATGATCTGTCCTTTATCCTAGAGCTAGCAGGGCCTGGGAAAGTGTGCAACTATGAGGATGCTTGAGTGAGAATTTAATGTTGCTACAGAAAGCTAATCCAATCTATCCAGACATAAAATGCATTCATTCTTGTTGCTTTTAAGCTGAGCTACTAGTGCATCTACCTAAGAATACTTTGAAAACATATTCTTGTTCCAGTTCTTATTTCTTGCTCTAAGGTAAATACGTTATAGGCATATTTTTTTTCTATTTAATGAGAGATATGTGTGTTTCCACTGCCTGCTTAAGTGCATTAAAAAAGCCATGGTATGTGGCTACCAGGGTTATACGGTATGTAAACCAGACTGTGAAAAGTGACTGTATTCCTACCCAATGGTTAAAGGTACAAAAGAACCATGGGAACCTCGCTCTAGCCTTTATTTTTGGCTTTAGTAAAACAAATGCTACTTCTTTATTTGTCAAATTACTATCTGTTACAGTTTGAACTTTCCTTAAGCTTTACTCTCCTAATGAAGTTTAATCTGCCTCTGGCTTGAAGCAAAAGAGCATTGTGTGTTCGTGTGTAGGCAGTGTGAATGTGGTTTTGCAGAAAAGGAAGTCTTCTGAATGTTAGGGGCTAAAATCAATGGAAAATGGAAGCCAGCCTATTGCCCTTGTTTTTCCAGCTGTCAAATTTTACTCTAATAAAGTAGATGATAGTATTTCTTTACAACCCCATTACGTTTTCCTAAGCAAACTGACAATACCATTCACTGTTCTGTGAACGCAATCTCCATAATTTATGCTATTCTTCTGTGAGAAATACTCTGAACACTTGTGTGTAGAAAAAGGAACCTTTCAGCAATGTGTTCAGAGGCCCAAACATCTTTTCTACTTTATTTTACTTTTTAACTTGGGCAGGGGACTAGATACAGAAGGGAGAAAATATGAATCAAATTGGAGGAGACAGTAAGTGTGAAGAATTGTCAGAGCAATGCACATTTTAGCCTGGCAAAATAGTATACAGTCTCTTAAGGAGCTTAGAAATAAATAACAATAGATTTTATAGAAAGAGAAGGACATTAAAGAGATCAACTCTATGAAATCCTTCTATAATTATACTATTTGAAAGGCAGACAAATTGGGGATGGGGGAAGGGTGCAGAAAGCAGGAACTTCTTCGCTACATGAGACGATCTGTGATTTCACATAGGATCTTCATCTATTAAGCTTGTATCTACACAGCAGATCATCAGCTTTCTGACCCATGGTTTTATAATGTGTGAAAATTTCTCAAATGTGTTGCACTGTTTAAGATTCAGCAGGTGTAGCTATTAACAGGAGTAAACATCAGAGTAGGAAGAAAAACTTTGGAGCTATAGAAATTTGAATTTGTATTTGTAGAGAATACAATTACCCCCTCAGTACATATATGGTCCTCATAACTCAGGTATTTGCAAGTCTCAGAGTCACTAATAAATTTTATTTTTCCAACACCCCTGTGAATAAAGAGGCAGCATTAGCACAAATGGCCACATAGGTACTAGCAGTATTAAAAAGTTTATAAACCTTTCTAGGTATCTCATGTTTCTTATGAAACCTTGTTGAGATTCTTTTCATTAAAGACACTCTGTAGCTGAGCATTTTGTTCTTCTTTTAATTTTGAAAAATCTTTATTTGATTTTGACGCTGCATAATCAAACTCAAACTGGTAAGGCTGGCATTTGGATTTTACTTTTTCCCTTCCTTTAAAGATTTGAGATGCTGGGAGAAATGATCCTACTCTCAGTCTGTTTCAGAAGAATCTTATTATTATCATCATAATGGAAAAAAGGCAGCTTTAATCAGTTAGGTATGACATATTTAATTGACTGCAGGAGAGACAGTAATGAATTACTGCTTCCAATCCACCCCCATATTATTCCCACTGACTAACACAAGCGTTAGCACTGCTCTGCTGAAAAAGCAAGTATTTTGCTTTTGATTTCACCTTCTCTTCTGAACTGTAGAGCAACATTCCCTCAATTAGGAAAATTAAATATTCTTAAATGTGAAAATATTAACTAACTGTATGACACAGCACAATTACAGAGAAGGTCTGTTTCTTTAACCTTTGTCTGAACTTGTAAATTACTGATTTCTTTTTGTGGTAGTTGCTTGACATGCCTCATTTCAGTTGCTGCCAGTTGTCATAAGATGGCAAAGTACACAAAAATTTTTCATTCTGCATCCACCAGACAAACCTCAACAAAAAGCTTGGGTGCAGTCGTGTGGGGTAGTGGCTAAAGAGAAAAGGAAAAAACAAACCTGCAAACCAACCCTGTCTCTATAAATAATACAAAGTGGCAATTACTGGCATGGGCAGTGAAGAAGGGACGGCAGCAAACGTTTACCCTTTTCATCATTGCCAAGGGAGCAGCCAGGCCTGTCCTGGGATGTGTTAAGTGCCACCCTGTTAATGCATCCACACTTCCATGGACTTTGAAACTTCTGAACTGGATAAACGCTTCATGCTGAAGTTGGGACGTAAGAAAAAATTGTAAAAAAATGTAAAAAAAGAGAAAATCCCTCTAATCTTTTTTTGTTTTCATTCTAACTTTCATTAGGAAGTTGAATACTCTCTTACACTTGAAAAAAAAATCATTGAACACTGTCATGTATCACTTTGTTCATAATCACCTTCTTTTAGGGATTAGATGCAGATTTTTAATTGAAATACTGAACCCATTGGAAAATATGATCATGATCCAAAGCTCAGTAACATCAGTGGACTTCAGAAGAATTTATGTTTTGTTCTGTTTTTTTCCCCCAGAAAATGAAATGTCTTTTTAGTTGTTGTTTCCTTTTGTTTTGCCAAAACCAAATGGAAACATGTAAGGCAGAGAAAGACTGCTGCAGTGCAAGCTATATGTTGTGGATAAACCTCTGTGGACCATTTTAAAATTAAAATGCATCTGCTCAAAGTGTATGGAGACACAGACATGAATACAGATTTTTTTTTTTTTTTAAATTTGTACCATAAGTTTTGTAACACAAAATTCTGTAACACAATCTTACTTTAATTTGTGTGTAACATCTGTAAAATTGGACTCAGAATAAAAGCTGGAAGAAACAGCCTTTCCATGTCCTTTTTCTCCTTAAGAGTTTCCTTTGGTTTTGACATTTTGGCTTGCTCGTTTCTGAGGTCTCATTCTATCTAGACTGCCCTGGTTATGCTGGAACAGCAGTTTGCTGTTGTTGTAACCCTGACTTACCAGTAAATTAAAAAAAAAAATCATAATAAAAAAAACTTGCAAGACTTAGTCTTGCATTCTGGATCACTGTTGCATGCCACTATCTAGCCAAAATCACACCAGGGGCCTCTTCCCAGTGCTAAATACTAGGGCAGAATGTCAGGTGGGCTATGTACATGGAAGCAAAAATTCTTAATCCTGTAACATCATTTACATTAATTATGGTCTACAAGCAGACCAGCACTAAATCTGTTATTCCCTTTACCTTGCTTTCAGCCTCTTTTTTCACGTGCAGGAGGACATAAGGCAGAGAAGGTGTGGCAGCTGGGCAAACAGAGGCAGCATATTTTGCTATGAACTGTGACCCCCAAATCCTAGAGCAATATTTGTGGAAAAGAACAATTGCTTTATCCAAGAACAATCTTGTTGGTATTTTCTATCAATAAAGAAATCATCAAAGGATTTTTTTTCCTAACTTAATTTAGAAGGAAAAGAGTTTTATTTGTTCTTCAAAAAATATCTTCGTCTCGTCTAGTCTTTTTTATCATTGGCATTTATTATAGTAGATAACAGCTGCTGAGAGCCTTCAATCACAGAGCTTTTGAAGGCTGATGGAAGCATCAAGATAATATTTCCAATGGCTCTGGGATCTGAACCCACATCCTCAGGATTAAGGCAGATCAAATGAAAATGAATACCTCTTTACTGACAAAATCCACCTATCCTTTACCACACAGAGAATGAATTTGTCTGCACAAAGTAGAGTCTAAAGCACCGAACTGAGATCTTTTCTATCTTATTATTCATATACAAGCTATTTTGCTCCTATTTTGGTATTACCAAAATGACACAATGCTTTGGCTTCCCCTAATGACAAGAATTAATGCCCAAAATGTAAATTAATAGGGAACTGGTAATGGATACACAGGCTTTTCCTTTTAAACTGCTTATAGGAATTGAGTTATGGTCAGGAATCAAAAGGTATCCACAGAAAGCTACAGGGAAACTTCTCTAAAAATGGCTGGCAGGAGAGTTCCTCATGATATCATGATATCCAGCCTCAAGAAAAAAACTGCCATGGGACACAACACTCACATTTGTTCACACTCTGTGGAAAAAAAACTCAATAGTTGACTCTAACCCCCCTGGAGCCAATGAAATCCTCCTTTTTCTTCCCAAACTGGACACTGAAACAACTTAATAGTCATTAAGTACATAGACAGATATATGGTTCTGATTCTGATCTTAGTTTTAAAGTGGCTGAATGATGAACTATTTTAATATGAACGGAGTCAGACTCTGTTCATATTATAGGCAGAGATGAGCCTGAAGAGGGGTGAAGAGATGGTGAGCAGTAACTGAAGTGAGCAGCTCACCATTAGAATGGAAGAATCACTTTCCAAGACTAAAAATAAGCCAAAGAACAAATAAGGTTTCTGGAGCACATGGCATACATGGAGAGATGAGGGAACTGGGTTTGCTCAGTTTTAAGAAGCAAAGGGAAAGGGGAAACCTTATTGCTGTGTACAGTGACCTACTGGGAGGCTACTGGAACACTGACATTAAAAGGTGGGATTTCCACCCTTGGAGTTATTCAGGACTGAAGTGGACATGTCTCAGAGCAACCTGATCAATCAGACCTGCTTTGAGCAGGATGTTGGCTGGAGGCCCCTTCCAACCCATGTGATTCTGTGATTCTATGGAAGACAGGAAAAATATAGTGTTTTTGTTAAATACTGTCAGTAAGAGACCATTACAGCCTTTCAGAGAGGTTAAAGACAGTTTCCCTAAGTCTGTACAGCCTAACAATCAATACACTTTTAATGACTTTTTCAAATATTCAAAATAATACAGTATCAATCACATGACTGAAAAGAACAAGCTCAGAAGCACGCATCATATTACTAGTTTTTTGTATGCTGGCTGTGCAAGCATGTATGTGTGCGTGTATGTGCATTTACCTTTAAAGAACAGAGCTCAAGCTTGCAAACTCAGCCACTGAAAAGAAAGAAAATACCATAGCTTGGGCAAATTTAGGATGGTATGCATATGAAACAGGACGTGGCCAGGTAGTTTAGAATTTTTTACTCTGGACTTTGCCATTTTAATATCATTTTTGCAAACTTTATTTGCTATACATCTGCCATACATCAGATAACATAAAACTTGCCCAGAACTAGACATATATACCTCCACAAACACAGTATGTACTGTAGAAGTCTGCTTTATCTGTTCTATGTAACATTATACACATGTACAGATACAAACTTTGAAAACAAACTAGAACCAGATGTCACCACAAGTAAAGATCTAGCATCTGTTCTGAGACCAAATGTATACTGTGAAATTTGGTCAGAAATGTCATTTATATAATTTAAACTTAATTTTAATTCGGTATTAAAGGAGTTCGATAGAATTTTTAAAATAAATAAATAAATTCTGCACCTGTAAATTTAGTTACATTTTGCACACTTCATCATAATGTGTAGTAATTTACTCACCATATTATGAATGAGCTCAGTTTAACAACAAGAAGGCAATCTCTTTTTCTTAAACAAGAGAACTAAGGAGATTATGTACAGAAAATACAGATAGAATCATCTGACATTGCTTTCATATCATTTCATGTAATGCTGCATTATCTAGGATTTCTGCCATTCCTTAGAAGAGGAATTTTTGTATTTTACTGTGGAGCTACAGACAGCCCATTTTTTTCCCTTCCACACCAGGGAAATCGATTGTATTAAACTGTAAGAAAACAATTTACACAACATGCAAGGTTTCAAGCTTGGAAACCCACACTTTAGGGACAATAATTTGCAGTAGGCATCTAAATAAAAATTCCTGATGTTGAGTGTTTATAGCTTCTATTGTGAACACAAGCTGCTAGGCCATTTGGGACAGATTTCTAACCTTTTTGAGAAAAGCTAACTTTCTTCTTCAGAATTGCTTTAGTAGATAAGCTATGCCGGAAACATTGCCAAAATAGATACCAACGTCTTAATACTCACATCTGCTGATCGCTGATAAAATCATAGAACCACAAAGCACCCAGGTTGGAAAGGACATCTGAAGGTTATGTCAGCCAAAATCCTGCTCAAAAGAGGGCTAGCTGCTGAAGTGAGATGGGTTTGCACAGGACCTCATCTAGCTGTTCGAATACCTGGAGTGATGGAGAGTCCATTGCTTCCCTGTACAACCTGTTTCAATGTCTCACTATGCTCAGGGTGAAAAAAATAAAAAGAAAGGAAAAAAGTCCTACCATCTAAACAGAATTTGTATTGCTAAAACTTGAGACCTTTGCCTTTTGTCCTGTCGCTGTGCACTTCTGAGAAGAGTCTGGCTCTGCCCTCTCTGTGCTCTCCCCATCAAAGAGTTGAAGACAGCCACGAGATGCCCCTTAGCCCTCCCTTCTCCAGGCTGAAGAAACTCAGCTGCCTCGGCCTCTCCTCGTCTGCCACATGCTCCAGCATCCATAACCGCTTAGTGGCCCTTCAGTGGGCTTCTTCCATTTCACCAGCACCTCTTATGCTGGGAGGGCCCAAAACTGGACACAGCAATCTCTTTCCCTGATCTTCTCTCAACAAATCAAAACAAATAAATTGTCATGATTGCAGAAAACTTTAACATATAAATGACACAGTAGGCTAGAACCATGCTCAATTGCTGTGTAGAAAATTAATATTTTGCCTCCTAACTGAGCCTAAAGAGAATACACACGTGTACTTTCTTCAACATGAGAAGATCTGGTATCAGATCTGAAGTCAGCTTCAAAGGAGCTGGAGATTACCTCTAGAGCAGACATTATGGCTGAATGTTGTCATACAATGTGAGCTGGGGTGGAGTAACTTCATCCCAACTCCTTGTGCCTTTTAGTAATCTCTACAAGATCCTTTCACCTCTTGCTGACTGCTACATCACCCCCATACTCTCCACAGATAAACAGTTGCTTTCTTGAAAGGGCCTTTTAGAGAAAAAATGTCCCACAATCTGCTATTTCTCTCTCACACATTTCCACATAGTACTCATACCTATCAACCAAGAATTAGACACACTTTGAACAAAACTCATTTTCAGCTGCTCAGCAAACAGGTTGGGGCTATCACAGAGCAGAAAAAATAAGCAAAGGGAACAGTAAACAGTGAGTGGCCACCTTGTTTGTTCAGAGTGCTGTGGTTTATTGATGTTACACACAATCTCAAGTTTAGTTGATCTTAGATGTTAGATGTTTTCTCTCACATCCAACCTGATCTGAAAGACAGTTTTCTCTGGCTGGCTAGGGAAGCTTTCAACAGCCATAAGCAAGCCATAAACCCCTCCCAATGCCATTGTCCCCTCGTGTAGAGAGACAATAACCTTAAAGCAAAGGTCCTTCACAGTCACCACCCATAGAGAAAAGAAAAATCTTATCTTCTTGCCTGTTGGACAAGTCCACTTAGACTTCTTTCACCTCTTTAAGGACAAGATAAGGGAGGAACTGAGTATCCAAGGAGAAGGACAGGCTGCCTCATAACCAGCATTCAGTGCCTGACTCCAATACCAATACCAATACTAATACCAATAAAAACACACTCAATAGAAGCACAAATATAATAATAATAATAACAATGGAGAGGCATCTCATCACAGTACCACAGTGCTGCATGTATCTGGAGTGCTCTGACAAGGGAAAGTTCTTTGGCAATGACACCCTGAGAATCTGGAATGAAATGTATCTTTTTTGAAATAGCAAATGGAAATTAAGTCATCATCTGTGGCAGATTCCTGTATCTGCAAACAAATCCAACTCAAGAAAGGTTGTGTTTAAAAAAAAAAATAACCTGAAATATTTAATTGTGTTAGACCCCCACCCCCCCAACACATCTATGGAAATTACCACAGTAGGTATGAAACCTGCCCGAGTATTGATTCAGCTGGCACAACCTTCCTCTATAAAACACTCTTCAGAGCTCCTGCATCAGGGTGGTCTGCTCTCCCCAGCTGCTGGGGAGATGTTGAATTCCTGTGCTTGGCCCTCTCCCCCACTGCCTGCTTTTTTTGAAGTGGACACAGCAGCAGCTTTAACTAGTCCAGTTGCATATATACACACAAATGCATCAAGACTCATGTTCTTTCTCTTCTATAAGCACCATGCTAGTGCTTCATGAACTCACTGCTCATCTTCAGGTTGCTGGAGCTGGAGGAAGAATTCATTGGCTAAGGAAGCACATACTGTCCAAGCAAAGATGCTCCTGTGTCATGAAGGAAAAGATGGGATCAGATAAAAAACTGTTTTTGTTGGATCTGACTGGTGGGCCAAACCATGCTGGCCAAGTTTGTAAGTCTTCTCCTTGCTTCACTTTCTGAACAGCGTTAGTGCAGATAGTGGTATACCTGACCACATCTGAAAGTTTCAAACTATTTTTGCAATTTTATGCAGTTTTGCCACTTCAGGCACAGACATTTTCAGCTGCCTGTGTGAGCTTAAGAACACATTTACCTGAGTTCAGGAAACAGTAGAGAAGGAACTTGAAGAAACATCCAATGAAATAAGAATCATGGACATTTGATTCTTCTCCTACTTTACTTTTGAAAATAATGTTTGAAAAAGTCTTATGTTTGCAAGTATCCGTAAGAAAAACAAGGTTTCTACCAGAGAAATGAATGGCTGACACATTTTAAAGGGACTTATCAAAGCTATAAAGATGGTAAGTTACTAAATCAGAGGGAATGGCTTTACAGGCATATTCATTTTCATATTTTATATCCATGTATGCACAGCTTTATTTCCTTAACGCAAACCACAATAAAACACCTCATGAGGGCTTTAAACTCTTTTGTCTTTGCTGTAGGTTTGTCTGCTTTAGGGAAAAAAAAAAAAAGATGGTGCATTATTTTCAACAGTGGCAGGAAGTGGGTTTTTAGCCGAATCAGCTTAAAAAATTCCAGCTGTGTTCACGTTGAAGACATCGAAAAGTCTAAGCCCAGGATCAGCTCTCCATGCCAACTAAATCCTTTTCAGGCCTCAAAAAGTAAATTTTTGAAAAAATGCCAAGGCTCTCCTTGAAAATAACATCTTAATTGGTTGATATTAAAAAAAACCAGAAAGTGCCATTCTGAAGATGCAAGTGCTCACATTTTTGTATACTAATTTGATATCGTGCCTTGTAAGAGCACTCAACATATTAACACAGAGACTATCTCAGAAAACTGCAATGACAGGCATGCAGGCTGGTTATTTCAGACAAGGAGGAATTTCTAAGAACTGTAGACACTAAATGTGTTACAAACCATCCTGTGCCATTGAAATGCACCAGAAAGGCCAAAGTGTGTGACAGTGTTTGCCCCAAGGAAAACACCATGCTTCATTCCCTGGCTGGCTATGGCTCAGTAGAGGAAAAGGAAACTCCACTCTTGTCTTCTGAGATCAGCAGGTGTTTTAAAGGAGCTTCTGTATCAGTTTTAGGTTCACACCTAGTAAAATGTTTGGGATCAAAAAGCAGAAAACGCAGGCGTACAGGTGGCCCTCTTGCCACCAGGCAGAAAGAGGGGACCTAAGAGATGGAGGAGGATGGAAACAGATCCCCGCTTGGCGCAGCAGGCGAATCCTCTCCCAGCCTACGTCGCCCTCCCAGGTGCCGTTACACAATAGGTATGAGGCTCTGGAACTTGAGGGCCAGCAGGACGAAGATACGGACAGTGATCCATCCAAGGGGCTGACTAGGGGGAACCAATCAGCCCCATGCATTACAACGGCCACTGGTAAGAAAAAAAGAAGGGTAATTGTCATAGGCGACTCCCTTCTGAGGGGAACAGAGGGCCCGATATGCCGACCGGACCCATCCCATAGGGAAGTCTGCTGCCTCCCTGGGGCAAGGATAAGAGACATTACTAGGAAGCTCCTTAGGCTGGTATTTAAAAGAGACATTACTAGGAAGACATTCCTAGAGATATTACTAGGAAGCTCCCTGGAGGTATTTAAAAGATGGGTAGACGTGGCGCTTGAGGACATGGTTTAGTGGTGGACGTGGCAGTGACAGGTTACTGGTTGAACCTGATGATCTTAAGGGTCTTTTCCAACCTTAACAATTCTATGATTCTATGATTCTATATTGGTGTATGTATTATACAGTGTTTCAAATACACATGCCTTTTTGCATTAAAAATAAATTACTGCAGGATTATGAATACATCTGTCCTACTATACTTCCCTCTTTGCTTCCTCTTACACTATTAATTTTTGTGTGCACATATACCGTATTTATCTTCTCCTTCTGCTGTTCAAAACTTTGCATTCTTGGTCTGTTACATGAGAAGGAAAGAAAACGAACCTCGTCATTCCCAGCCATTGAACTGAATGAGCGATCAGACACTTGCCTCATATATTTCCCTTATCCCTGTAAATCTAACTCTGCAGCTCCTTTAAGCTGGGAGACTGAGCGATATAGCCTGATTTATACTGATGTTAAAAGAAGCCAAATATTTGCCCAATTTAATTGATTCTGGGCTGACAGAAATTGATTTATTCTGCATAACTTGAAGCTTTTAAAAGCAAATGTATTTTTCATTAAGAATGGTAAAGGGAAATGGTATTAAGCAAAAGAAAAAAATTGTAAGAAATAACAACAAATGATCAGAAAAACAGGTGACTGAGAAAGCCTATTACTCTCAGGGAGGGATTTACAACACCTTGTTTTTTTCCGTTGCATTTGCAAAGCAATATAGGAACTATGAAATTGCAAAGGAAATACTAAAAGGAAACAATAGTTGAGACAATAGATAGCTGAAAGTGACTTTTAATATGTCACACATTTACAGTGTAATTCTAAAGCAAAGTACTTTTTCTTCATTTCAGAATGCCAGTCTGACCCTCTTAATGGCTGAAAGTGATGCCTTTAATTAAAGAATTTGGCTTCAGCTTAATTTTTTTTTATTATTATTTTTTTTTAATAAAATTAACTGCCAAGACACATTTTTTTCCCATTAAGCAACTTGGCAATCCAGGGTGATTGCGATGTCTCCTCATCCACATTCTAGAAGATAATATTTGTGAGGCAATCATTTATCCCAGAGCAGTGAGTAAGATTAAGCAGAACAGTTCAAAAGTCTGGGTATTCATTCCAAACTATTTCTAAATGTTGCATTTCACAAAATCATATTTGCATTTGAAATTTGTACTAGAAATAAAAACTTCTCATAAAAATAGGATGTGTTTTAAATGAAGTATTTACTTAAAGCCCCCAAATAAAAATAAAAAAAAAAACAAAACAAAACCAAAGCCATTCTTTCTTCCCCAGGATTACCGATGTCATTAAAAATGTCATATCACACTCCTGAGATGGTGGCCAAATTAAGTGACCAAATTAAGAATGAAGACCTCAGCCCTGAAAGGTGCTCATAGACCAAATTCTAAGCTTGTGGTGATTTGAGGGTATTCACACACCAGGTCTGAAATCCATTTTCTCTCTCTAACAACACACAGAGTTCCTAATAGACCTTGCATTTCTTGGCACTCCCTCATTGAACTCACTGGAATTGTGTACTGGTGAAATGCTGTTCCAGAGATTTTTCTATCAAGATGGTGTGATGGGGGGGTTCCAGAAAAAAGTTTTTTTTTTTTCAGATAATGATGCCATGGGCTACAGTTTCTTGTAGACAAGATGTAAGATGGTAGCAGGACATTTCTTTAAAATGTTGTCTCCTGTTCCTACCACTGTCTTGGAATATAAAATAATTATTTTAAGGTCATTAGTTAAAAATATTTATACTGTTTTTCTGAAAATAACCTAGGTATAATCTAGGGTATTAATTGTGGTAATCGAGGAGCCTTTGTAGCATTCACTTTTTTCATAACTGATTTACTGGGTGAGAGTAGCAGTTGGGAATATCCCAAATACTAGCTGCTGTACAAAGGGACAGGAAACATAACCTCCATCAACCTTATCCACACAAGAAGCAAGAGGCTTTTCCTCAAGGAGAGGTAGTTAGCCTTATATTCACAAGGATAAGAAGAAAAATTAAATTCTCTAAAGGGCATGATAGTCCCAGCTCCAGAGTGGTTTCATGGGAGAGGCAAAGCTATCACTCCTTATCTTCCTTCCACTGTGAGACCAGAGTCTTAGCTTCAGTAAACCAGTAAGCAGGATTTCTGCTTCCAGGAAGAAGCCATATCAATGGCGGATGAAGTAATGATGCAAATGCAATTGTATCAAGTTTGCATTGAATAAGGATGAAGGTATGAAGGGAAGAGAGGAGGGACAGACGGTGTAAACCCTCCATTAATCACCATCGTTCACTTCATTACTGGAAACATGCACTTGATTTGCACACTTCACAGTAAGATAGAAGATCCAACATCACACTGATTCACACAGGTAATGGAGTATTTTTCACTCTTCAGTTGCATCCCTGAGACCCCAACGCTGTAATTGGATGAACTAGGGAAAACACACCAGCCTTCTTTTAACCTGGTGTCTGCTGCAGCCATTGACATCTGAATGTAAGATGAGAAGGCACACTGTGAATCAGCAAACTGTGTCCCTACGACAAAGGCCTTTCCCTGAGAAAGAGTGCCTAGTCTTTTTATTGTGGAGTGTTATTGAGAACACTGAAAGTCAGCACCAAAAAGAACAAAATACACATGTTGAGGAAACAGCCGGTTCAAATGACAGGATAAGGTCTTGGTCTACGTATTTATTCATGGCAGGATCTCAGTCAACGCACTTCAATAAAATGAGTAATTATTGTGAGTCACGTCACTAATTACATCTGAAACACAAAAAGGCTTGTGCTGCACTACATATCAAAGTGTACTGTGAACTCATGCAGTATGAAAATGGCTCACAGAGAAGCTCTTGTTACTGGTACTCCAACAGTCCTGAAAAAGATACGGTATTAGAAATGTCTATGCCATTTTTCTCTCATCGCATTTCTTTAAACATAAAAGAAGATGTGTTGTACAATAATGGCAATATAACTGCCTATGTAGGGACTTCAGCCTTTGCCTTGGACAGGCAACACAAGGGAGAATTGTAATGAGAGAGCAGTGGAATTGTCCAAGATAAGCTGCTTTCTTCTGTGACAAGTGGAGAGAGCTAAGATGTGTCGAATCTGTCAAAATGTTCTAAGATAAAGTTTGATTTTTCCATACCAAAATAAAAATAAATGAGATGGTTCAGATACAGGTCAAATTGACTGACTTGGGGAACAGAAAGAGATTAAAGGAAGTAAGTAATCTCTTAGATAACAGATCTACTTTTTATCGTGCAAGAAACACTCAAGTCTTCTCAAACTTCTCAAACTTCTTAAAATTTGGATGAGTTCTTCATCCAAGAGTATAATTAAATTTATAAGTTTTTCCTCTAAATTTGGGGCCTGATAATTAACTACCTTGAAGACCATGTACTTATTTGTGCTTTCCTATGAGGGTACCTCTTGTAGTAACTTCAGAGAACAAAGAATGAACAAACATCGCCTCTGACTTCAGCTTTATTGCATGATCATTTTCATAACTGAAGTCACAGCACATGGCACAATCTAACTTTAAATGCAGAAACAATACATGAAATCCTCCTCTCCCGTACACTCATGTCAACAATAATGACAGTGAAGCCAACTCAGTGACACTGCCACTGAACAACAGTGAGGTGAAAATAAGCAGATTCAATGCCATTTGGCAGGTGGGACCTCTACCCATGGAACTCTAGAAAGAGTACTGAGCTTTTTACAGAATGCTTCCTTTAATATCTGTTTGATTTTTTTTTTTTACATTTAACTCATAGCCTATTCAAGTAATTCAATTTCTGTACAAGTAAGATTTATTGCATTATGTGTGTGCTTATTTTAACAACAGAGTAAAAAAAAAAGACAAAGCAAGAAAAAACATCCATATACAGAGAAGGTAAAGTCTAAAAATGACCCCCAAAGACTTCAATTTGTAAATTAGGTATTTAAGAACAACAAAAGTTGTAAATTCGACCGAATGCAAAAATATCAACTTCACTACTAAAGATAAGAAAGAGCTTTATTTTTAGTTGACAGTATTCAAAAGTGAGTTAAGTTTTTAGATCTCCAGTGTGAGACAATTGAAGGGGAAGAACTTTCACATGGTTGGTGTTCAACGCTTTATAAATTAGTATTATTTAAGGTCCATGAAGCTGTGAAAGCCACAAATCAGTTAGTTTTGAGAAAATCTGACCCACAATTTGCTGAAAATTATGCAACTATATAAACACTTGAGATTTCTGTATGAGTTCCGCATATAAACAAAAATAAAACCATGGTTCTCTTTTCTCTCTCTTTTTCTTTTCTCTTTTTTTTCTCTCTTTCTTTTTCTTTAAATGCTTTACCTCTACTTCATTTTGCAAGTAGCTTTCATTCCATGGACACCACCAAAGATCCAATCAACTATTTGAGCATAAACCGTTGCCTACTAGACTGTCATCAGCACAAAGTCTCCCAAATAATAAATGAACTTTTTATTAACTGTGGTAACATTAACATTACAATGAGGGATTGTTTAAAAACAAGTTGTACTGCTGTTGCTCAAGAGCTCAAAGAAAATGGTTCTCAGTTCCTTTATTTTTCCTTGAGGGTAACCACAGGGGTTGCATTAAATCTTTTAAAATATGTTGACAGTTGAATAAGTGCTGCTGTTGCTCTGGTGACATTTTATGCTTTTTAATTGTCATTAATGAAGCTGACTGATACTTTCTTAAAAGTGCTTTACGTGTTCTAGTAATTTTATGACAAAAAGAGGAACAAAACCGTCTGCAAATTAGCCTTGATCCACTTCTCATATGGAATTTTCACTGGAGACAATGGGAGAATCTGCATGGGAAATATCTGCTTGACCAGACATTTTAGGTAGGAATGCATGAAATGTTCCCAGTAAACTGTGAAATTATCACTTGGTTGTGCACCTCCATATAAATGTAAAGCTCAAAGATTTGTTTGAGTGTATTTTCAAAAATAAGTACTGGAACTGCTTTGACTGATTCAGAACCTGATGTTAAAATGGTATGGCCCAACATTTTAGGGTTGCAGTAAAACCCAAAACCTAACTGTGAGTTGGAATGAAATGAAAGTCTGACACTACCCTGGAGTCTAATAACTCCTTATTTTGGTAATACTCCCACTGGATTTGAGAAAGGTTTTGCCCCTGTAAAAGCTGAAGGATACAGCTCCCAATTATCTGTTCAGGAACGCGCAGTAACAAGGAGGAATGCATGCAGCTTGAGAAACAGCAGGCACTATACTTGATTGTTCATAAACAGATAAGGTAAGTCTTTTGCTATGGGGAGAAAATAAACTATGGTGCTTTAAATTATGATGGGTGATTTAAGTAGATTAAGGAAGATCTATTCTGGGGACAAGGAGCCAGAAGAGGTAAGAGGAGGGAGGATGGTATACTAATAGTGTAGGGAGGTGTGTCAAGTTGCTTCCCCCATCCCAGGTTCCCTGGCTCTTACATGCTCCATGGTAACACAGTAGATGATTTCCTAACACTGCTGCAGCTGCTGCACCACAGCCTTCACATCTCTGCAATTTCAGAACTAGAAAACGCTGGAGCCACCTTTCTTTCTTCATCTACGGTGGCTCTTCAAGTGTAGATGTTGTACAAATACTGATGGTCCGAGCCATCACAGTTGAACAGGACAACTAGGTTATGACAAATCATCCCAATCAAACTGAGAACCCCTTCATCTAATTCTCTGTAGGCCTAGTGTCATGTATATCCACATATACCTGTGCAAAGCATGCAGTTCAGCTCCAGCCTGGCCTTTTCTTTCATCAGAGTAAATTGTTATACAAGGTGCAAAACAATAGAAATTGGGTCTCGGGGTTCTGTATGGCACTGCAATTTTCAAGACGCTCAGGGTGCAGACAGCAGTAAGTCCCACACTCACGTCAGGCACACAGTTAACAATCTCAGCTAAGTCATGAACTACATTTTAATTAGACAAGGGGCCAGGCTTTTTATTTCAAAAATAGAAACTAGGGTTGCAGTCCTTCATCCATTGAAGTTAATTGCAAAATCCCTATTATCAGGCTCTTGAGGTATTACCCAGGCTTACTTTTTAATTACATTTGATTCTTAATGAAGTAGATGGCAAAGAGAAAAGCAGCCCATGATTCAAGCGATTCGCATTTTTATCTTTCCTGACGAACAACAGAATAGGTCAAGATACTTGCTGGATTTTCCCATGAGAAATGCTGCGAAGTGAATAAGCTCAATTGACTTGATCCTGAAGAAGCAGGTTAGCTTTGAAAAGCATCACTCATTTTCTCCTCCTGTATACATTCTACCCCCAAAACTTATGCAATGTAGTTATAGACACCAAGCCAAGTCCAATTCAGAACTTGAAAAATATCATGTAAGTATCCTAAGCTTGAATGACTTGTCGTTATTGTCTAATGTCATTTAAAACATAAGGAGTCCTAATTATAGTTTTATTTTCAAATGATGCACTTCAAAAGAGTGACAATTCTCCACAAAAACTGACAACTTCTCAGGGCAGGGCGACAGCCAATAACTTCATATTTCTACATGATTTAAAAACAATAAGCTATGAAGAAACTTATGCAGAAAGAGTATGTTATCACACTTGGCAAGAAAACAATACAAAGTTTCACCTTTTCCTCCTATATCAGTACCCATGTAAATAAATGAAGATTTATAGAACAGACATTCATACTACAGGTGGGGCCATTACCTTGTAAATACACAACAACCTGCAAACTCTTTTCACATAATGAAGGCTGTTTCTTACCATCTGGAAATCGGGCTTAAAAATAAAATTACTGTTTTTATATTCTATGCAAAGCTCAGCCCTTTATTTCAGACATTACTTGTCATATTATAAAATGCATAGCTAATTTCTTACTTTTGTGGCTTTGAAAGATCCACTAAAAAAATCAAGGACTTTAAAATGCAGGGTTTTTTTTAAAGGTTGAATGTTGAGATAAGTATTAGAGAAAGTAAAATGTTCATTTTAAGAGAATCAGATAGTATTGCAAGGCCCTGGTGACACCTCCTTTCCCCTAAATTTCACTGAGGCTAGACACTCCCAGTTTTACCCATTCAAAGCATCACTTCAAAAATCAAGGAGAGGACACAAGGCATGCAACTACTGTACATGACATTGCAGAAGCGAGCTGTAATCGAGGCAGCCCAGCAGGGTTACAGTCAGGAACCGAAGAGCTGAGGTCGTGTCCCCAGTGCTGGCGCAGGCTGGCAGAGCTCTTGGGGCCCAAGAACTTCACCAGAGGAAGGGGTTGCTGTGACATAAAACTGTCATAACCCCTTTTAAATGAAGAAGGGATAACCTCCTTTCAGAGAGGGACAGAGAAAATATGGTTTCAATTCACCCAGCCATTATTTTTTCTAAATCCCTAGGTTTGGGGTTTTTGGGGGGCGGTTCTGTGTTTCAGACTTGCAGGATACCTGTGATGAGCCAAGTAACAAAACACAAATCTCCTGAGTCCAGGTTAAACCCCCTCATTATAATTCTTTCCCATTCACAAAGTTGAATACCATAAAGCCTGAACACTTCCTACTTTATGCTCATGCCAGAGATCAGGGAAAGCCCAGATTACTTTCAAGGCCACCATGGACACAATGTGGAAATCTGAATCAGCCTGTTTTGCGTAACTGTGACAAACCTGCAGGTGTAATACACAACCACAGCCAAACTTGCTTCTATGTTGAGTTGTGCTGAATCAGTACCATCTACATTAAGTAAGTGTTACTTAAGCAAGGCAAAGAAATTCACTCGTACTTCTTCGTTGGCAGTTCCCTCTTGGAATGCAATTTCTACTACTGCTTTTACTGGAACCATGCCAGTTTACACCTATCAAGTACTGCACTCATAACTTTAGGGCCCTATACTCTACAATATACAATATCTTGTAATTGTTCAGTCTGCTGGTTGGTATTTGTGGAAGGTCTAACTTGGCTGGTCTCCTTCCAGATGTCTCTCAGACTCAAGGGTACATAGTTATGATCAATGCGGCAAATAGCCGTTTGAGATACTTACTAGTTATGATTATTTTTAAAGTGATCCAGACTATCCAGAGCACACAGTATATTCCCATGGCAGGACATGGCAGTTGCAGGGCATCCCTGCACTCATGAACCATACAAACCATCCTAAAGCAGACAGTATTGGTGCAGGGAGTAGCAAGTCCTCATGACTCAAAGACAATTGCAGAAAAGGCAGAAGGCTGAAGAAAGCCAGTGCCCCTATTATTTAGTGACAGACAACTTCTGTTCAAATTTAACAGAACCAGTAAGCCCACACATATTCTGAAGTAGTGGCTAAAATCAGCATTTAAGACAGGGATTAATACTGGAAGAATAATCTCCCTTACTATTAAAGTAATACTGAGGTAATTGCAGTAATAAGGTAGTGTTCATCGCTTCAGAAGTAAATGCACGTTTCTTTTGAAGATAATAATTTTGATCGCTTGCTTACAGCATGCAGGCATCAGTGACTGCTACATGCTCTGTCCATCTGACACATTGTACAAAGTACACAAGGAATGATACTTTGTCAAAGGACTCTGTGTCTTGCTAACTATCTTGGTAAACCTTCAGGCAGCCTCATTTTCAGAGTATAAAGTGTCTCAGTTGGGCATCAAATGAAAGCAACTCAAATCATTAATAACTTCCACTACCTGCCGTGTGCCTCACGTGCTATCACCTTTCCAAAACAAGGTTAAGGATAAGAAAGAAAACCTTTAGTTGTTAGTAAGTCATAATAACTTTCAACATCCAGAGAAGGTATTATTAATTATGTACCTATAGCTACAGTAGCAATGAACTTCAGGTAAAAATCAAGTTTAGGCTGACAGGTACCTCAGCAACACAAACCAAAAATAATAATTGTGGATGCAGATCAAAAAGCCAATTTCGACTCAGTTATTGAATTTAAAGGGAAGGAGAAAATGTTCAATCATAACATTTGCTTAAGAATGTTTATCTTCTTTCTTACCATTGAATGTTAAAAACACTCTTGCTTGAGGCTGGGAAGATCCTTTTACACTGCTAAAGTAAATAAATATCCCAATCAACACGTGCAGTGCAAGAAATGCCATCTCTTCAGATTTGCAACTTAATATCCAAGAAACGAAACCTGAAAGACAGAGATATCACATTACTGTTGTTATACAATTTTGCGGAGCAAAAACAACACTACAGAAAGATCTGTGTTAGAAAGCTCTTCCAGCTGAAGCCATAATATATGATAATGTGAAAAAGGTACAGCACTTCTGTTTTTCCTTTGTAGATCTGAAAATGGTTTTCTCCAGTGGTCTCCTGTGCTGGCACAAAAGGAGCTCTCTGCCTGTTAGTATGAACCAACAGAGCCTGAGTTTTGGCTAAGGCAGACTACAGCATTAGCTTCAGTTTATTTAAATAAGGACAATTCCACCTGCTGGAAAAATAATTATACTAAATGTCAAGGCAGAGCAAAGCAAGGACAGGAGATAAAGTTTCACGAATAAAAAGCTGGCTGATATTTTTAGACTTCTCTCCTTACTTTAAATCATATTTGATCTCCCTCTCATGTTTTGGGGGGGCAGGTTTGGACTGTTGGTTGGTTGTTTTTGTTTTTTTTTTTTTAACATTTGAAATCAAAGGTGCTTGGAAATGAGCTTTAAGTTTTAGTATGTTGAGTTCTCTAATAGCCCTCTGGATCTCTTTTTAAGATGAAATCCTGATTATGTACGTCACTAATTTCAAAACCATTGAAACCAAAAGTATTTCAACATGCTTGAAACTGTTAGTCAACATTTGCTTTTTGCGCCAGCTGCTTTCAGGATACTTACCTGCTCTCGTAGACTTCTACAGAGCACTAAGAACACCCAGTGTTGGACAGTGCATTACACTTGATACTTCTGCTACTCCTCCTGCATATCTGCTGAATCTACATTCATTTTATAAGGTTTAGCTGCTGAGAAGACTGAGTTCCTCAGAGCATCAAAAAACATTCCAAAACAAATCTGCAGCTTTTCTTAGCTCAGGTAGGGCTTGAGCTCACTGGAAACAGTGGTACTTTCCTATCAATTCCAATGGACTTTGAACCAGACCCATAAAACCCAGCAGACCTTAGAAGCTGAATATTGCATATCTATAATGCTCCTAAACTGCATCTCTCCAAAAACTGTGAATTTCAAATTTAATTTCACCTACAATAACAACTTTCTTCTTCAGCTCAGCTGCAAAAGAAGTGAGAATAAAACACACCCTCATTTTAGGCCCATTCGACTTCCCTCCTTATATATAATTTTTTTCTTTTTGTCATCAACAGCTCTTCTACTGGATACCACTTATTGGTTAATCAGGCGATACATTTGATTCTATGGTAACTGGAAGCACTTTGAAAGATACAACCCCTACAGCTAGAAGATAGCATTAAAGGCTACACATTTATTTCATGAAGGGTTTTGTTGCCTGTGCAATCATCTTACACTTCTTTACCTCAGCTCTGCTCTAGCACTACAGTCCCTCCAGTGGAAGCCAGTATTTCTACATGCTTGTTCAGTCGGTCCCTCTGAGATTCACACCTGTCCTAAAAGAACCGGCTGTAACCACCACAGTATGGCGGGAACCAGCTGTCAGACAGGGATGACTTCAGGTCAACACCAATTTGGGCTGGATCCACACCACTGACTTAGCGGTAAAAGCCCCGTATCTCATTACTACCTCTGTCATTCCCCATCCACTCACTGTAAATCGTTTTGAAAGGCTTCTCTCTGCATGAGAACTTCAAACTAAGTTGGGAGTGGGATGGAGAGCATGCGAGCGAGCGCACAGCTCTGTAGCACACTCTGAACTCTCCTTCATGATTTGCTCTAGAGTACTGAGAAATGCATGAAGATGAAGTAATGGTACAATTCTGCTAATTGACAAAAACACCAGTATCAGAAATTTGCCAGCTACAGATCTGGTCTACAGGAGAAACATATCCATTCTGGCCCAGTTCCAAATCATCTCTAAGGGTTTGTTAACTAATAAAATTATAATTGCAGAGTTTTTGCCAAGAATAATTTTTAAACAGGCTACAAGAACACTAGTATTAATGCTGTTTTGTAGGCTTTAAATTTAAAACCTTGTGACTAGCCCATGGGATATGCTTTAACTTACCCCTCTTCTAAGAAACAAATGCCATTAAATGCTGATAAAATTTCTTTGTCAGGCCAAAACAAATAGCCAATCATACTGAACATGTGATTTAACAGATGCAATGGGATTAGTATATTACAGTAGTAGCACTATGCTTTCTTTGCAATAGAGATAAAAAGTCAGAGGAACAAGTGTGTGGCTTTCTCTCTTCCCTTAAATGATATTGTAGGAAATAATAACAAAAAAAAAAAAAAAAACCTTTCAGCACTCTTTCCCTCCCACTCTCATGCCTCCTGCCAATTCTAGTGCAATCAGTTAGAGGAGTGAAACATTGCTACGTTTCATTGCTCAAATTGCAGATCTTCACTGTTAGCACAGGAGTGACAGGCAAGTATAAGATTCAAATTCTGAGCTGCATGGTTCCTACCCAGCTGTTAGACAGATAAATAATAAATGCATATGGTGCCAAAAAGGTACATCAGGGTGTCTGACATGTGAGTTACCTGATGGAAATAGGTTTCATTTCAGAGATTTACATACCTGGTAACTGAACACAAGCTCATTGCAGGTTTGAATCTCAGTTTGGGCTTATATCCCAGTTCTGAATTTATCTCAGTAAGTCATGATACTATATTCAGCATGTCCTGCGCACATGATCTCTGCTGACAACCCACAGACCTAAAACCTTGCAAGTACTTTTAAAGAATCTTTTAGGACAGAAAAAAACCCATGTCTAATTACATTTCTGCTCTTATGCCCTACTCTAACTGTAAACAAACCGGCAAACCACTACTAAAGTGAAGTGGTAAAGTTTTCCTGCCACGGAGGTAGCTTTCAGCATGCTGTATTGCTTTCAGAAAGTATTATATAGCTTTGCTGTAAAGTGCTGTGCAGGTGTCATCCGCTACAGGCTGAGTCCTACCCTTAAATCCTGTAAGAAAAATCATTCAGCAGAAGAAAGGGAAGAAAGAAAGGGAAAAAAACCAACCCCGCCAAACACAGACTATGCTAATCTGGAAAATATTGCTTTAACTATCTGTGAACAGTAGGAAAATTCAACCATCAAACACATTTCACATCTATTACAGCAAAGAAAGAGAACTTTCAGTTATGCTTACCCAGCTATTGGAGGAACCAGTAATACAGATTTCTATCTGGTTTCTATCAGTTTATGGGCTCCACTCCTGTTACCAGAACATTTTAATTCCAAACCTGGCTCATTGTGGGGGGAAGAATAAAAAAATAAAGAAAAGTCTCTCTTCCCGGTGGCTGCAAAGGTACTCCCGGCTCCCTTGTAAAATAATCCTTATAGCTGGACTCCTAAGGCACCAGGAGCGCTTCTCCCCAGCCCTCAATTAAGCACCTAGGAGTGAATGGAAAGTGGCCGGGCGGTGACGGTGAAGGCTTTGGTTTCCAGTTACAGGCGCTGCCCTGCCCTCGCCGCCGCCGCGCTAGCGAGGCGAGGCACCGCGGCCTCCGGTGCATCATTAGCTGAGCAAACAGGGGCTGGAGCTCATAAATAATGGCGAGGCCACACCCCGCCGAGCGCCGCGGCCGCCCGGCCCGGCTCGGCCCGGCCCGCCCCAGGCAGCGCGGGGCCGCCGGCTCCGCTCGGCAGCACGGAGCGCCCGCGGGCGCGCAGGGCGCAGCCTGCCCGCAGCCTGCCCGCGCAGGACTCCGCTGCGCGGGGTAGGGGGGCACAATGCAATCGAAGGCTTTTTAGGGGAACAGTCCCTCCCCGCCCCCCCCCGGCTTGGCCCCGAGGGGGGTTCAGCGGCCGGTAGCCTCCGACGCCATCCGCGCAGTTTGCGCGCCCGCGGGGCTCGCTGGAGGAGGGAGGGAAACTCGCCAGGAAAGTTTCTGTCCCCTCCGTGCGGGGCGTACCGTGGCTCCGAGCGCGCCCCGACGGCAGCGCCGAGGCTGGCGGCCAAGCCCGGGGGGCGGCGGCGGTGCCGGGCGGGGAGCGGGGTCCCGGGGCAGAGCCGCCCCGCGGGGAGCCGGGCCTCGGGTTGGGAGCGGGCCCGGGCGGAGCCGAGCCCCCGCGGAGCGGCCGCGGGTGGAGGGGTTCCGGGGGAGCGGGCAGCTTTCGGGGGAGGCCGGTAGATGTCACTGTGAAGAGAGGGAAAGAGGCAGGGCTGTGGTGAGGAGGGAAGCAGGTCACATCCAGCCCCGGTCAGAGAGGTTTCATTTTTTTTTTTAAAAGAAAATGAGCGAAGAAGAGTAAGAAAGGAGCACTAGAGCAGTAGCTGGATTTGTAGTTCAGTCTCCTGATTGCTCCAGGAGTTTTACCACAAGCTTTCAGAAGCTCTTTTGCAGTTTAGGATACTGGGAGCTGCATTTGCTCAAGCTTATTTTTTTCCCTGAGATACTGAGCTATTAGTTGTTGCAGACTTTCTGGTTTTGATGAGATTTGTGCTCTCATGGCAGTCGGATAGCTTTGAAAATTTTACCCAAGGTGTCTTGAAAATGTAAACTGCAGCATAGCTCCATTAAAGCCACTAGAATTTTCCAAACAACAGTATTTGGATTCTGGGTTAGGTTTTCCTAAGTTGTCTTGCAAGCATATTCTGTTGAGGTCTGTCCTGCTAGACGCAAACTTCTTTTAAATCAAGATTTCCCCTTTTGCAGGGAGATGCGGTCTCTGATCCAGCTGAGGCAGTGCAGGTTGCAGGGCAGGGTACCATCACAGCAATACTTCGAAGAAGCACATCTCATGATACTCTTGCAGCCGTGTGCCACAGGCAGAAGTATGTTAACAAGTAAACAAGTACCCACAATGAATCAATGCACATGCTTAAGTTACAATTTTGTTTCCAGCTATTACACTGGCCATACTAACCAAAGCAGTCAATATTACTAATGCATTATAGCCAGAGAATAGGGAGTAGCCCGAATACAGTGCCCTCACTAAACAAATTTTGTCTATACGTGTGGATGTCTTTATGGCCTGTGTCTATAGGCTACTTTGTGTAAAAGCTCATCTGCATGAGTTAGGGTCACACGTACTTCAAAATCAGTTTCTCGCCCAGGCTTCAGTGCCAGCCTAGCAAAGTTAGTGCTTTCTTCAAGCAAGAAATTCCAGTATTATACAGCACTTATAATCCCAGAGAACACAAAAGTATGGGATGCTCCTTCCTCTGAAGTGAAATGTCAGATTTGCAGCTGATGCCAGAAAAGAAATCGGTCCGGGACTTTGAAAAGCTTGACCCGCTTCAGATCATATCTTGAGGATGAATTAGCTGATGCCATCAGATGAACTAAACTCCCCAGATCACGAGTCCTTAAAAATATTGGTGCTCTTCCAGTTCTCCTCCTTAACACAAAGTATGCAGAAATGCGTGCGCATTTGCTGTCCTAGAGAGCAGTTAAACTCTCAGAAGAAGCCATCAGAGAGCTTGTTGTCTCAATGGGCAGGCAGTGTGGCTGTGAACATGATGCTGCTCATCCTTGAAAGGTGGTGATGTTCAAATGCCTCAGTCTGACAGCAGCACCCTGGCAAAAGGAGAAGTCACTTGTCTGCTTTGGAAAATCCCCACAACTAAGTGCAATTAGAGATCACCACAGCAAGCAACAGAAGTGAATCAGCTAATTCAGTATTCTCCCCCTTGCTGTGGTCTATGCAGGGTGATTCAGAGGAGAGTGCACAGAAAACCACAAAGCAAATATGAAATAACTTTTTTTTAGGAGATTTTTGGGAGATGTGTAATGGGTGGCTATACAGTTAAAGAAAAAGGAGAATGTTACCATGAAATACCAACACTAAAAATTATGATGATTCTAACTGTCCTCCCCAAATATTTATGCCTTAATTAAAAAAAAAAAAAAAAAGTATGATGATTCTACTTTTTCTTCTTAAAATTCAGAATAATAATCTTGTAAGTAAGGTTACAAACACATGCTTCTAATAGTATAGCATTAGAAAAAGACAACAAAAAGAATGTGCTCAAGCATGAATCAACATCAGCATTAAAGTCACTTGTGTTTGTCAGTGCTTTTGTACGTATGGACACTGGGGAGCCATCTGGCTCTCTGCATTTCTTTTTCACATGTGCTAGCCACATCAGAGATAAAAAGGTAAAATGGAACATTGAGGAAAATTATGGGGCTTTCCGACACTCCCTCAAGGACTTTGGGTTTATAAAATAGCAAATGAACTACAAAGAGGCAAATGCAAAACTTTAATCTGTGAGATACCATCGCACTCATGTATCTGTTAGGCAAAGCAACAGTATGCTAATTTTAAAAACAAAAAGCAAATTGAAACAAGAATAAGCATGCCATATTGATTTATTTGTATTTAACATGTGCATATGTGCAGGTCAGAGCATGATAATTAACTTTAAAAAGCAGTTTGAACTTCACAGCTGGGCTGAGTGAAATGGTTAAAGTTTTACTTCAGATGTTTTGTAATAGCATGTATTAGCTTCAAGCAAAACTCATGGAATGGAAATTACTTCTCCAAACTATGAGGTGGGGTTTCAATATTTACTGGCATGAATCAGCCCTGTGAGTGAAATGAAAAGTATGCAAGACACTTGCTTTCCAGGCTGTGTATTTTACAGGCTAACAGAGGGATGAGGACAAAT
Organism: Platalea leucorodia; assembly: GCF_965183815.1. NCBI lineage: Eukaryota > Metazoa > Chordata > Aves > Pelecaniformes > Threskiornithidae > Platalea > Platalea leucorodia. Next base: position 116,148,371 of record NC_138826.1, read on the forward strand.
AAGTTGGACTCTTCCTTGCAGCTGATTTTTAGTCATTCCTATATCACACAAAGCATACAAGGTGTTATACAGTTTGCTTCTAGTCCTGATTTGGTGCATGTGAGATTTATAACTAAGTGCGGTTGCTCCAGGTTGCATCACATGTGTCAGGACAGTCAGGCCCTCGCTTGCAGCTTCAGAGTCGGAGCAGTTCTGACTCCTGCAGTGTGATCTGAGCAGGCAAACCCTCATGGCCAAAACAAACAGACGCTGAATTTGTTGTATCTGTGCGTGGTGTTTGCTTCTTACCCAAACAAATCATCCTAATGGACCCAGGCCTAGCTTTAGACCTAAACACTAACTGAAGCCAGGAACGAGAAAGACAAGAGTGGATTTGGGCATTTACTTAACATTTTGTTTTGGGGTTTGGCTTTTGTGTTTTGTTTTGCTTCTTCCCACTTAGATTTTAAGCTCCTGAAAAAGTGAACAGATTATAGGAGGCAGTGGGACGAGAAGGAGCACAAGTTTAAAAGAGGGAAGACAGAGAAAAACTAAGATGGGTGAAGATGTCAGAGAAAGGAGACAGAAACCTCCTGAGACACAGTTGGATGGTTAAAGACAGCACAGTGGAAGAGAATCAAATAATTTCACTGGATTGGCAACAGCTAGCCATTAAGAAGATCAGCAGGCCAAATAATCAGTTTCTGCTTTGAACACAAGCACAGACTTATAATTCAGACAAGATCAAATGCTAGCTGTTATAAAGAAGAATGTAGTAAAAACATGATAAAGTGACCACCAAATGTAATCCATTCTTCCTTAAAAATCAAATTAATTGTCTATACAGTAGGTGTCCAGATTCCAAGTGATGAGAAAAAATGCTATTAACTTCTATTTCCTCTGTCCTCATTTATGAGTGTCAAATCATCTTATAGAAATGCAAGCTCGTTAGGTAATCCAATTAGTTCATCGTTGTTTATTTTATTTCTTACAATTACAAGAACTGGGGAAAGTGTGAAATATATCAGCAGTTTATTGTGGGAAAGCTATTAGGTGTTTGTTTTGAAGGTGTGCTAATATGAATAGCAATTTATATTCTTTTTCACAACAAGTAGTCCAAAGATTCAAGAGACAGTAAAGATAAAGCTACTGGTAATACCACTGTGTGATCAGAGATGGCATAAGGTCCTAGGACATCGTGTGCCCTAACTTGTCAATGGGCTTATTCAGGTGGGTCAAATAAGGACTGCTCATGAAGAGTGAGGCTTCATCACCAAGGTCAAAGCCTTATAAAACTGCTGGCATGTAACTAACAATGAGTTGTCAAACTGAATTCATGTTTGCTTTTTACTACTTAAGGTTCTGTGAAGGTCCATTTGCAGGAGACAATTTGTCTTTTCACAGCTTAAGAAAAATCAAGTGCTTAGTAAGAGGATCAGTGTAACCACATTACTGAAGCACTATTACCTGTATGGGAACAGAGGAAAACATTATGCTAGTAGTTTGATAAAACTCCCGTTGTCTCCAGTCAAATAGACCCAGCTCTGAATGGCTTCCCTGGAAGTCAGTGAGCCAGCACTTCATAGTGACCTCTGTCATCGAACAGACTGTGACTTTTGTAAGGTCATCACCAAATAAGTACTTCTGTGTCTGTACAGAAGATGTAAGCTGATTCCTGGTATGCTACCAGGCCTTCATGCCTCCCTTTTTCAGTGAGGCAACCACATTATTGCTGCTTCTAGGAGAAATACTGTGTTTTGGTCAGATTTTCCACCTTTTAGCCACTATGACTAAATGAGGTCAGTGATATAACCAGAGTCACTGTGCTTGCACAAAGCTGGGTTTGAGTTTTTAGCAAATCAAACAAGTCATCATTATTTTGCAAGTTGATTAGTAAGAATATGTATTAGGAAGACTTGAATGAAAAGGGGTGGGTCGTTGACGCACCAAGGATGGCTTCAGGCCAAGAAAGCTATAAATACAAGAAAGCACAAGTGCATAGAGGATGCAACAATGTGTAATCTGTGTATTGGAAGTACTTGGAATGAAGGTCCTATGGTGCAAGGAGCTCTACAGACACAAAGGGAAGTAAAGCAGGAGTGGTTATGGAGAAGCTTTTTACCCAAACAGACAAATAGAGATAGGAGGGGAGGGGAGAAGGTTACTGCAGGATAGAGGGGGGTAGCGACATATCCCTGGATGTCACGGCAGTTTCCAGCCTGACATGCCACTCTCCAGCCTGGTGCGTGATCCATTGCTACATGCTACAGGGCTCACAGCGTTCAAGGGGATCCTCTCTGTTGGAAGGAGGTTTCGGAAACGTAACTTTTTGCCATTGGTTCAGCTACTTCAGTGTTTATAGAGCATTATGTGAATCACTGATTAAAAAAAAAAAAAAAAACAAACAACAAGGCATATGATTTTTCCCATTCGTCTTAGATTTGAAACACACTCCTAGAAGCCTGCTTATATAAAACTATCCAGCCCCAGTCTGGTCACAGATAATATATCAGCACAGTCCTATTTTCCACCGTCCTTCATCTTCAAATGAAGAGTAATGACTGCAAACCTTGCAGTCTTTGATTTGTTTTGTTCTCTGTAAGTACAGACTAAGCTTCACTGATGGTATTTGTCAGCTAATTGCTCACTGCATATTGTTTGCATTCTGCAAGCTGTTACTTTAGAAGAGGAGCAGAAGGACCATGCTGCATATGCCTTGTCCTTCCCTAAACACGCCCTGTTGGCCAGTGTCCCTATTACTTTCCCTAAGGAAGTTTTTCTCATGCAGAAGAAATAACAGTTAAAGGACTTGTGTCTCCAGATGAAAGAAGAAAAAAAATAATGACAAAGGTCATAATTTAAACTATGGATGCCAATCAAAGCATTGACTGAAGCAATCTGAATAATGCCCACTGTCCCCTGGAGATGCCAAGGATCTGTGAGTATGGACCAGAGGACACTGAGGAATGGAAGAGGCCCCAGAGGTGTCTCCTGTCCTACTCATCAAGCGTGATCCTTTTGCATTACATCCTAGCTATCAATGGAGTTGGGATTTTAAACTAGATCTCTCAAGTGACCCACTATGACTACTATGACTATTCTTACCTTTTCTTTAGGAAACTGAAGTAGCAGTGGTAATTTTAATGTAAATCCAAAGTACCCTATAATTCCCCCAAGGTGGAAAACATTGAGATGCTACAGGATTCAAGTCCTAATTCTTTACCATAGTATTATCTCAGAATTAAGGAGGACATTCTTGCTTCCAGCAGTGTTCTTTTCCATTTCTTAAAGAGGCTGTCACTTTGTCTGCTATGAACCAAGGTTTGTCTCTGGAATCAGCATGGTACAGATGGTGTTGCACTGATGTCTTAGCTGTAATACTGATCATTTTAGTGCTTTGTTATATAGATACCACTGAATTCTTCTAAGGTCCTAAAGAAGATAGATAAAATTGAAGCTGTGGTCTTTATTGTGTTCTGTGCTGTATTCTTGGTTGTGTGAACTCTCTTCTTCCTTTGTCACAGGTATTCATACAGTGCCTCTGACTGCTCCTGATTCATGGGGACAGCAGCCTCTGCTTTCCTTTTTTCACTGTCAGTGCAATAGATGTTTTGAAAGGCTCTTAAAAATGCTTTTTGCAGTGTATTAAGTTATCATATTTCAGTCATCAAAACCCTTCTTGAAAGCCACCCCATTGTATTCATTAGAATGTGTTGCGTAAGAAAGCATGAGCAAACACTTGGCCTGGATAGTGAAAGCCTATGAAGTCAATGTATGTTCAGTGGGGCTTAAGACAGTCTGCTGACTTCTTTGTACATTTTTTGGGCTTCAGGACAATCAGGATATGGGTTAATTTAAAATAACATTAACTCATCAGCTTAAAATCAAATTTTATTAGTTAAAAAAGGACTGAGAAGCAGTCATAGAATCTGACCTACATGTTTGTTGGCTATTATGGAGTAAAAATATGCTTTATGCCTATTATTTTATTAATGGCCCACACAAAGTTAGCACAGGCTTCATGGAAGCACCTGATGCACAAGAAATAAAGCGTCACGTAATCTAACATTGTGAATTAAGTCTCAGAAGTTTCTATCATACTGAAAAGTTTCTGTCGCTTTAGCTTTTTTCTTGGCTTCTTATTGAAAGAACTACAATTTAAAGTAAGTCTACATTTAATTTTTTCTCGAACAACATAAACATGCCACTAATATTTATCTTTTTTTTATCTGACTCTCTCCAGAACATCTGTTAATTGAATCTTTATTTGAACCTATTAGCAGTAGTTTGTTTTAAGCCAAGAAGGCAAAAAAAAAATCTATAGTTTGGATGGCAGCCAGAACACAGTATCTTCTCCAAAATTACACCTTTATTACTTAAAATCAATGTATTCATTGTCAATTATTCAGTCAACTAGGAGGAAGAAAAGGCAAAATAAAAACACAGAACAGATACGAAATGTTTCTTAAGAACTTTATTATTTGCTATTTTGCTACTGCTAACATTTAAAACACTTAACTTGTACTACTTCATACAGATTTATCTTAATGTACTTCCAAAGTATTGTGAAATTGGAGATAAACATTTTCAGTAATATTTCACCACAGTCTTGCCTGTTTATTCCTTACAGTTTACTTATATTACAAACACTTCCAGAAATCAGTTAAATCCTTTGTTGTCAGTATCAGTAAATATAAGCATAATATATGCTTGCTCTTTGCTTTATATATATTCATTGTAATTTAGCAATTAGCAAAGAACACTCATCAAAATGTTCTAAAAATGAGTTCCTTATCCTAATTGTTAAAAAAATGCTTCTAAAACTGGATTTTCCTCTCAAATAGCCCAGAAGTGTAGGAAGTATAAAGAAAAAATTATCAGTATAACTTGTTATGACTGTAATATCATGCACAGCATATTTTTCTTTGTCGTTATTTTTTCCTTCCAGGATAAGTGTTTTTTTCTGAACATAAATTAATAATGTAAATCATCTTAGACCAGATAAATTTGGGGGAATCCCTAAATTTTGCCATAAGAGGGCATTATTCATGCACTTAGAATAGAAAATGCATCTCAACATAAGCACATATGTTTTAAGAAATGGCAATTCTCTGCACTCATGCACCAAAGGATTAAAACATATGAATACTTCTGTAATTAGGAATACCTTAAATGAGTTACTGGGACAGGCATAGTTCACTGTCTTGTGCTTTCTTACTGGATAGTCTGAAAATACAAGGGAAGACCAAAGAAGAGGCAAAGTACTACTTTTGCAGTTTAGAAATTACTACAGAAGAAAAGTCAGAAGCTGGTGGTTTGACCTATGGATACAATTCAGAAAGTATGCCTAGGCAGAGTTAACTTTAAGCACTTGCTTACGCTGTCCATGTGAATAGAAGTTAAAGATACATTCACGTGCTTCCCATGAAACAAGCAGCAAGACAGCAAAAATGAGACTCTTGAAGCTTTATTATGAAAAAAGGACTTAAGAAAAAGTACAGCCTGTGTGGGGCAAAGGACATGAATTCTTAAGTTCCTGCTGTGAATCAAAAAAAAAAAAAAAAAAAAGAAAAAAAGAAGAGCTTAAACCTGAGCCTCTAACATTTTTTATGAGTGATGTAGGTTGTGAGAATGGGAGGAATACAGAGATGTGCTGTGTCAAAACATGGACCCGAGAAACCTTTGGTATGGAAAAGAGCTGTCTCTTCTCCCCTTCCCAGCCTAAAATTCAGAATAGAAGTTAGATCCCAAAACATGCTGTAATGACTTCTGCTAATGTTGGTGAATGTTGGATTGTTTCCCGGAAAGACAGAAAATTCTTCATTCTGGAACAAGAAAAGTTGTTAACAAAAAAAATATGTGCTGTGTGAGGCTTTCAGAGCCCTGAAAGACTGTTACCACGTAAGCTGGAGTTCTGCTCTTCATGAACAGAGACAGACTCAGGACCACACATACTGGGTGTCTTGGGCAGTGATTGTCTATGTCTTATCCTGTATGCCTGTTCTATCAGGTATTGCAGATGTCTCTAGGCAAGTATTTGGTTGCATCATCGTTGTCCACCACAATGAACAATGGATTCTTTTAATTCTGAGTCTCTCAGAACATAATTTTCTGACTTAATATTATTTAGCATGTAACAAGGATGTGTTTTATTGTCCTGTTTCCCAGAATTATGTAATTTATCACATGATCTCTACCTCTAAATCACTTTCACTAACAACTACAGAGAAAAACAATTTGACAAGGAGAATACAAATTGCTTTCAGATATGTTTTGGATATTCTCCAGCTTGTCAGATCTTTTTTTCCATTGGCATATACTAGAAAAGCACAGAGATCCAGCAGTAATCTGTTTTTTGCAGAAATTGGTAGTTGAAATGAAGAGCTGAATTTGGTAATTTTGTCATCTGGGTAGTTTTATGAAGAATTATCAATAAATATTAAGAAAATTCTGTAGGGGAAAGATTTATAGTCTTTGAATTTCAACCCACTTCATCATTGCATGGACATTTCATTAGGAGTTGAAAAGCCAATGCTGCAGCTGGCACAAAAAAATATTCTTCTGGTGAAGCCAGTAAGTCGACTGATTTATGAACTGACAAATAATTTCTGTTAACACCTGCATGTCTTTATAAGAACTAGATACATTCCCTAAGGCAATGATACCTCAATATCTGTATCGGAATCCCTGCCATTAAAAATGGAAATCATATCAATGAAATTCTGCATCTGCAACCTCAGATTTTTTCACCTTCCTTCTGCTTTGGGAAGAATTCCAGGATTTTTGTTAAATTCATCAAGTAACAAATATTTGAAATGATGGACTACAGCTGGGCTAAATTTCAACATACAAACTGGCATCTTTACTGGGAACAGGTTAAAATCAGACAGCTCCATGACTGGCAGCTTTTGGGAGTGCTGTGTTTGCTTCGCTTGTGGAATGACTTGTGGAATCACTTGTATGGATTCACATATATACCTGAACAAAATCATACAATATTTATTTGTCAAACATACTGGCTACTGCTCCTCCAAAATTCTTCCTGTTTTTCTGTAATTTTTTTGGCCTTCGTTATTATTGCTGTGATTATAATTATTATCTACATGCTTGGAGATCTGAAGCAATAGACATTTGCAGTTACGTGTAAATAACCGGACAATTATAGTCACTAACAGGGAATTATACTGATGACTGTTGGGCCTTTTAGGTGCAACAAAGTCTTATGGCTGCTGGAAAGGCAGGCATTTCCATACAGAGCATCTAACACATCCTTAGGACTCAGCTGGAGATGGGCGTGCAATAGTGTCTGTACCTATCTGGGAGCCTTCTGCCAGGCAATTTTCTCCTTTTTCTTACAAGCAGGCTTAGGTTATCTTTTAATAATAATAGTAATAATAAAAAGACAGTGTACCTCCTCTGTTGTTTTAGTTCTCTCTTTGGCACAAAGATTATGCATCCTGGGAACACACATTAGGTACAGGTTTCAAGGTTTTCCAGTATTTTTCCAGTACCTTTAAACACACAACTGCTCCATGAAATGTTATTTTAGGCAGTTCATTAGAACTGTTTTGAAAACAGGCAGGGTAGTCGTGTATGAAAGACCTATTAGTTTTCCTCTCTTAGAAGAAAATATCTGTTATCACTTCAAGAGTCATTGACTTCCATAGGCCAGCAGGTACACTCTCCTTCTCTCTCTTTTGTGACATCACCCTGAAGGAAAGCTACAGCCTTCTATATGCTTCAGACTGCTACTCAGGTGTCCCGTTCTCTTATTTCTGCCTGTTTTTGGGGACAATATTTATTCTGCCTATTCAAAAACCAAATGAGATCATAAAAAAGTATTTTCTATACACTACTGTAGGTTTTGGATCAAAACCAACCAACCAACCAAACAAGCAAACTTTTTTTTCCCCAGCTAAAACCTGAAATAAATGCAGAACTTTAAGTTTCTTCCATGATCGTGATGGTTAATTCCTGTGTGTCACAACTTCACCCCCATTCCTATATGCCTTAACGTCGCATCCCACAGAAAAGGAGGCAAGAAGACTCCCTTGCCACGTTCTTTCTCTAACTTCTTTATTTGAGTAGGAAACTTTTCAGAAAGGATCTGTTTCTCAATGCCTTCTTCACCTAATGCTATATTGCCTTTAGGTGGATTCTTAAAACTAATCCATTATGACTCAAAGCAAACACTGGAGAGCTTTTAAGAAGTAATGCCAAAACATACCTGTGCTTTTGATGTTGTACAAATCTACTTTGTCTGAGGTAGTGTCACACATTTGCTGTATTTGTATGAGACATCCTTTCAAATCAAGAAAAGGCATGAAGTTAGCAACCTAGCTAAATCTGAAAGGAGTGACTGCAGAAAAAAGAACATTTACCAAGAGTGTTTTCTATCGTCTTTCAGACTCTCTGTAAGCAGTCAAAGAACAATTCTGATATGCAAAAAAAAATCTTTTTAAAGTGCAAATGAATATTTGTGAGCCACCTCAAACAGCCTCAGGACTTACTCCTGCTTATCTTCGTCTTTGGGTAATGACTGGTTAAAATATTTTTGAATAATGAGGGCATTATCAAAAATCAAGTCTATTCACAAAAGGTGCATGAAAAGAAAATGGGGCTCCAGTTGTTGAATACATTTTTCATTCTGAATAGTTTGTCAGATTCTATTTACATCTTAGAGAGGATGTTGATTTCCTAGCTGGTTTTAAAATACATGTTCACTTTGTAAATATTTAAAGATGCTAATTTTCTTTTCCTATCATAGAAACTAATTTTTGACAATAATCTTTTTAAAGCATCTTTGTTAGTGATTGGCCCTTGCTGCTGCCTATTTCACACCTTGTTTGGTGGTTTACACAGGTGTGAGGTGATGTAGATTGTAATCAAAAGAGAATGATCTAATTTTTAATTTTATTTTTATGTTCCCTTTGAACAATTACAATAAGTGAAAAACATGTGATTTCCATATATGGTGTTAATTTCTTATGACACAGGAACACAGAATTTGTACACAGATCAGCTGCTTTCAGTGAGCAGATGCCCCCCTGCAGACAGTCTAAATTAAATAAAAATAATTTTTATATAGGATGTACTAATATGAGGGAAACAAGCAAAAATTAATTTTGGATTTTTTTATCACTTAGATTCCTTTTGGGGGTTATAGCATCTTAGCTGGTATTAGTAAAAAATAAACTGCAAATAATAGCATTGAAGGGAATTCAGCGTAAAAAGTTATCTTTCTGCAAAAAATCACAAACATAATATCTAGTTATCATCATAAGCTCTAGAGAAGTTAGAAATAAAGTATGTTTTACTAGCATTTACAGATTTAAAAAAACACATCAAGATAAAATGACCAATAAAACCTTTATTTTTTAATCTTTAGTATCAAAAGAAATTGAAATCCTGTGGTATATAATGTATACAGAAAATCCCAGACACTAAAACATTCATTCTTATAATACTGTTTCATGTCCCTGTTCTTTAAAGTCTACATTTTCTTTAGAAATTTCTCTCTGAGGATGAAACAAAATCTTCCAAGCTGTCAAAGCTGGTGCGCTAGGTTAGGAAACCTGTATTCTATAACAAATAGCTGAAAGTGTTTTCTCATTCTTCGTGTCTGCCTAAACTGTAGATTTTATCAGAGCATCTCAGAAAAATTAGGCTATCATCTGTTGGGGAAGAGGGTGCTTAAATGAAAAAATTATACTATATATTATATCATCATATCATATCATATTAAAATTTATAATATATAATATAATCCCAGTCATACAGGAGTGCATGTATTTCGTTGTAAATTATATTCATGTTAGTGCAGTGTTACTCACCTGCAGTCACTGGAACTGTCTCTTGTTGACCCTTTTGTCACCTGAAAAATCATAGAATCACAGAATCATAGAATTGCTAAGGTTGGAAAAAAGACCTTTAAGATCAAGTCCAACCATTAACCTAGCGCTAAACCACAGAATCACAGAATGATTTATGTTTGCAGCGATTTAATCATCTCATTCAATCCCCTCTCAAAGTAGGACTAACTCTGAGTTAAATCCAACCTCAAAGTGAGATCGCATTGCTCCTTATACCATCAGGTCTTGAAAATCTCCAAGGACTGATGTTCTACCACCTCCTTGAGCAGCCTGCTGATGTACATAGGCACTCTCAAAGCAAAGAATTTTTCCTCCTGTCAAAGTGGAGTTTCCTTAGATCAGTTCTTTCCTTGATCCTTTCCGTGATCATCCTTTCCTTGATCACCCCCTGTTCTTTCACTGTGCTTCTGCAAGGAGAATCTGCCTCTGTCTTTGCAACTCCCTTCTATGTAGTCGAGACTGCTGTTTGATCCCCCTTTGTCTCTCCAATTTTCTAGTTTTGTTTGCTCTTCCTTGCCTTTAAGCCAGGAGTTGGATGTCAAACTTCAGTTGGTTCTGGGCATGGGCTAGATGCCATGAAGTAAAGCTGAGGACAGGCTGTAGGGCAGGGGGAAAACAAGGTTTTCTCTTCTATATACGCACAGCAAGTGGGTATTTCTGTATCCCCAACTAAGCGGGCATGGAGCAGGAGAGAAAGAGCCAACACAGTTGCCCAATCTGTGCACAAAAGGACAGCTGCAGCAGAGAGTTAAACTTTCTGAGATTCATTTTTAAATGGAAAATTTAAGAATCAATGTTGGTTTCAAGAACCATTTGTACCAGATGAAACTGCCTCAGCACATCCTTGATCTGAGCAATGATATATATTTGAATTTATATTGAGAGCTGTAATTTATAGCAGAAGAGTATGTATGAATAGTCTATGAATGAATACCTCACTGGCAATCTGACCAACTTTGTGTAAGGGAAGTGAACTGATGAATATATACCATATGTTTAGATTGTGTAAGTGGAGGCAATCCTCAGTGACTTCAGAGAAGCTGTCCTTGTTTACACCAGCTAGGAGCTAGCCTCGTGCATATAATTTGCAGCTGAATAAATGCAGATGTTAGCATTATACAAAGCTTACAGAGTTTCAGGTTACTTTTGTTAAACAAGGCATCTAGCCCACAAGTTTGGATTTGGCAGCTTTGTGCTGCACTGCTGTCTGAGAAGAGACGTAGGTTTGGAAGTGAACGTGGCATTTTTGAGCCTTTGGAAAAAACAAATATTCATATATCCTAACTGTACAAGAAGTCTTCCAAGGCAGAGAAAATAAGAAAGTAAAAAGAAGGATATATGGAACCTGAAACAGTGAAATATGACAGATTAATGTGTGTACCTGAAACCTCGCACCCTGCACACCTGCCTTTTGCCCAAATACATGAGTAACTGCACCACCTACAGCACTGGTATCTTAAGGATGCACTAGTTTTCCAAAAGAAAATTGAGTTCTCAAGTTTGTGTTCAGTCTATTTACATCCATTGTAGAAAATACTGGGCTTCCTGCAGATACTGACATTATCAAATGACAGATGCCCATGATAAAATCCTGATTTGTGATGAATGACTCCAGCAATCTCCCTGAAGTCAATGGGAGGGCTCACATAGTCTAAGTGCTGCACAGCAAGGAAAGAGTTGTAAGGACCAAACCTTTAGTTACTTAACAGCACTGGCAAGATTTTAAAGCCCATCAGGGCATGCTAATTTGGCATGAGAGAAATAATAGTTGTCATGATGATATATTTTATTTCATTAGGAGAATATACAGTGTATTAAACTTGGCAGACTTTTTCAGCAGTGTTTGCAAACAAATCTTCTGGGATAAACAGAAGATGTATGATACTGCTGACAACAATCTAACTAGGCAAGTGTCTTTTGGTACAAACTAACACGTACAAAATTTGCTGTTGCTACACATATACTGTAGCACCCACGAATGGTTTCCGATTTCCATGCAAAGGATAGTTGGGTACTTGGCATAAAAAGCAGACAATGTGTGTCTGATTGTGTGCCAGCTTGAATGACTGATGGATCAGAATCCCAAGGCTCATTGTAACTTCAGGAGAAAGTAGGTGAAGATGCAGCCTTTACTTTCTTTACTCTCATATATATGCTGATCAGGATAGTATCATTGCTTGAAGATTGTATGACTCATTCTCTGCTGTTTGTTTGCTGTTTCTCATGTTTATTTATCAGGGATATCTGTATATGCAATCAACTCAATCATAAAGCTCATAAAGAATCAACATCCAGTTTTGTTTCAATATATTGCGAGATTAAAATTGTAGTTCTGGCTTTATGATTCTGCATACAGTGATTAAATAAAAGTTGGTTTAGAAAAATCGTAAGGCCCGTATCCTGCAGAAGGTTAGAGTAGCTTGGCATTATTCTGCACTGTGAGAGACCTTGGCACTGACATGTTAACTTGACTGGGGGAAAAAAAATCTCTCAAGCAGGCAAGCAGTCAACAGATTTTTTCCACAATATCATGTGCTTCTCTTCCCGCTTTCTCCTCCGTTTTCTGTAAGGTTTGCTCAACCATTTATGCACTGGAATAAATTCACAGGGTTGGCGAGATTCACTAAGGAAGATAAAGACAACCAGATCTGCAAAGCATTTTATGGTTTCTCTCTCTACTTTTCCTGCTAATAGGAGTTCACTTCCAGCCTGAGTTACAGGGTTACAGACAGATCTGAATGCCAAGCAGGGACATGCTGTATTCATTTGTGTTTTTAAATAATTGCACTATGTCTTTGACTTGGTTGCCTTGACCGTAGCTTCCTGCGCTGGTAGCCAGCGCACCATGCAATTGGTATAAGTCCCTCTCTTTGATCTTCTGCTCAAACTGCACCTTATTCTGGCTTTCCATCTAAAGCTAGCTATCCAACCTGGCATCCTTGCTCTTTCTTACAGTACTTTAAAAGCAGTCACCCCCAATTGAAATGCTTGCTTTAACAAGGAACATGTCAATTGCTCTTTGCAGCTATTTTATTTTTACAATACTCTGAACCTTTTCCTTCTTCATCTATATTTTGCCTCTTCACATTTCATGTTCTCAGGACTATATTCTCTGTCCCTGAATAAAAGTCTTTACACTATTATAATAGTTACAGAATTACATGTAAAAGTAGAAAGTGTATCACTGATCTCCCTTTAAGTGGTCAGGTATCCATCCTGGGTTCCTTTAAAACCAAAGTGAATCAACAGAACCTAATGAGGAGTGATAACATTGCATACACTATGCATGGGAACAGATATTCCTGCCAAAAGCTCTTGTTGGGGCTTTGGAGGAACTATATCAAGAGGAACTAAAAGCAGGGCAGTGAAATATTCAGATAGTTCAGGTCTTATGTCCATTCTCTCTTACCATTTACCCTTTCTCCTCAATTCTGATTCATATAAGAAAGAACAAGACCAACATCTCTGGGAAGCACCATAAAATTATGCCTCCATTACCTAAAAAAACCCCACTGTGAGCACAAAATGGGAGATACTGGCACTGTGGCTGCTGTTTGGTGCAATGTAGTGTTGAATTCAGGTATAGTGTTTCAGTGGTGGGTTAGAAAGTTTCTGGAATAAGTACATATTTTAACTAACAAAGAAACCAATATTTGCAGCACATAGGAAGACAATGACTACCAAAGTGGTTCTGCAACACCCAGAAAATTAGTCATATCAAAACATCCTGTGCCTTGTTAATGTGGCAGTGTGGCTGTTTTACTACAGTTTTTTAGCACAAAAGCAGGCACCTGAAACTTTTTGATTGAATTCCTAAGCCTCTATCCCAATTTTTCACAGACCTCTTCTTTCAACAGACAATGAACTTGCAAGAATTTCAAAATGCTGAGAGTGCTGTTGGTTTCCTGAGATGTCTCAAGACAAAGAGGTAGAAATTTGCTCTTGGGACTTTTTATAGAAAATACATCTAGGGCAGTTGTAAATGTGGATGCCACATAACTGTACAAATTTGTCATAGAAACCTACCATTTACCAGCCCTTATTCATAGGGAAGTCTAATGCTGCCTTATCCTCTTCAAAATACCAGACCTGAATACAGCCAGCCATGATTACTCCAGTATCAGAGCTGCTGTAGTTGGTAACTTCTTTGACAGCTGAATGTCTCTCTCTCATCACTGAAACATGGCAGATGAATTCAACAATGAAAGCTCTACTATATAGTCATATACTAATACAATAGTTCTACAGAAACATGAGCTCAGAGCGCGGCAGTGGTCAAAAAAGCAAACAAAATATAAGGAATTGTTAGGAAAGTAATAGAAAGAGAAACAAGAATCCATAATTAAGCTAGTGTATGATTCCTTGTTTCATAACCTGTGTACTTTGCTAACTCAAAAGAAAGGAACATGGGCAAGAAGATTGAACAAAGATACAGAGCAGCTTTCATACAAGCAACAACTGAGTAGGTTGGCCCTCCTCAGCCTACAAAAGAGAAAGCTTAGGGGTATGATAAAGATCTGCAAAATAATGAGTGCCATAGAGAGGGTAGATAAGAATCTATTAAGTTTTTTTCCCAGTAGAAGATCCATCATATGGTCCCCCTCTATTATCATCCAGTAGTAGAGAACTTCAAAACAAACAAAAAGAAGTGATTCTTCATGCAACAGGTTTTATGACTGTAGAGCTCTTTTTGCCAAAAGGTGCTTTGTTTGCAAACATGGGTTAACAGACAGACTGGGTGAGCGTTTAGAAAATAGATCTGAAAGTAGCTGGAAGCAAACAGAATTTTATGGGTGAAATATCATACATGCTTGCTCTGATTCTCTTTTTCCTTATATGTCCACAAGTGGACACTTCTGGAGACATTACTGGGCTAGATGGACTCTCAAAGCAGTATGGCTGGTTTTATATATGAAAACTATCACAACTATCACAAAAGATGTGTCTTAGAAGTTCTTACCTTACATCAAAGAATGTGTGTTTCCCAGTTGTCTGGAATTTAGAGAAAAAGAGGAGGTGCAAATTGGGGATAATATTTTGTGTGACCAGAAAGTTTTCCACACGGAAAATCTGTAAGGGGATCACTTTTCTTGCATTTCATTTTGTTGTCTTAAGAGGACCAATTTAATGCAGAAGTCTAGCGTAATGTGCCTGGGGATATTGACTCATACAGCAGACAGACATATAGAAGCTCAGAAATGAGGAACAATGAGTAAGTCTTCTTCAAACTTTGTAATTAAATTGATCTTACTCTCTTCTGGTAGTTTGATGATGATCCATAAAGCTGGATGAGACATAAAGCTGATCATTTGCCATTATTAAGTACCCCATAATTTATTTAAGGTCTGATCTCGAGAACTGAAAACACTCCTGTAACATCTGAAGAGTTGCAAAATTGCAGGGCTTAGCACTTATCCAAATTGGTGATTAGCAAGTACAGGGCTGTTAGCCCTATGGTCCTTGGCAAATTACAACTAAGTGAAAGTACTGTTTATAGTGGTGCCTACATTTCCCTCTGGTTTTATACGGATACAACATTTTTCAAGCCTCCTCTCAAAAAAGTAATGTGCTGACTAAGTCAGAATGATTCATCTTTCATACCCTACGTGTGGATGTATTCCAATAAAACAGAAATCCTGAGAATGATTGAATAAAAGTACTGCAGAACTGAGCTCTACTAGATAACTCTTAAGTGTAATGCACTGGCTTTGTATAAGGGATCCAAACATAGAGCAATCTTTTGTCATGTATCTAATACATAGACAGATAAACAGACTCCACTGAATGGCTTAAAATCATAGCCTGTGACAATAGATATTGTGTATTTTGAGTATGGAAAAATAAGAACAACCTTTTGTTATACAGCTCATAAAAATGCTTCATGAGCTTTTGGTGAGGGAATGTCGGAATGAAGAGCACTTATGCAGGAGGAGGAATCCTCACAGCATAATGAAGATCACCTATTGAACTTTCCTGTAATTCAAGGAGAAAAAGAATTAAATCACCTTTTTTCCCTATGTACTGGCAGATTTTTTCTATACACTTATAAATGAATATATAAAGTTTGCAGATGATGTGATATATCTTCCATATTGGCAGCTCTGAGCATCTTGACTGTAGACAGTGCAGTCAGCAAATTCAATAGGATGATGTCAGTTTACTCCTGATGAAGTCTGGGTATGATTTTTGGAGCCTCCATAATCTGTCTGGATCATGGACACAGACATATATTTCACATGACATCTGGATAACTTAAAAAAGCTCTTCTGGATGAAATACTGCCGTGATACAGTAAAATACTAGGAGATGGCTGCAGTTATTAAAAAAATGTACCCTTTTTTAGAAGCCATCTCTGGAATCCTTTGACTACCAAAATAAGTTCTTCTTTCAGGCCAAAATCTCTCAGCAAGCCCAGATACTGGCCTAATCATTGCATCAAAGACAGAGGGATGAATGTGGATTTCTGCTGTGCAGGAGAAGAGGGCTTGCCCGTGCGGGCTGCGAGAGCAGTCCAGCAGCTTTCCCCTGTCTGACTCAGCACATGTTTCCATGGCAGTCTGGGCTCCAATGCAGGCAATGCTGGGGGGTGAACAAAAAGGAGCAGTTTTACATTACCGTCTTACTCCACTGTTGTTGACTAACTCTTACATTCCTCACTTCCGTGTGTTGGCAGCAAGTATTGATATAGATTTGAACTTTCAAGCTTGAGTTGTTTTTATTAACAGAGAGTTCTCTGTACCAGGCAGCTCAGGGTGGGGAAAAAAAAAAGAAAAAAAAAAAAAAAATTCTACATAGTCAATTCCCACCTGTCTGGCAGAGAGGCAAAAGATTTCAAGATGTTTTTTCATATCTTGTGTGCTTGACCATGTGAATTCTCCAAAATATTTGGCAGCAACTTGTGGATTGCCTAAACCCTGTTTCTGCTTGGTGGTTGTGTTTGGTTCACTGTGACAAATCACATCTTGAAGCATAAATGCTATTGATAGTTCCTGTGTTTTATTTTGCTAAGGATTTAATTTGCACCGAATGCCTTTCTGTTCCAGAAATTGATTAGTAATTCTAATGAAACCCCAACTAGGTAACCTGTGCTTGTCTCTGATTAATACAGAACAAAATGTTATCTCTTTATACTATACTTCTGCAGCATCTTATGATTGTGAGCATAGTTTGATTGAGTTGGGTTGATATGAATAAACTATGTAATATTTGATATTCTTTTATTGGCATTAGATTGTTATGTTCTTATGTCTTTGAGATGGTAATTTCAGCATTGTCCAGGAAGAGTGCCTTACATTTCTGCTTTTTTATAAACAAAATGGGTTTTTTGTATATGTTGGCATAGCATGGCCATTATTCTCAGTAACATTGCACAGGTGTACCTGAGGATGTACTATGAAGGCAATGGGGTTGTACAGGTGTAAACAAAGGAAAAATATAAGGCTAATAGAGGAAGAGAAATGTGTCTGCAGAATATTTATGAATAATGGTAATGCACAAATCATGAAGAGCACAGATTAAACATGCAGGACATTAGCTGAGTCTGGGGACAAAAGAGGGAGAAATAGCTGGGAAATTTGATTTGGCTACAATGAAGACCTTCACAAGTTAAAATAAAATTGAATTTTTAAATAAAAATAGTAATTAAAAATCAAATTGAATATCTGAAGCATTGGTATCTGCTCAGGTTAAAAAGAGTACTGATTGTTATGTCAGCAATGTATTCTAAATTGTTTGCTCCCTGTACTTGTGACAGCGTATTCATTTGTAGTCAGTAACACAGTTTCCAACATAAAGGAGTGAGATTTTTGAACTCTTTTAGCCAGCAGATCTATTACTTATTAAAGGTTGCTGGGCTTGTCTCCCCTCCCTAGTACAATAATTGCATTTGTTTAAAAGCTACACCAAACTTCAAAAACTCACATGCCAAAAAAAATGTAAATGGTTCCGTGACCCTGTTAACCCACTTAAGCTGACGTCTGTTATTACCAGCTCTGCTTACGCTTAAGGGAAATTGCTGTTTTTCTTCCTCTGCAAACAGTTGTTGTATCTTGGGTCAAGCCAGTTGTTCAAGGTCCAAATAAAGAGGAAGCCTGATTTTATGGTATGAGTCACTGAGCTTATGATGCAAGTGGTGTCTTTTTGCTTGGGCTCAGAATTTTGAAGGGTAAATGAGTGAGCACAGCATCAAACTGTGTATCCAGTAAACGCATGGGGATATTGGCCGTGACACACATAGGAAAGACCAGTGGCATCTATGCTGAAACTTTCCACTGATAATCTAAACTGGAAAAATGCCATGCTGCTTTTTCTAATTGTATATAAGATCACAATAGGTTTCTGTTACTGTGCTGAACTTTGTCATGTCAGCTAAGTTTAATGAATATTAATCAGACTTGAAAAAAAATTAAAGTGCTTTGATGTTTTGGTATTCCCATTTTGGATTTTATCTGCTTTTTGGGATATAGTACATCATTTTTTATCCAAAACACAGATGTGAAATTCTTAGTGTCATTACAAACCCTTAAAATTGTAATATTTTATTTTTCATATCTCTGCTTTTTCCTTTTTCCTGTGTGAGATAGAAACCATGATGAGAACTGTAATCCTTTGTCGACTGCTATCTTCTACTTTTGGATTGATGATTTAGCTGAAAGTTAGGTTTTTCAAAAGGTATGTAGACACATAGAGCTACCACTAAGGCACTTAATGGGATTTTCAAAAGTTTCTGAACTACTCTGATTTCGCTGGGAGATAGGACCATCCTACTAGGCATCTGTCGGCCACCAGGCATTGATTTGTTTCTGCATAACCCTGCCAAAAATGTGTTATAAACCTGGCCTTTGATCCTTACTACTGTAAGTATTTAATCTCATTATATTTATACACTATTTCACATGGAGTCTGGATCAAATCTCTCTCTTGGGAACCTATTATTTAATTTATTCTTCATATTTCTGTATTTTTCCTCCATGTACTTTTTCCTGGGTCGTTAGTGACTACTGAGCCTGCTAACAAGTCTAGGTCAAGTCCCATAAAAGTATCTTCTTTCTCTCTCTGACTCCAGTTGCCCTTTTGCCTTACCCTTTCCAGATAAGTGATAAGGGAAGATGATAAGAGTGATCCTTCAGGCCCTTCCCAGAAGAGAAAGACCAAAAGCTAACATGTTAAGTCACCTTAACCTCACCAAGAATTTGGCAGAAGAGCTCATCTGGGCATTTTTCAGAGGACCAAGTCAAGAAATGCTCTGGCATCTGAGGAATTGCACCTACATCTGGTGATCATGTACTGTGCAGGTGACAAAGATCGGGTCTTCCTGCCTCTCTGCCCACATACCCCCTGTACCTACTTCACACTAGTATGTCCACCTCTGAGCAGACTGCAAAAGAGAAAGAGTCTTCTTTAAAAGAGAGGCATGGACTTCTACCTCCTCTCCTCCCTGCAGTTCTGCTAGTCGGGGATGTGCTCAGAAGCATTTTGAATGCCTCTGCCCTCTCAAAGCCTGTCCGAGGGCTGCTTCTCCCATGGAGGTATGCTGTGCTTCCCAGTATCTGCAGCTTTACTGGGGAAGTGTTACTGTAGACGTGTAATGCCGTTCTTGTGGCATTTTTCTCTTTATTTGCCCTTGGAGTTGTGCTCCTGCAGCCATACTAATCGCTCCAATCAAAGATAACCTTTAGTCTTTGCAATTTCTAATTCATTATATGCAAATATATGCTAAAGTCTACGAAGTTTGTTTGAATCACTGTGCTGCTTCCTTCACAGAAGATGATGGTAGGGTGATTAAGGGTGAGGAAAGGGTGCTGATACGGAATTTTTTCTCTTATTGTAAAGCAGCTGACAAGACAGCAGAGGTTCTTCTGACTGTTTTGAAATATCCAGCTGTGAGCAGTAAGTTCAGATTCACTCGGCAGTGATCTGGGCATATTTGCTTTCTCATGGCCATATCCCAGAAATCATAAGAACTGGAATGTGGTCTTTCTGTCACACACACAATGTGTACTAACTGTTGCTAGGCTGCTTTGAGCTACTTAGTGGCACCAATGTACCATAGAAAGGAAAAAAAAAAAGAAAAAAAAAAAAAGCCCTCTGCTACAATTCATGTTTTGTTACAAGAAGTAATTTCAAAATATAATTTTGGGACTAAATCCTGAAGATTCTCCATACTTCTACTGACATGCCCAGGACCCTGATTTTTCATGGGCATTCAATACCTAAAGTCCTCCCCCAGCTCATTGTTGATAAATACTAGCAAAGGTGTGTCTGCCCCCCAGCATCTTCAGCAGCAAGCTCAGTATCTCATAGGATTAAACCAAAAGTCAAATTGTCTTAATAACTTAATCAAACCATAAGTCAAACTTCTTAATAACTGTGTGTTATTATTCAAGTGGAGGAAGCTACTAGAAGAATAAAAAAATAGCACTGAGATTTATGCAAGTTGTAATGCACACTGGCAGAAAGGAAGAACCCTTACGGTTGAAAATAAAACAAAAAGTTCAAGTCTTTTCTTTTTGACCTGATAGTTCTTTTCTTAATTTCATTCCTGGCTGGCTTTTACCTTTTAGCATCAGTGTAAATCATTTTCAGCATTCTTCTCTTCTCAGTATTTACATCAATGTGATTTGTCAATGATATGCTAATTTTCTTTAGCATTAAGACTAAGTACAAGTTGGCCTAATTTCCAAGAAAAGCACTAATCAAAGCCTCTGAACATTAACATGTAGAATTGTTGTTAGAATCTGTTACAGAGGACAGCTAGTGTAAAAGTACAGAAGTGTCCAAGCAAGGATTCCTGATTATGAAGAATTCACAGTACAAAATAAAGTAGTCGCTCTCCAGCTAGGTTATAAAGACAACCCATAATAGTTCAGTAGAGTAGCTGGATCTAAATCATTGCAGACTTACTAAGTGTCTTGCAATGGTGTTGTCTTTTGTTTGTGTTATTTAGAAAACTATTGCCAAGTCAAAGGTCTGGAGCTTATTATAATTATGTGTATGATATATGCAATAAAAAATAGCTGATTGAAATCTTAACCAAAAACAAGAAGCAAAAACTGCCTTGGTGATCACAGACATAACAAGAAATAACAGGCAACTCTTTGTGTAACCAGCATCTTTGAAAATGACTTTTTAGATTTATCATTACCCTTTTACATGAGGTTGTGAGTCGCTAAATTTTTTTCTTAAGAAATTGCCTTTAGAAACAGTCATTGTTCTGACAAAGAAGTCTTTCAGATATGCTCTGTGCCTTTGATGGATATTTAAGCTTTTTCCTCCAGGGGTGACAAAAGAGAAATAGTGTTGATTCCACTTTTTATAAATGTTCCTTTATACAATGTGTAGTATATATAGTTCTAATGATGCGTACTTGCAAACCTGGCAAGACAACTAAGACAACATATTTATAAAACATGGTCCAAAATCTCAGGGTTATTTAAAAAAAAAAAAATATTAAAAATAAGTTTTCACAGAAACTGTGATAGAGGACAATTTAAGAAAATAGGGGAAAAGTAAGTTGAAAAAACATTTTAAATCCCACTAGTTGATTTTATTTTTACCCTACTCCTGGTAATTCCTGAGGTTTAAAAAGTATATGTTTTATTTTCAAGATTTTTCCTCAGTATTCACAGATCTCTCTGGATAATAAATTATGCCCAGCAGTGGATGGAATTCCATTTTGCTTGGAAGTATTAGTGATAAATCTTGATATAATTTTTAGAAAATTTGGAAAGGTTATTTGTAAGGTATTACAACATCAAACCCCTTCAACTTGATCAGAAAATAGAACCCTTATTATTTGACATCAAATTGCTATATTAAACAAGTTTATTATCTTATGAATCAAATGACTAACTTTTGAACCCATAATAACCTTTTTAATTGATGCAAGGGCATAAAGAATATAATGACCAATTCTTGCAGTAAATCTTTTGTACCCAGCTATTGCACTGATTTTAATTGTCTGTTTGAGTAAAACCTGCAGTGACGAGTGATAACTGCCTTATTGAGTTAGGCCCCAATGAGCTACATTTAACATAGAATCATAGAATCATAGAATCATAGAATGGATTGAGTTGTCAGGGACCTTAAAGATCATCTGGTTCCAACCCCCCCTGCCATGGGCAGAGACATCTTCCACTAAGTCAGGCTGCTCAAAGCCCCATCCAACCTGACCTTGAACACCTTCATGGATGGGACATCCATAACTTCTCTGGGCAACCTGTTCCAATGTCTCACCACTCTCACTGTAAAAAATTTCTTCCTTATGTCCAGTCTAAATCAGTTTAAAACCATTGTGCCCTGTCCTGCCACTACAGACCCTGGCAAAAAGTCTCTCTCCATCTTTCTTATAAGTCCCCTTTATATATTAAAAGGCTGCATTAAGGTCTCCCCAGAACCTTCTCTTCTCCAGTCTGAACAACCCCAACTCTCTCAGCCTTTCTTTGTAGGAGAGATGTTCCTCTGATCGTTCCTCTCTGATAATTTTTGTAGCCCTCGTCTGGACCTGCTCTAAGAGTTCCATGTCTTTCTTGTACTGGGGACCCCAGAACTGGATGCAGTATTCCAGGTGGGGTCTCACCAGAGCAGAGTAGAGGGGCAGAATCACCTCCCTCAACCTGCTGGCCATGGTTTTTTTTGTTGGGTGTTTTTTTTTGTTTTGTTTTGTTTTGTTTTGTTTTTTTTATGCAGCCCAGGAAACTATTGGCTTTCTGGGCTGCAAGTGCACATTTCTGGCTCATGTCCAATTTTTTCATCCACCAGTATCCCCAAGTCCTTCTCTGCAGGGCTGTTCTCAATCCCTTCATCCCCCATTCTGTAGCAATATTGGGGATTGCCCTGACCCAGGTACAGGACCTTGCACTTGGCTTTGTTGAACTTCATGAGGCTCGAACGGGCCCACTCCTCAAGCCTGTCAAGGTCCTGCTGGGTGGCGTCCCTTCCCTGAAGCGTATCAACTGCAATACTCAGCTTGGCGTCTCTGCAAATTTGCTGAGGGTGCACTCGATCCCACTATCTATGTCATTGATGAAGATATTAAATATTTTTGGTCCCAGTACAGACCCTTGAGGGGCACCACTTGTTACTCATCTCCATTTGGACATAGAGCCATTGACTGCAACTCTTTGGATCCGGCCAATCCCTTATCCATCTAATAGTCCATTCATCAAAGCCATATCTCTCCAATTTAGAATTAAGAATATTGTGGAGAACCATATCAAAGGCTGTACAGAAGTCCAGGTAGACATCAGTTGCTTTTCCCTTGTCCACTGATGCAGTCAGTCCATTGTAGAAGGCCACTAGATTAGTCAGGCATGATTTGCCCTTTATGAAGCCATGTTGGCTGTCTTTAATCACCTCCCTGTGTTCCATATGCTTCAACGTAAGTTCCAGGAGAAACTGTTCCATGATATTACTGGGCACTGAGGTAAGGCTGACAGGTCAGTAGTTCCCAAGGTCCTCCTTATTACACTCTTGAGGTAATGGGTGAAGTTACGTTTGCCTCAGAGCTAAATAGCAAATTCTCTTCTAAATGTTTTCCAAACCTACTGGCTCAATGCAAAGGTGAATCCATCTGTTTCAATCAGCCCAGGTGGCATTTTTGTCCAGTGGCACTTCCAAAAGGTAATGGAAAGCCAACTACTTAATTCAGGAGAGTTTTAAGTTCCTGTTTTTTAGGGAAGAATAGATTTTTCATCTTACCTCCACCATTCAGAGCAGAAGGGAAACATCAGTTTTATGTTTAGCCTCTCTGCCTTTGAAAACAGGTGCTTTCTCTGAGCACCTGCAGTTGACTTCTGCTTTGCCAATTCTGTCATTTTCACACAGCTTGCTTAAGTTCTGAACTTGGAAAAAAGGTGAGATGGTTTTCGTTACAATTTTATGGACCGTGTAACTTTTCTCAGTTACAGGATTTTTTGGTGGTGGTTTGGGGTTTTTTTAGTCTTTGTGAAACAATGACACATCAGTTTCAAGATCATTTTTTCTGTAAAATATTTTACTTAAAAGCAGATTAAATGGGTTTGACTACGGTCACATTTTTATGTTAAAAGAAAACTGTGAGGAAGAAGGAATTCCTGTAATTTTAAATTTGACCAATTTTAATCCAGCAGATTAATGCAAATCTAATTTGTATTACTAAAAAATTATAAATGCACATGCAGGAGAAATTAGTCCTTAGTTCTGTTGCTGAATATAATTTTTGTTCTCCAAAATTATAATGTTAGTGTTGTAAAATAACACAGTAAGTAAGGCAAGGGGCAACAAATAACATCATGTTTATTTTAATACATTTACCTAGATGATAAACAGTTTGCTTTAATCTTTTCAGTAAGATAAGTCTTGTTTCTCTTCTCCTATACATGTACCATATATCTTAGCTGACTTCAAGAGAGTTACTATACCATAGAAAAGAATGTGCTTCCTAGCATGGGTTTGGCATTTGCCTCGGGCAAGTTTTGGAGGGGATTACTGTTCATGTGTACCAATACTATGAGAACATAAGGTAAGAAATGCTAAATATGAAATCAGAGTGAAAACATAAAGATTTGTTCCATATCATCTGTCTACTATTCTAATAGTGCTGTCTTCCTGTGTGATTATTTTTGAACTGCAAAGATGTATGACAAATTTTTAGATCCTTTGATAAACATTAGGTTCTTCTAGTCATTTTCTGTCCTTTGGAAGATGATCTTAATAAAATTTCTATTCATTCACACTTACTTACTAAAGCTAGCATAGCTTTTACATGAGACAATCAAAAATAAATTAGTATGTGTTTCTTCCAAAGGTAAGATTTTGTTTGTCTTTGTCTTGGTAATATCGATAACATTTTTTTTTAATGAATTTAGTTTAAATTGGCTGGAAAATTTAAAGCTGAAACCAAGAAGTTGACCTGAAATTCATTAAAAATATACATAAAATCTGTTTATTACAAATTCTGACATTACAGGGAATGAAAATGAATTCACAGAGTTGAGACACACAAAGCTAAATTGTTAACAGATTTTCCTTCCTACCTGAAAGAAATAAAATTGTAGTGTTCATGTGGGAGAAATATGGAGCCAAATACATATGCGCATTGCCTTGCTTTTCTTTCCCCTCCCGCCAAGTATTTTCTCCTTCTTTTCACAGCTGGCTGACCTAATGGAGGCTCAAAGGCTCATGCAGGAATCGTACCCTGAAGGATTAGCTGTGCCATTTCGCACTGGCTCTCTGCACAGGGAAGTGCAGCTCCATACCTCTCTGAAAGGCAAACTTCTTGCACAGCTCTCTGTGTACTGTGTCATCAAACAAGCCACACCAGAGCTTTTTTTTTTTTTTTTGATCCTCCAGAATATTCAGCTTCCTTTCCTTTTTTAGGCAGTGAATGTGTAGGAAGTGGGGTGAGCTTCTAGCCTGAGCCACTCCCTTCCTCTTTTAGGCCATGCAGCTGTGCGTTTGCTTTTATGAACATGTGCAGATAGACTTGAACTTGTTTTGTCTGTACTCCAGGGTAGGTGGATGTGAGCCAGCTCCAATCTATCAGTGAGCTGGCTCTGTTAGCATAGCACTGTACTGAACCTGCTGAGCTCTGCTGAGACTCTGCAGTTATCACTGAGGCGCAATGACACACTGATGCATCTTCACAGTTTAAGAGATTGGACAAGGGTTGGGTCTGGCCAAATCAAAATCTCCATAGAGTGTGTATGGATGCACTTCCAATCTGTGTATGCATCTTTATCCTACTGTTGCACAAGGGGGAAAAAAATGGAAATGAAGGGAAGCCTCCTATACATTTCATTTCCTTGCTATTTAAACTTCAAGCAGTAGGGGGTCGAGCTAGCCCTAAAATAGATACGAGAGAAATTAAGGACCATTTGTGCTCATTTAATCAAGGGAAAATTGTCTGTGTTTGATTTCATTTGACATTAGTTTTGTCTTTAACTGATAATAACTTAGAATAGACAAATTTAATCAAGCTCCTTTAGATTATTCAGGTTGTGTCTCATGGTTATGTATGGTGGTTTAGATATTTAGTGCAGATGTCAACAGCTATGCCTTAGGTGGGTGTCTACACTGTGGTGTCTGATGCTGTAATTAAGCCCCCCTCGTTCTGAGATTAATAAACCTATAAAGAATAGATGTCAGACAAAAGCATACTGTTAGAAAGGGGAACTAATTGTACTGTAATTATATCAATAACACCTAGAAGTGCCAGATAACAGTCAGATGACATCATGTTTAAAGACATATGTGGGGTAATATGGGGAAGAATGTGAATTTGTGTAAGATTCGTGAAGTCATGTAGTCATTTTGTGTTACAAAAAGCCCCAACAAAAATCTGCATCCTCTGTATATCATCCTAAATAAAGTGAAGTTGAAAGAATGAACTACCTTGATCCACAGTACGAGACAAAAACAAAGTAATTCCCCCAAATGATTGGTGGGATTTGGGACAGGAAAATTAGGTAAGTCTGTAAGGCTGTGAGTTAATTTTCCTTCTTTATTCTGAAGAGAACATGCTCCTGGGCTGCTCCAATAAACAACATAAGTGAAACTACCCCAGATTCGGCTCCCTTTATGCTACATAGCCTTTTCACAATGCCCCAGCAAGCCTTCATCCCTACATGCTTCCAGAAACACAGCTCTAATGTCATTTCACACACTCTTTACTGAAAAAACCCACACATATACTATGTATTTAGAGAACAGAAGGAACATATGGAGCCAGCGACGTGAGTGTCTCTCCAGTGCTGTGTAGTGTGGTTTCACCAGTGTGCTTTAACGAAAGTATTAGCATGTTCACAAGCCACTCTGCATCATTTGGCTTGGGGAATAAGGGACGGCTGCCTGGCAGAAGCATTTAGCACAGTAAGTGCAGCAGTAACGTATTTAAGATGGGGTCGTAAAAAACACCTTTCATTCAGGTTACTCCATTCTGGCTACCTGTATTTAGAAAGGGAACTCTAAACTTCAGAAGAACTGAAGCTCTGAAATCTCATTTGGCCCAGCCAAAAACTGATGTACTATGAAATATGAGTCTCAAGGGAAGCTTTGGATGTCAAGCATCTGCCTAAGAAGTAGCACATTTCAGCAACTGAATGTCAAACGAAAGCTGGAAACAGTATGGAGAAGTGTGAACACACATCTGTGGATCTGTAAATACTTTATTCCTTGAAAAATGTAATGCCGTTAGTCCCAAAGCACTTCAGACCCCGAGTTTACTAACTGTTTTCTTCTGGAAAAAGTCAGGGCCAGATTTGAAAGCAGGGCGATGGAGGCAGTGTGTTGCATGCTTTCTCTTTTATAGTCTGGACAAGCCGTTCATCCACCACTCCCAGGTACTTCCACTCTCCTACAGAAATTTGAACAGGGATTTTCAGTCTTTCAGAAAAAATCCCTTATCCTTTATGCTGGTGTCTTTCTTGAGCAGGTTCTTCTTCTGCCTCTCACATTTCAACTGTTTCATTTTGAACAGAATGCAAAACCAAGGAGAATTGTTTGTTTGCTTAAACATTACTACATTCCCTCAGAATGGTTTATCTTTCTAAATATTTCATAATTTGTACAAGATAAAATGTGTCAGAAGAAGGCATTAATAACACTAAATGACAGAATCCCCGTGATCTAGCAGCTGTGGCATTTTCCTGGAAGGTAGGAAATATAGCTCAGCACTCAAAAGAAAAAATTAGTCTGAGTCACCCTTGTAAATGTAATGGAGATCCAAGTGAAATATTTACTTCAGCCCAAACTTTCCCTCTCCCCCCCCCTTTTTAAACAAACAAAAGTAATCCTGTTTCAGACTTAATTTTAAAGGAGGGAGAGGACTGACTTGTCAGTTGACAGAAAAAAACAACAATTGCACAATCCATCTGAAGGGAAAGACCTTTTTGAGAGAGGGTGGAAATATAAACATTGGTCTGTTTAGATTTAACCCACCTAAAAATTGGGATGATTGGTTTTGATACTTGCTCACAGTCTGCTGCAACTTACTGATATTTTTGACTTAATTAAATTTGCGAGCTATTGTTCAATTCAAATATATTAAAAAATCAATCAGGAGAGCTATGGATGGCATCCTCACTTCCTAAGGTCGGTGAAAATACATCAATGGGATCAAGTCTCATCTGATAAAGACTGAATACTCAAACTGAAGCTGATTTAGACTATACAGCTTGGCTGGAAATTGTTTATACATACTATACATTGCAGAGCAATGTGGAGATTTCAAAGCTGTCATTAAGTTAGTAGGCTCAGTCTTGCTGCAGCGACACAGAAGCCAACACATATGTTGGTGTCTGAGCAAGTAATGCAGATAGCCTGAGTGGGGTTTATCTTAACAGCTGCTCCTTCCTACCCAACACCTGAGATAGTTAACTAAGGTCTGTTTGTAATCTTTGAAGAATAGAAACTTAAGGAACAATTAATCTCCTCATAAAGTAAAAAGCTAATGTAAGTCAGATGACCTGCACCCTACCTGTTTAGTTCTGTTGACTATGTAGAAAGGGTGACTAGATCAGATGTAGAAAACTATTGTATACCTGCAAAGATATGTGGGATGAATATCACTGTCATTGTCCTTGACCTTGTCCTTGTCTCCCATGCATCTGTGAGATTTTTAGCTCTTTGTTGCTTACAGCTGAGCCAAAAAACACCTTGAATGTGTCTGTCTTCAGGCTGTTTTTCTAATTGTTTTCTTATGCATCTCTCCTGGTTTCAGCTGGGATAGTTAATTTTCTTCCTAGTAGCTGGTATAGTGCTGCGTTTTGGATTTAGGATGAGAATAATGTTGATAACACGATAACACACAGATATTTTAGTTGTTGCTAAGTTGTGCTTACGCTAAGTTAAGGACTTTTCAGCTTCTCACGCTCTGCCAGCTGCACAAGAAGCTGGGAAGGAGCACAGCCAGGACAGCTGACACAGACTGGCCAAAGGGCTATTCCATACCATGAGGCGTCATGCTAAGAACATAAACTGGGGGATCTGGCCAGGGGGCAGCGATTGCTGCTTGGGGACAGGCTGGGTGTCGGTGGGTGGTGAGTGGTTGCATGATTTGTTTTTCCTGGGTTTTGTTCCTCTCTCTCTCTTTTTTTTTTTTTGTTATTGTTTTCCTTTTCACTGCATCATTATTATTGTTATTGTTATTATTTTTATTTCAAGTATTAAACTGTTCTTATCTCAACCCATGAGTTTTCTCACTTTTGCCCTTCCAATTCTCTCCCTCATCCCACCAGGGGGGTGGGGAGGGTGGGCAAGCAGCTGTGTGGTTGCCAGCTGGGGTTAAACCATGACAGGATCTTTCAGAGGTGGAAATAGGCAAAATCATATCTACCTTGCAGGAAATTAAGAACATTCCAAAGTTTCTTGGGTCCGGTTTGGAAATAGAGAAGGAAGGGGAATGGTTGGTAAATGGACCCTTAATTGTTTTTTCCACACGCTTCACCACTCTGAATGAACTGGAGTGCAGAACAGGAGTGTCACTTCAGCACAGTGGCATACCTCTCTGTAAGTGTTATTAGAAATCATAAGGCTGCAAAACTTCATTAATTTTAATAAATGGGAGATTGCAAGAAAGACAGTGCGATACCGAAAGGGAAAGGATTTAATTTCTGATTGCATCTTTCTTCTTTAAAAGCAAAAAGAAGATTAATAGTGTTTCCTTGTAGTTGGTACAGTTCTTTCTAGTGTGATTGATAGGAAACAAAACTTTAAGGTTTTCTAATTAAAAAAAAAATCTCAAAGTTAAGATGGCTTTTAACACTTTATAAGAACTCTTTGGGCCTTTTGTGTCTGCAAAAACCTCTTAGAAATTTCCCAATTTCCTATGACTGTATCATGTAGTTTCCAAGACTTAGAAATGTTAACTATCCTGCAACTTCTGGCTAGCAATGAAAAATACATTAAAATAAAAAAATAAAAATAACATGAATTTTTTAAAATTTAGTTTGGGGTTAGGTTGGCCAATAAGATGAATGTCATTTTAGATTATTAATTTTCCATTACTCTATTTATTATGCTGTTGGATTTCCAGTGATTATTTTTTACTTTTTCTCTGAAGGTATTTACTATATTTGGGATTTTTTAAAATAATAACAGCTATGTTCCCCTGCATCAATTGTTCCTATGCAGTTCAAGTTTAGATACAAATTTGAATCCAGACTTGAGGAAATCCTACATCAGAGGAGTCTGAAGTACTTGTACTTGGTACAAAAAATGGAGAACATCATAGTTGTGAGATTGTCTCCTGAAAAACCTGACATGTGATGAGCAGTATCCCAGAACTACTTGGTGTAGTGAACCCAAGCTAGGCTGTGTCTCATATGCCAGCTTGAACAGTCTAATGTAAAATACTTTACTCCTGGAGCTTCTTAAATCTCTGAAGCAGTTAAAGATTAGGACTATGAGTTTTGTGTTAAATGTTTAAATGGTGAAATAAAGAATACAACTTTAAAGTCTGAGTTATAGATTTTCTGTTCCTTTGGTCTGAGCATAATTACAGAATATCTGCTTTACTCAAAGAGTTCAAGAAGCAAAACCTAATTTTCCTTTTTCCCCTTAAATGTAGGAATTCATTTGAATGACTGTTCTAATTTTACTATTATAACTAAAAGCAGTGGTAAATTGTCATTCTCAACTTAGATTCAAATACAGAGAACTTTGGATATAAAACCGAACTGAACCCAAACTCTATTTTTTTAACTGAATCTTAATTCCAAATTCTTAGATTTTTGTCTTCCAATAAAATTAATGAAAGACATATGAAAATATGTTAAAGGAGAAGAGCATTCATGCTGAGCTGAATATGAAAGCAGTTGGGAAACCTATAGGCTCAATTCCAACTGAAAGATCTTCCAAATTCTGTCGGAGCAAGTAGCGTTTGAGACAGATATGGGCTTTCCAGACCTCAAAATGTGTATTTATGTACCAGGGGATAACAGAGTTAAGAAGGTGAAGAGGAGTAAAAAAATCAGTTGTTACAGGAAGAAAATGATCATTTTACACTACACATTCTTTGTTCAGTGGTCCGTACAACACCGCAGAAGCTGCCTATAGACTTGGCAGTGGAGGAGGAGAATAATACAAGATCTATGTTATTCTCAGAGGAGAGGAAATGATAGAGACATTAAAAATAAAAAAATCCTCCAAATAACCAAGTGCCAGGATGTGAAGTAATAAATATTTGGTACAACTCAAGAAGAGTAACAGGGTTTTAATCCATGCCAGTGTGATATGGAAAGCCTATTTGAAACTCTTCTCAGTCATGATCTCAGGCTGGAGGACCTCATCACTGGAACAGATTTCAAGGGTTCAATGTTTTTAAGATTATATGGGATGCAGCAGCTCTTTTCCAGCCTGCCGTGTATGGACACTGCAGTTTTTCAGTGAGAATGCTTTTTGGCACAATAATGTAATTCATATCCACAGTAGATTATTGTAAACCATATAGACAGCTTTTGTGAAGAGTTTCATTGTCTACTTGAGAAACAAATCTGGAATACCAATACAAATGATACATTTCATGTTTTTTGCATGTATAGAAAAGTGTGAAAATAACACATGGATGGACACTGTAAGTGAGAAGAGAGGAAGGGGAAATACTTTCCACAATAGTAGAAAGGTGGTTGGTTCACACAGCTACAATATAGACAAGGTTGGCTATAGATTCTTTTTAATGATGCTAGGTAATGGACATGCATACTATGTCTCTAACAACATAAGGGAGAATAAAGTGTTGTCAATATTGTTGAAGTGGTTTTGTACTATGGGGTGTTTAAATTTGAAATTTCAAGTGAGTTGCCGGAGCTTCTGTGTCGCATTCACACTGCACAACTAAAAGGTGCAAGGTTTCATAGGTCAGAGTACAGATAAGACACAGTGTTAGGCATTGAAAAGGGAATTTTAAATAAATTAAAAAATGAAATTACTTGGGTTTGTAGAAGTGTGCTTAGAAAACAATATTCCATCTCCAGCCTGTGGTTTGACTAGTTTTCAAACTTTCAATGACATTCTGAGTTCAAGCCACAAATTTGTATTTGTAAAAAGATTCACTTGTATGTAATGTGTGCTAATGGAAGAAAGACAATGTGTCCAGGCCTTTGTTTTCTCCTTTGCAGAAAACATGTTTTCCTGATCAACAACAGAATACTTATATATTGTTTTATTCAACAGTAGTGGCACTTTTCTGCATAAGCATGCATATATGAATGTAAAAATAGTTTCAAATATGTATGTGTATATATATATACACATATGTATATATGCGCACATACATGTGAATGTGTATGTATATGTATATTTGTGTACATGTATGTACATGTATGTACATGTATGTGCATGCACACACACATATATACACATATATTTTTATATATGTATACATGCATGCACACACACATTTAAACCATTTTTTGCTGTTCTTCTGCATTTCCATAATGAGAAATCTATTTCACAGTGTGTGAAGCTACTATATTTGGAGAAAACTGATTGCTGTAACTAAGCTAATTCATTAGGGTTATTTATTTATTTATTTATTTATTTAGAGATCCAGTCCTGTTTCTATTGATTCCCTTTTACCACTGACTTTATGTGTGACAAGAGTGAACACTAAAGTCTCATTGAAGGTCCAGTGAAACCGATGGAAATCAATTGCAACATTTTTGCGTTGCATTAGATGGACATGAGTGGACATGTCATTACTAAACAAATTGGTTTACTAGAAGTAAATAAAAGTTACTTTAATACAAGGACAATCTTGATGCAAAAATAAATGGTTATAAAGTGCAAATGAATTCAAAGAGTCTGGGAAGAAAAAGGTTTCCACCCACTAAAAGGACGTTTTGGAGCATCCAGTACATAGAAAAATTAGGATTATAAGTGGTTTTAGGATGGTGCTGGACAAAATTGCTAAGGAGATATGATAAGGTATGACTGCAAGAGGTAACAGTAGACTGGATTTGGTGCCCTTGGTCTGTTTCTCATAGTTTATCTGTAACTGGTTTTTATGTTGTAATTCTTAGGGAGACACAAGTCCTGAAATTTTCAGTCAGCTCTACTTTTGGAGCTTCACAAAGGATGGACTGGTTGAGATTTCTTGAACTTCTGCCTTCAGACAGAGGTGGAAGGCAAGAACAGCTGTTCCAAACAATTATTCTAGTTAGAATAAAATGATCAGAATTAATCAATGAGAAGGGATCCAGTAAACAACAGTTTTAGTGGCAGCTGTTTTTCAGATTTGTTCTTCTATATATCAGAATAAACTGCCATTTTGAAATAAACTGAGAAATATCATACAATTTTTCAATATTTGTGACTTTACTTATTTTTTAAACAGATCCATCCACATTATTAAAAACTGGTCATAGTTCAGCAGCATAATTGACTTAGGAACTACATATAGATAGTATATCCCACTGATTTGAAATACTTGGTGCTTGAACTTGATAATGCTAAATTGATATTGCTAAATTCTTATGTGTTTAGCATTTGCCAGAACGCATTAAACTAAAACACATTGCTATCATTCTCATATTTTGGCTTCAGCAAACTGACTTTTTTTTTAGTTCAACTATTATAACTATACTGGTTCGAACTAGTCCCAATGCTTTTTTTCAGCACCAGTAGGCATTTGGTAA
Source organism: Platalea leucorodia (assembly GCF_965183815.1). NCBI lineage: Eukaryota > Metazoa > Chordata > Aves > Pelecaniformes > Threskiornithidae > Platalea > Platalea leucorodia. Next base: position 116,181,834 of record NC_138826.1, read on the forward strand.
TGAACTCTCCAGGGCCAATACATTTATGACTTAACCGTAATTCTCAACCTGAGAAGTCACAAAACAAAAGGTTTTGGTGGCTTGTGTTCATGTTTATTTGAATCACTTTCATCTAAAAGTTGAACTGCAAATCTTATGAGAACAGGCTCTCTTGAGCTTTCCAAGACTGGTCCTCAATCCAGTTTGGAAATTATTCAAAAATAGCTTTATTTTCATTATTTCACAACTTTCTGTTCTCTTCCTATGTCAAAACTTGATAATCCAGACCAAAGGTGGAAATGAGAAAAGGTCAGAGACTTTTATAGAAATTAAATTCCCATTTTAGGCAGCTGCGGTTTATTGTCTGAGTTTGAGACAGTATTATTATTAATTATTATTATTATTATTGTTTTTATTGCTATTGTTATTTTTATTAATATTATTATTACTGCTTTAATTAAACTGGAGAATATTTGTAGGAATTGTTGAATAAACATAACTACTGCCAAAATTTGGTCCTAGTGCATATTCAGTTCTATTAGTTTCCTTTTAAATGGACTACCAGTGGCAATGTGTTGAAGCATGTCTTTTCCCAAATAGGCTCTCATAAATACTGTTCATAGAATCATAGAATCATAGAATTCTTTAGGTTGGAAAAGAACTTTAAGATCATCAAGTCCAACTGTTAACCTAGCACTGCCAAGCCAACCACTAAACCATGTCCCCAAGCACCACATCTACCCGTCCTTTAAATACCTCCAGGGATGGAGACTCAGCCACTTCCCTGGGCAGCCTGTGCCAGTGCCTGACTGCCCTTTTGGTGAAGAAATTTTATATTACTGACTAATGTGTGTGGTACATGTTTGCATCAATTACTAGTTAAATTGCAATTTGTATCAGAACTGTAACTTTTTACACAAGGCTTTATTACCTTGCTGTTCATTTTCTTATGGCGTAATTGTAAAATCTAGTGCGTATTTTATTAAGGGAATGTGTTCCCTCCTAGAGTTTGACAAACGCCTCAGTTTATTTCTGAACAAGGCTCTACTGTTTGACTACTAGCTTTATATCTGATATAATGGTTTATAACTACGGTACCTGACATATATCATGTTAACTAACATGCAGCTTTTTTATTAAATATATGCAGCTTGACAAATCTAGAGGCTGTCCCACATACGGCAGCTTCAAAACAGCATATCCTTATTGTCTGTCTTCCATCTCTGGGCAAAACTCTCAGTCCACAAAGCTTTCAATGCCACCATTTACTACAAGTCACTGAGATATAAACAAATTATTAAAATGAGTCATATGTGTCATTTAAGAGAACAAGAGAAGGGCAATCTGTATTCATCCCCCTGCAAGAAGAAAAGGCTGTTTTATTTTAAAAAGAATGCAAGGCATCAGGAATCACTTGCTATTTACTAGAGCTGTAGCTATAAAATATCACACAATGTCAAAAGCTAGGCTTTTTAAATAATTCTAGTGGCAAGCTCTGAGGTCAAGGTCTAGAGTAATTGCCCAAGTAACACAGCTAATAGCTACAGTTCTTGAAACTAGGCATCTAGGTTGTAAACCAGCAAGGAAATTAAGAATAACCAATGTGGCTGAGACTAGAGCATCTCTGAAGGTTACTTACTGAGCAAGACATCATCCTCAGCTACCCAATATGACATACTAAGAACAGACATTTTTCTGAACTTCCCCTTCCCCTTTTAGCTTAAACATCTTTATTCAGGTCAGGTCTTATGTGGGAAATCTATTTCACTTTAAAAAGCTATAGTGAAAAAAATAGAAATAGTTTGAAGATCATAGTGCTCCACAGATTTCTTTTCCTGCAGGCAGTTGCCAGGACGCTGTCATTCTTCTGGATCCCTAAATCCTGCATCACTGTTGTGTAGTGGCACAGCTTCAACAAATCAGAAAAGGATTCTTCCCCAAATTCCATGTACCTTCATTCTCTATTATCACCAAAGCTCAAATATTCTCAACAGCATCTCTGTTAGAATACTCTTCAGAAAATATCAGGATTGGTTTGGATTCCCTCAGGTTGGAGAGGGAATTGAACTCAGATTTCTCACTTTTAAAAACTAATTTACTTACTACATTGCTATGACACAAATAGTGGGAGGAACGTCACTATCACAGTGAAATGGAGTGAAGGCAATGGTTTGTGCTGAAACCTGTATTTGGAGGCACTCATAATGAACCATATTTCTTCATGAACATGTAGATTTGGATATTTCTTTCGCTTGGCCCTGAACTTTAGTTGGACTTTAAACAGGAGCTCCATAGCCCAGGATGCTTCTGTGCTGGCAAGGGTGGTTAAGAAATGTGGAAGATGAATCAAAAAGTGCTTGACAAGCATAGAGTGCAGAGCTAAAGTATGGATTTTATGGGTTATAGTACTGCACTGAAGAGCATACCTTTTACTGAAACCCTGTCTTAGGTGTTGAATTAGGCACTTTAAGTCCTTTCCTACAAAACTATCAGGTTTTGCCAGTAACTGCAGTTTAACTCTATAAACTATAGAATTTAACTCTATATGTGGTGATGAATTATTGTCCTTGCAGGTAAAATCAGACTACTTTAGTAGCCTTCAGTCCTTGTAATAAAATAGTTTAATGAACTGAGACAATAAATTTTCTGTATTAGTGTATGTAAATAAACGTGGTGTTATATAGTCAAGTGGTCAGAACGTACGGAGATTTGCTTTGGACATACTCATTCCAGCATGAGAAGAAGGGTGAAACACTACAAAGGCAACCTTGATGTTTCAGTAATTTGCAGATCATTGCTTTCACTATAGCTGAAAAACAGCAATGGTATAAAATAATTTATTATTATGCCGAGTTTTCTTGAAGAGAAGAAAAGAGAGCAGTAACAAAATACTGAAACTGAGAGAAATACTTGAATCTTTAAACACCTACTTAACTTACAAACTTAAAGTCAAGTGCTAATATTTGTGTGAAATGAGTTGCCTTTGAATACAAAGATGCTACTAAGCAGGGCAAAGTTTGCAGTCAGAGATAACTTTTTACTAGAAAAGGTGTCATCACTGAGGGGAAAAAAAGGTTGAGAATGATTGCTCTGGGTTTTATTTAATACAATGGGATAGAAAGGCAGTTGGTATCTGTGGAGGAGAAGGGAAAGATAACAAAGCCATTAGACTTGTATTGTGGTTACAGAAAGAGAGAAGAGAAAGAGCAAGGGAGGAGAAAGTATTTTTAAAAATTCAGTGTGATTTTATTTTGTATTTGATCCTCTAAAATTTGCTCTTGGTCAATAACCACCCTTCATAGCAGTGTGTGCTACACCCTGTGGGAATGAGCTGAAATCACAGCCACTGATTTCAGTGGACTTTGTTGGCACAATTATATCATTTTGTTGTTTACATCATGGTAACTTCTTTCAGGAAGAAAGAAAGACACAGAAAATCTTGCAGAAAGGGTTCCCTGCATCATTTTGTTTTGGGAGGTCATAATTCCACAACATGGTGAATGGCATTTCTCATTGTGGTTCAGTTGCGAGTGATATGAAATGAAGTAAAACACACCAGACTGATATGACTATTTCTGTATCTAATTCCTTCCATTTGGGGGGGGGGTAATTCCGGTATCTTTTTCCAGCTGAATCATAAGGGTGCCTAAAGAAAGGTGCCAGAGATAAGCTTTTATTTTGGGAAAAATATTTATTTTCCCAATATCCTAATAAACCCAGTCATGTAAAAGAGACTGCAGGTGCTGCTCACCCTGTTCTCTTCAAAGTCTGGACTTAACCCAGGTCAAAATTTTGGCTCCATGAAGTCAGTGAGAAAACTCCCAGTGACTCCACCAAGGTCAGGAAGGGTAACATTAGATAATTGTCACTATGCTGTCTTCCCTATTGTCTCAGTAAAATAGGTAAAAAATGGTTCTAACTCAGATTTACAGATGTACGGTCTTCAAGCCCAAAACGTTATTGAATGAAAGCTGAGGCACATGTTCTTTAAATGACTGTAGCATGTTTGGGATATAGTTAAGTCACAGGGTGTGTACAGCAGGGAAAAACACTGTGTAGATTAAGAATTGTTTACCCTGCAAATCCTAGGCAACAGCCCCCATTTTTAGAGTTATATGTGAGTGATACAGGATTTCTCAGATCTAGCAAGATGAAAATCAAAAAATAGCAAGAAGATATGTAAACACGTATTATAAACATGTACCTATAAGTTGTAAGGATTTTTTTGTTCTTATGTATTTGGATGGATAAATTACCATTTACATTATCATTTCACTAAAGCAGAATGGAGATCCTAAGTGTGTTGGCTGCTGAACCAGGTAGGGAGTAGCCAAGCAAAGAAGGAGGAAATAGAGACAAAGAAATGTGGCTAAAAGTCATGGGCTGTCTAGGTCAGCATCATACAGACAGTCAGGGACAAAAGAGAAACAGTGCTGAGGATTAAGGCTGATGTGTCCTAGAGCATATGCAGATGTTAACATACAAAGAAATTGAATTCTTACAGTACTGTACATTGACCTATACGTTACCTATGAAGTGGTGCCATTTTTCCAAAGCAAAACTATTAGACATTTAATTCAAACAACATAGGTCGGCTGAAGTTAAAACAAATGGGATTTTGAATTTATAGGCAGGTATTTAGCAGGCAGTTTTCTGACTGGGCAAATTTGAAATGATCACAAAAGATACCTGATTTGACATTAATTTTAGGATTCCTATTCCTGCTTATGTTGATGAATGATGGTTTTCAGCTACCCAGAGGCTTGGTCTCATAAGAGGATAGAGTTTTGATGAAAAATAATCCAACAATCAAACCCCTTAATCTCAGCCATTGAAAGGATAGGATTATATTAAATAGCCCTTAAGGGAAACAAAAGCAAAAGAAAAATCTTTTTATGTAGCAGTTTCGAGTAAGAATATCCCCTTCAAAAAATGCAGTTTACATAGAAAAAAGGCATAGCTAATTTCTCAAATAACAAGCAAGATAGAAAATGCAGAAATCAAATTTCTTAAAGGAATTGCTACAAGAAATCTATGTACTATCTGTGCATTAGACCAGAGCAATTTGTGTGTGGTCATCTGAATGCAAAAAAAAAAAAAAAAAAAAAAAATGCAGATCTAATTGAAGGAAGGGGAATTTGGCCCACAGAGTCACTGTTTATGAGTCAAAAGAGATTTAACAAAATATAGACTTGTCTTTATTCTAATTTGTAGTTTTGGAGTAAATCAAGGAGTGCTCTGTTTAGATTAGTTTTTGCTGAATGCCCCTGTTTACTTGAACTAAGTGCTGCTTAAGAAACAGAAGAAGACATAGACCAGACATTCTGTAATTTAAACAGTCTGATAACAGAAAACATGCTGTATGCTAAGGGGAAGTGTCTGTTGATTTTGCTTTACTTTTCATTCATTTACTAATTTAAATAGATTGTAAGCCACCTGCATAAATTTGAGCATATTTGACTAAGAGTTGGCCAAAGACCAGAATAGCAGCAGAAGCAGCTCAAGAGTGGGAAAGTCCTGTTGTAGAACTAGAAATAAGATGAACTTTAGCAGTACAAATGAACCCACGAAGACCTGCAGACTAAGAAAAATGAAGTTCATGACACAGGAACTGTTTAATCAGGAATTATACATAAGTGCTGTGCTGAATTAAAGCATAAGGCATAGGGCACAGATGCAGGCATCTACGAGTAAGGTAGCATGGTGCCCTGAAGAGTGTAAGCCTGGCCCCCAAAACGAGCTGAAATCCTGAATGAAGCTCACTGACTCTCCAGTCACTGCATGGAGAGAATCAGAAATATTAGGAAGATGACCCAAAACTTATCATAGAATCATAGAATCGTTAAGGTTGGAAAAGACCCTTAAGATCATCGAGTCCAACTGTTAACCTAGCGCTGCCAGGTCCATTACTAAACGATGTCCTCAAGCACCGTCTTTTAAATACCTCCAGGGATGGAGACTCAACCACTTCCCTGGGCAGCCTGTTCCAGTGCCTGACTACCCTTTCGGTGAAGAAGTTTTTCCTAGTATCCAACCTAAACTTCCCCTGTCGCAGCTTAAGGCTGTTTCCTCTCATCCTGTCCCTTGTTACTTGGGACAAGAGACCAAGCCCCACCTCGCTACAACCTCCTTTCAGGTAGTTGTACAGAGCAATAAGGTCTCCCCTCAGCCTCCTCTTCTCCAGGCTAAACAACCCCAGCTCCCTCAGCCGCTCCTCATAAGACTTGTGCTCTAGACCCTTCACCAACTTCGTTGCCCTTCTCTGGACATGCTCCAGCACCTCAATGTCCTTCTTGCAGTGAGGGGCCCAAAACTGAACACAGTACTCGAGGTGCGGCCTCACCAGTGCTGAGTACAGGGGCACTATCATCTCCCTGGTCCCGCTGGCCACACTGTTTCTGATACAAGCCAGGATGCCATTGGCCCTCTTGGCCACCTGAGCACACTGCTGGCTCATGTTCAGGTGGCTGTCAACCAACACCCCCAGGTCCTTTTCCGACAGGCAGCTCTCCAGCCGCTCCTGCCCAAGCCTGTAGCATTGCATGTGACCCAAGTGCAGGACCCGGCACTGAGCCTTGTTGAATCTCATACAGTTGGCCCCATCCCAACAATTCAGCCTGTCCAGGTCCCTCTGTAGGGCCTTCTCACCCTCCAGCAGGTCGACACTTCCACTCAACTTGGTGTCATCTGCAAACTTACTGAGGGTGCACTCAATCCTTTCATCCAGATCATCAATGAAGATATTAAACAGAACTAGCCCCAACACTGATCCCTGGGGAACACCACTCATGACCGGCCACCAACTGGATTTGACTCCATTCACCACCACTCTCTGGGCTCGGCCGTCCAGCCAGTTTTTAACCCAGCGCAGAGTGCACTTATCCAAGCCGTGAGCAGCCAGCTTCTCCAGGAGAATGCTGTGGGAGACTGTGTCAAAGGCCTTACTAAAGTCCAAGTAGACAACATCAACAGCCTTCCCCCATCCACTAAGCGGGTCACATTGTCATAGAAAGAGACCAGGTTAGTGAAGCAGGACCTCCCTGTCATAAACCCATGCTGGCTGGGCCTGATCCCCTGGTTGTCCTGCACGTGTCGTGTAATGGCACTCAAGATGATCTGCTCCATGACCTTCCCTGGCACTGAGGTCAGGCTGACAGGCCTGTAGTTCCCCGGATCCTCCTTCTGACCCTTCTTGTAGAGGGGCATCACATTTGCTAACTTCCAGTCATCTGGGACCTCCCTGGTTGACCAGGACTGCTGATAAATGCTGGAGAGTGGCTTGGCAAGCTCCTCTGCCAGCTCCCTCAGTATCCTCAGGTGGATCCCGTCTGGCCCCGTGGACTTGTGAGCATTCAGGTGGAGGAGCAGGTCGGTGACTGCCATCTCTTTGAGAACTGGGGCTTCATTCTGCATCCTATCTCCATCTCCCAGCTCAGGGGCCTGAAAACCCCAAGGATGACCAGACTGACTATTAAAGACCGAGGCAAAGAAGGCATTAAGTACCTCAGCCTTCTCTTCATCCTTCATGGCAACATTTCCCTTCGCATCCAACAAAGGATGGAGATTCTCCCTGGCCCTTCTTTTGTCACTGATATATTTGTAAAAACATTTTTTGTTATCTTTAATGGTAGTGGCCAGTTTAAGTTCTAGCTAGGCCTTCGCCTTTCTAATCTTCTCCCTGCATAATCTCACAACATCCTTGTAGTCCTCCTGAGTCACTTGCCCCTTCTTCCAAAGGTGGTAGGCTGTCCTTTTTACCCTGAGTTCCAGCCAAACTCTCTGTTCAGCCAGGCTGGTCTTCTCCCCCGCCTGCTCGACTTATGGCACATGGGGATGGCCTGCTCCTGCACCTTTGTCCTGGTTTCAGCTGGGATAGAGTTAATTTTCGTCTTGGTAGCCGGTATGGGGCTGTGTTTTGGGTTTAGGATGAGAACAATGTCGAGGATACACTGACGTTTTGTTCTTGCTAAGTAGTTGCTAAGTGGCGCTCACAGTGGTAAAGGACTTTTCAACTGCCCATGCTCTGCCGGGTGCACAAGAAGCTGGGAGGGGGCACAGCCGGGGGGAGGGCTGACCCAGACTGGCCCAAGGGCTATTCCATACCATATGACATCATGCTCAGTATATAAGCTGGGGGAAGAAGGAGGAAGGAGGGGGACATTAGGCGCGATGGCGTTTGTCCTCCCAAGTAACCATTACGCGTGATGGAGCCCTGCTTTCCTGGGGATGGCTGAACACCTGCCTGCCGATGGGAAGTAGTGAATGAATTCCTTGTTCTGTTTTGTTTGCGTGCACGGTTTTTGCTTTGCCTATTTAACTGTTCTAATTTATTTTACTTCAATTATTAAACTGTTCTTATCTCAACCCACGAGTTTTCTAGCTTTTACCCTTCTGATTCTCTCCCCCATCCCACTGGGGGGGAGTGAGCGAGCGGCTGCGTGGTGCTTAGTTGCTGGCTGGGGTTAAACCACGACAGTCCTTTTTGGCGCCCGAACAGGGACTCGAAGGGTTCGAGATAACAACAGATTTAATTGGAATGCGCTAGATCAAATTTATAGCTGTTATTGCTGTTTAGCTGTTAATCGGCAGGCTTCTGTGCTTGCCATGGGGCTTGCTTGCCTTACTGTATGCTAGAGTCATCTTACTGTGTTGTGCCTGGGAATATTTTGATAACAGCAATGGCCACGTACCCGGGCTGGCAGATGGCCAGGGCATCGCTGTTTTTCTGTGCTGCTTTACTGGACAGGCTGGAACTCCAGTGTCAACTCGAGTCGAAGGGACTGTGACCTGTGGACGAGTTCCTGCGGGAGCACGACACCCCAAAGTGTCTGTGGACGTGGATAATCCCGTGTCAGAGCAGCCCATGGAAATTAAGAGTGGAGCAGAGATCCACCTGCAGCCCATGGAGGACCCCATGCTGGAGCAGGTGGATGCCCGAAGGAGGCTGTGACCCCATGGGAAGCCTGTGCTGGAGCAGGCTCCTGGAAGGACCTGTGGACCCGTGGAGAGAAGAGCCCACGCTGGAGCAGGTTTGCTGGCAGGACTTGTGACCCTGTGGGGGACCCACGCTGGAGCAGTTAGTGAAGAACTGCAGCCCGTGGGAAGGACTCACATTAGAGAAGTTCATGGACTGTGCTGTCAGAGGGACCCCACGCCAGAGCAGGGGCAAGGGGAGGACTCCATTGCAGTGTTAAACCCTATAACCTGGCCCAAAGGGGCCAGGGGTGGAGACTGTAATGGAAATACCTTTAAATTGTTGTGACCCGGGATTTGAGTTGCATGTTATGGGAATTACTATAGCAGGAACCCCTTGTTGCTAGCCAGGCTAGGAGTAAGGGGAGGAGTTCATTGCAATGTTAAACCTAGCCCAAAGGGGCCAGGGGTGGAGATTGTGATGGATATACCTTTAAATTGTTGTAACCCATGATCTGAGTTGCATGTTATAGGAACTACCATAGCAGGAACCACCTGAACCAATGGAGGAGAAGCCTTACAAGAAGCAGTGCAAGTGCAGCAGTGACCTGACCTGAGCTGGCTTAGGTGCCCAATAACTCCACGCAACACACCACCTCTCCTGTCCTGAGTGACCACTATCACAGATGGAGCCCAAGTCATGGACTAAACGAGCTCAATGGACATTTTGGGGACAACAGGGGTGGTGGTTAAAGAGGATGTATTGGATAATGTGGGACCTGAGCATGATGGAAATGGTATGGAATAAGGGGTGGATACTGTCCTGGTTTCAGCTGGGATAGAGTTAATTTTCGTCTTGGTAGCCGGTATGGGGCTGTGTTTTGGGTTTAGGATGAGAACAATGTCGAGGATACACTGACGTTTTGTTCTTGCTAAGTAGTTGCTAAGTGGCGCTCACAGTGGTAAAGGACTTTTCAACTGCCCATGCTCTGCCGGGTGCACAAGAAGCTGGGAGGGGGCACAGCCGGGGGGAGGGCTGACCCAGACTGGCCCAAGGGCTATTCCATACCATATGACATCATGCTCAGTATATAAGCTGGGGGAAGAAGGAGGAAGGAGGGGGACATTAGGCGCGATGGCGTTTGTCTTCCCAAGTAACCATTACGCGTGATGGAGCCCTGCTTTCCTGGAGATGGCTGAACACCTGCCTGCCGATGGGAAGTAGTGAATGAATTCCTTGTTCTGTTTTGTTTGCGTGCACGGTTTTTGCTTTGCCTATTTAACTGTTCTAATTTATTTTACTTCAATTATTAAACTGTTCTTATCTCAACCCACGAGTTTTCTAGCTTTTACCCTTCTGATTCTCTCCCCCATCCCACTGGGGGGGAGTGAGCGAGCGGCTGCGTGGTGCTTAGTTGCTGGCTGGGGTTAAACCACGACAACCTTTAAGACTTCCTTCTTGGAAAACGTCCAGCCTTCCTGGACACCTTTGCCCTTCAGGACTGCCTCCCAAGGGACTCTGGTAACCAGACTCCTAAACAATCCAAAGTCTGCCCTTCTAAAGTTCTGGGTAGCGGTTTGGCTGACCCCCTTCCTTACTTCTCCAAGAATTGAAAATCCTATCATTTCATGGTCACTGAGCCCAAGACAGCCTCCAACCACCACATCGCCCACCAAGCCTTCTCTGTTCGTAAACAGCAGGTCCAGCGGGGCAGCTCCCCTGGTCGGCTCGCTTACCAGCTGCGTCAGGGTTATCTTCCACACACTCCAGGAACCTCCAAGACTGCTTTCTCTCTGCTGTGTTGCATTTCCAGCAGATATCTGGTAAGTTGAAGTCTCCCACGAGAACAAGGGCTAGAGATTGTGAGACTTCAGCCAACCTCTTGTAGAAAACTTCGTCTGTTTCCTCATCCTGGTTGGGTGGTCTATTACAGACTCCCACCAGGATATCTGCCTTATTAGCCTTCCCTCTGATCTTTACTCATAAGCACTCAACCTTATCATCACCTTCGTGGAGTTCTAGACAGTCAAAACACTCTCTAATGTACAAGGCTACCCCACCCCCTCTCCTTCCTTGCCTGTCCCTTCTAAAGAGCTTGTAGCCATCCATTGCAGCACTCCAGTAGTGTGAGTCATCCCACCATGTTTCCGTGACGGCGACCACATCATAGTTTTCCTGCCACGCAATGGCTTCCAGCTCCTCCTGTTTATTGCCCATGCTGCGTGCATTGGTGTAAATGCACTTCGGTTGGGCTATTGATCTCTTCTTCAACACAGGCATGCCACCCCTAGGCTCATCCCTAGCAAGCCTGGTTTTATCCCCTTCCCTCTTTGCATCTAGTTTAAAGGTCTCTTAATGAGGCCTGCTAGCTCCTGAGCCACAATCCTTTTCCCCCTTTGCGACAGGTAAACCCCATCTGTCTCCAGCAGGCCTGGTGCCATGTAAACTGTCCCATGATTGAAAAACCCAAAATTCCACCTCTGGCACCAGCCTCTGAGCCATGTGTTAATGAGATGGGTCTTCCTGTTCCTTTCCGTATGCCTCCCACCTACTGATGGGATGGAGGAAAACACTACCTGCACTTGCACTTGCACTTAAGCAGAAATATATTTAGTGCAGAGCTGTATCTGCACTCTTGCTTCATCTCTGGAAGATCCAGATCCAGGCTTCTCTGTCTGCTCAGCACACAGGGGCCCAAATCCTCTGATAGTTTATATAGTTTATAGTAAAGGCAACGTTTAGAACAGAATTCATCCTACCTGGTGTAAGTGAAAGATCAAAACGGAGCCAAAACCAGACAGCCTATGAGAAAGTGTGACTCTGTACTTGGTGTTTAAGGTGCTGAACTTGGTAGTTTAACTCAGTACAAAACTTCCGTAGTTATGGTACTGCACTGACCTGGGCTGCAATCCCAGATGTTGGGATTGCAGCCTGGAAGGAGACATGCATTCCACCCGCACCCTGTGATAGCGCAAACATTAGCAGAGGGACTGTGTTTTTCCGAGGTTAATGCCTTACCACAGGAATACAATCTGTTTCCCATCAGCCTCTCCGATGTCTTCTCCCTCCACCAGTGAATCCCAGAGCAATTTCAGCAGTAGGCATGTGGAGTGTGCTTCCTTCCCTGAACCACAGAGTGATTAGGGCACTCTGCTGAGACGTATGGGTCTGAATCCCTATAAGCAGGTTAAAATATTATTACAGTTCTTTTTCATCCAAGTCCTGGGGTTGAAAGCCAAAAGTAACATCAAAGCAGTATCGTTTCCTTCCTACACTTAGCAAAACTTTTAGTAACATGATGGGTATACAGTGCTCATACAGCCCTCAGTTTGATCTTGTTGCCAGTATGGGAGATATATGCTAATTGTAGTGAATTCAGTTGTCTGTCATTCAAAATGACTTATTTTGAGTATGATGGAAGAAAAAATTGTCCCTTGGGAATTCTTTGCCTTGCTTCTTTTCTGAATGGATTGTACAGGAAATAATTTTACTCAGTGTTGTCCCGGATTAGGAGACAAAATCCTTTTTTCTTTTCTGGATGCACAACACCCTCCAGGCACTTTCCACCCCCCTGCCCTGACCTCCATTTTTGAAAGGTTTTTCTACTTGTACTGAACTCTCTGTGTTAATACTCTCCCTGTTGCAGCACACTGGTGGAACGTACAGTCCTGTCCCAGATACAAATGTTTGGCACAGTGTTCCCAGCTTGGAATCAACTGTTTATGACTTTCCTCAGCAGGACGACAGTGGTCTGTGATTAAATACATTCAGATTTCTCTTTGTCCTACTTCAGTTTATATTGACCAAAAATATGGCATTTAAATTCACCTACTTGGAACCTCACCAAAATGAATCATTACTATTTTGTTTGAAGTCATGGCTCTGGGAATATATCAGTATATTCCTAAGAAAACAAAGCTACAACGAGATATAAATAATAGGTGAGAATCTTTCTACAGGCAAAAAGAAGATAGAATCTAAGAGGAGTACAACACTGGGCTAATATTGTGTCCATGTGCTGGAACACAATTTTCATTTGTAACCAACAAACTTAAGTACAACAAGATTATTCTTAAGAGTTGTGTGAATTTGGTCACCCTGAAGGTAATTTGCTGTAAAATATGATTTAAATCAGTTCAGCTCTATTCACAGACTAACATTTCCGAATAGTTTTGTATAGTCAAAGATGGAGAGAAGGAGAAAAGGGAAAGGAAGGGCTAGGAAAGGAAGAAAATCACCTTTATTCTGTAAATCAGACTTCAAAATGGTCACAGTATTCCCAAATTTGTGTGACAATATTTCCATGGATAGATAGTTTCTGTTTTCTCAGGAAGGTCTCTATCCACCATGTTACAGTGTATACAGCAGTGGAGCTGATGGAGTTTTTCTTTTTTGTATTGAGTATTTAAATACTCAGTAGAACATGGAAATAAGTAGCCTAATGATTTTGTTACTTGACAGTGGTTTGGACACTGATACAGTGTATGGGAATCTGGCTTCCTTCCTTTAGTTTAGGGAAATGTGTGTATTTCTACAAAGTATAAGTGTAGCAAAGGAAAACATTTTCGGTCAATGAAAATTTTCCTGAAAAAACAAAAATGTTTCAGTAGAGGTTACTGTAGGAGAATCATGAAGTGACCGTTCTTCAGCTACGTAACGCAGAGTACCACCGATAGAACAGGCTTCCCTGTAAATAAGCACCAGCTGCTATCTATTCTTCTACATTAATGACAAACTTTGTAAGGACAAAGTGTGACGTCATCAAGTCCCAAAATCTTGTTATGTCAATTTTGTGCTGGTTTCAGGTCAAGTTCTGGTTTATTTAGATACAGTTCATTTGACTAGGCTCATAAGATGAATCTTTCACAACTTTTTTTCTAAAGCATTTGAGATTCAGCATTGAGAGGTAAAGGCACAAGCATGATCTAGCAGTGAAAGGCTGAAAAACAGGGCATCAAGGCTCAGATTTTAAAGGTTTATGATTTTCAGACATTCCTCCCTGGGAAATATTCCAAGGTGAGCATCAAGAAGTTAGCTTTCACACTCCTGAAAGACATGTCCCTGGTTTCTAGTTCCAAGCTTCATCTGACTACTGTTAAAAGTTTAATTTGAAACCCCCATCATTTGCTAGTTCTCTTCTGCAAAGCAAATTATTGAAGTGGGCCAAAAAACCCTTAGAGAATTGCTATTTACAAAATGTTACTTTTACTGTGGCAGTTTCTGTAGAAGCAAACTACCAAACTTAATAATTTATCTACTTTTAAAATTGATATTAAAATTAGGCTGATATAAAAAATAGGTTTACTGTGGAACAGGAACACCTGCAAGAAGATCCAATAACAATAGAACTGCCATGGCCAGGAAGCCTATTTGAAAGTCTATACAAGTCTTGCAGTGTCTCAGGATAGACAGAAAAAGCCTGTTACACCCTAAGACTTTTTAAGATCTAGTCTCAGGTTTCAGTTCCTGCCTGTCCTGCTCCACGGGCCAGTGATGGTCCGATCTGAAAGGCAGAGTGATCCCAGTGAAAGGAACTGTTACCAAGGGCTGGATCTCCTGAGGTTAACATCCCACTGCTGGCCATACAGTCCACCTGCCATTTCTCCTCTTTGTTGTGAGCTGTTTCCCACATGGCAGCACAGCAGCACCCAGCAGCACTTTGGAGGGTGTGTGGCTGCTCGTGACCCCTTCCTGGAAAGTTAAATATGTCCTCCTGGAAAAACTAAGAGACATTCCTGTATGTTAGTAAGAGAAGAAAAAAGGAAACACACTATCTTATTGACTTCCTGGGCAAACGCTATAATCAATAGATTATTACAAGGACAAAGCAATCCTTTTCTCTTGACATGTTCCTGGGCCAATACATCAGGGAAAAGAAAACAAAAATAAAAATAAAAAACATCTGCCAGTAGGGAGAGTGTTCCAACAGAGACACTTCACTGTGGCTGTGAGAATTAAAAAATACTCATCTGCCTCCATCTTTTGTGTTTTACCTTGCTCTGGGTAACTGCAAGACAGCGTTAAGTTGGAAATCTCATGGTGCTCACTGTCGTGGCTTTCACTGTGTGGCACCAAAGTCTCCGCCCCCAGCACAGAGGGATTCTAGGCATCTAAAACAAGGTTTGTTACTCCATTTCAAGGGGCTGGAGTCCTATCTGGGCTTGACCCTTGAATCTTTTACTTTTTTTTTTTCCCTATTAGAATTTATAGAGGTAGAAATTTTGACCTGTCAATAAGTAGATTCTGCAGAGCAAGAGAAAGTGATACAGCTATCAACTTCATGACAAATGACAGTGATTATATCTTAGCAGGACATCTGTGACTAATTTATGGCATCACAGGTGCACAGATGGCAGGGGCAAGTAAAGCAGTTCAGTAGGGAAAGGACCTGTAGCAGTCTCTCCAGAGGGACTTCCACCATTAATTGATTAGGGAAAGGAAAAATTACACAGACTGTAATGATAATTGTTTTTTATATCAAAATAAAAAAATGCTTAGTAAAATACACGAAGGAAGGAAGGAAGGAAGGAAGGAAGGAAGGAAGGAAGGAAGGAAGGAAGGAAGGAAGGAAGGAAAGAAGGAAGGAAGGAAGGAAGGAAAGGAGAGAGGAAGAGAGGAAGGAAGGAGGGAAGGAAGGAAGAAAAATTAAACTATAAATGAAAAGTATTTTTATCTTTAAACTACCACATTGGTTTTTTGTTTAAAATGTTTTTAAAAGGCAAAAAGGTATTTTCAGTGAAAATATTTTCTTCCATTATAATAGCCAGTAGGAAAACATTGAATAGCTGTAACAGCTATAATATAATCCACCCTGTAGCAAGCAAAATATGTACTTGAAATGAACATTGGACAGCGAGTGCAGCCTGACCCAGTTCAGCAGGGTCAACTATATGAACTAAGGTCAAAACTCCTCTTCCGTGATTTTACAACAGGTTAGCACTATCTTCAAGAGCAAGTCTGCCTGCCTGCTTGTGACATGGAATAAGCTGATTAAATTTGGTCTGTAAATGGAAGGATGTCAAACAGCTATGTCTGATCTTTGGTCTGATTCAAGCCCATTAAAGCAAGGGCCAAGGAGACACTCAAGCCTAACTCCACCAGTGGGACAGTGAAGAAAGCATCATGTCTGGCTGCCTCTGACTTCTCAAGCAAGGATCCATTGATATTTGGGGGTAATGTTGGGAGAGTCTTTGAATGACTCACATTTTTGGTTCTGTGGGACCTTAATGATTCTGCTGTAATGCTTCTAGGCCCACCAATGCATGTTTTCTTCAGTGATAAAACCTGCATAATATTAATAGAAAAAGTGAGAAATTGGGTGCTAATACTTGCTGTATTCTGGAATCTTGAAAACTAAATTTCTGATTTCATTATCTGAAATATATGCTTAATAAGAAGAGCTTTAGTCTTGCTTAAATGATAGATTTAAAACAGATAAATGCTGAAAGATGGATGTTGTCCTATAATTTTTAAATTCTATACATTGACTTTGTTAAAAGATGATACAGTTTCGTTCATATAGGCATTTAAAATTCAAATATTTAATATTATTAATTTATATTACTGAAAGTTTAGTCAATAGTATTGTAAAAAGAAGTCTCAAGGCAACAAAGCCCAAAAATTTTTGAAAAAGATAGTTTCATCAGTATTCTTTTGGTTGTCTGCTGCATTGGTTTGTTTATTTTTCTTTTATCACTGAATTTGCTTGGAAGAGTGAGAATGCTTATTTATAAATAATTTTCTTAAGCACTCCTCAGTATGTCTCCCAGATCCCTAAGCATGAAACAGTTTTCATATACAATATGACCATAGTGACTAGTAAAAGTAATGACAGTTGTCATTGTTACTTCTTTTTGTTGTTTACTGGCCAGAAAAAACATTTATTCAAACAAATAATCAAAACCTAAATTAATTCCATTAGCTTATATTGTGCCCAGAAAACTGGATTGCCACTGAGGGCAGGGGATTCAAGAAAGCTCTGTCTCATAGTCCCAGAAAAGAAATTTGCTTATAGGTTTCCTTGTAACGGCCATCTCAGTAGATTAAGCTAGTCCAAAATATGACAGCTTTATCACAGAATCAGTGTGTGTCTCTAAATGGGGGGGTTAATAAGGAGTAGGTGTTCTTCTTTAACTTCACTCCATAGACAAACTCTAGATCATAATCCTGCAGTAAGATTCACACAGACTGGCCCAATTTCATGCTTATGAGTTTAACGAACATTATCACTTCCCCTTGTAAAAAAAATCATGTTCCTCTTCTAAAATCATGATTGGCCCATTAGTCAATAAATGCATGCAAAAACCAACAACGCTCCCACCCCCCCTTCTGAAATACTTTTATTTATCTATAGGTTTTACATTTTATTTTTATATTTCCCTACTTTTCACAATCAGGAAAAGATTTTTTAAGAAATGAAATTGAAGAAGTGATGCTAATGTAATCAGTTGTTTCAAAAAATTGAGGCACCAATAAAAATATCTTGAGTGATTGTGAACATAGAATGGTTATTGTCATTGCCACATGAAAATATAAACATCAAAAGATTATAAACCAGAGAAATGGGGATTTAATTTTTTGAGCTTGGAAATGCAAAAAGAACATCATAGGCATTAACATCTTTGTTCTGCTTTAGTGAAAACTGTATTAGTTCACTCTGATGTTATTATCTGTTTCTTTTTGCATATAGAAAGCTCCTTTCCTTGGAACTTCTTTTTGCTGCTTTTCTATTGCCTGATTTGAGTGGTCTGTGGTTAAGATAAATATTGATTCTTGCTCTTTGACCAGCTGAGCTTCTATGATTTAGTCAGAAAACAGGTAAAAAACATTATTTTTACTCTTGGTAGTAGATGATCTCATTGCAATATTGATTTTTCAGAGATGGATGAATGCCACAGAAAAATTCCTTTTTACGGAGAAGATTCAAGGAGCTCTAGAGATGGTATTTAGGCAGATGATCTCTGCTTGAGTAACATTTCCCCCAGGGTGTGGGTTTGTCCAGGAAAGAATTTGCTTTCCTGATAATAAGCCTTTGGACATTCTCCTAGGTAGTGGAACTAATTCATATGATACATTTGTATGCCATTACAATCAAATTTAGATATATTAACGTACTTTAAAAAAAAAAAAAAAATGTTGTGTTTTAAAGTTCCACTCCTACGCCTGCAGTTAAAATTAATTTCGTAATCCTTTCTGCTGTGGCACGTAGAATCTCTTATCTCCAGGGTCATTTTTTCATTGCAAAAGTATTTGAAAATATCGTTTGTTATAAACTAACAAATAGAAAATAAACAGTGTGATTTCAAATTTAATCTTCAGGTACTTTTGAAAGAAACTAAAAACAAATGCATCTCTAATGTAATATTTTCCTTATTTACATTGGAAACAGCTTTAGGTGGATGAGGTCTGCCAGTGATGTACATATGAGAAAGTGATATTTCCCTACGTATGGATCATGTTATACTAAACAATAAATACGACTGTGAAGATTAGAATAGCAGCTTTATAAATATACAGAAGAGGTAATAGACTCACTAGCAATGATCTGCTTGTGCTTATTCAATTTTCCTCTTGGAGCGGAAAAAGAAAGGAGAAAAAGTCTTCTACCTGCAGAGAACTGATAAATATGGTATTTGTTGCATAAGCAGATAGTCACTTACCTCTTGACCTGGGTAGACTGCTGGTCAAAAACCACATATTTAGTTCCTTTCTTTGTCTTCTTCCCAATTTATAGATTAACAAATCATGATTTTGGCCTGTGGACTGTATGTTATCTGCTTTCACTGTTGCCTCATTCTTCTTTCTCTGTGCTGCTTCAGTGATCCATGTTTCAAAAGCATACTCTCCTCTGCTCCATTATTTTTCTCCAGGATGTCTCAAAAAATAGTTCTAATGCAAATTGTCTTGTAAAAACATATTTACATACATAATTTTCAGTTTTTATACCAGCAATACAGAGGAAAAAATGTTTTCACAGTTTGTAAAAAATTAATAAATAGTGTTGTGAAATGTCAATACAAATTCCTAGGGTTGCAACATGAATTCTGGACCAGCATGGCAAAAATAAAGAGAAGGATACTTTATGAAAGATCACTTTATGTGGCTCCTTTGTCTTCTAATCTTAGAGAAATAGAGGTGAGAAGGAGAGGAGAATAGATGCATTCAGGAGATACACAGAAAGAACTTAAAAAATGAAAATTAATACCTGACAAAAATGAAAGACAGAAAGTAAAGTCTGAAATTAATGTTGGGTCACTCCTCCATTTCCGTCAAGCTTACCCTAGTGGTGTTTTTTCTCATTTCTGCCAAACCTGACTTTGTATTTTGGCATTAAAGTCAGTGCTGTAAGCTCAGCTCTGAATTTATATAGGCCACAAAATTCAAATTAGAATTCAACCTATCCTGATGTTTGTGCTTCTTGACATTTGAAAGAACGCACCTTGAAAACTCACTGCTCGAACTGGAGCTTTCTTAATTTGGCTGTCAGAACAAAAATGAGTTTTATTCACACTACAGAGCATTACTAAAGCTCTACTTTAAACTTCACATTTGCCCAAATTAATGCAGTTGAGGAGTGTGGTTGTACTTAGTGCAGTTGGTGAGAAGGGACTACAGAAGTTTTCTTCTCTCCTCGAAGATCAGTGAGGGTTAAACCAGCCCATATGCAACAAAAAGCAATACTCAGCTATTGGCACAGATTTTTTTTTTCTTCTGGATCATATGATTTAATGAATCAGCTGTAAAAACTTGCATATTCCTGTTCCCTGTTGTTGACTATGAATTGCTTCTGACATGCACTTGATAAATATAGCACAAAGTGTTGGCATATTGTAAACCAGATAAGGGGCAGTTGAGACAACAAACATTCCCTACATTGTGAATTCCAGTTGCGTGGAGCAACCGCTTTCGGGGTTGAGGGGTTATTCCTCACTGTCCAAATGATGGATGAAAGATATCCAACAGGTGAAGTGTCTTTGTACAATGACTCAAGTAGAGCATGACAAACAAATGAGTATTTCGTATTTAATATCATCTCCGTTAAAAAACAGAAAAAAGAAAAAAGAAAAAAAGAAGAAATGTAGCCTTGACATTTAGGGAAGTGGAAGTCAATGCTCATAGCAGCTTAATTTCTTTGCATAGTAAGTTTCTAGGATAGCTTAATGGCTTAATTAATGTTGTCTGTCATTGTGGGTTGCAGTTGTTTAAAAGCATCCAGATTAATTTGGATGGACAGGTTTTATTATGGTTAGAAATTGAAATAAATGGTTGCAATGCTCTGAACATAGAAGTAGTGACAGGTAGTAGGGAAAAGGTGGTGAGTGAAGAAGACAAAAAAGAAACTCAGAAACAAGTGCCCCATAGAGAAAGACACACAGATCAGAAAAGTGAAGGGAAGAACCAGATGATGGTAGCAAGGACTAGAACTGAGAGAATGAGCTCAAGCAATGGGTTTTGTTAGTTGGTTGCTTCTGATTATTTACTTTTGAAAACAGAACGTTTTTTTTTACTAAAATCAGCTAGTTTAGGATTTAGCCCAGAGACTAGAGCCAGTTGTGGTCTAAATTAAGACAAGTTACAGAGCAAAAGGGCAAGTGTGAAACCTGGTAACAGAGCAATTAAGACAACTTTTTTATAGATGTGTAATTGTCACAGGAAAAAAATCAACAGCACAGTTAACAGGAAGCCATGTTACTTTTCTTCAGTTTGAGGAAATAAAAAAAACCCCAAACCAGTTAAGTTTGCATGTTTTTATGGATCCATATTCCAATAGTTATATATTCCCAAGGCAGCCTTCAGACAAAGAGAAAGCAGGCAGGTCCTTAGATGGGTAGAGGTGGGAAAACAAGGGGTTGTGTTTCCCTGTTTCTGGGAGAAGAGGCTGTCTGGGAATATCCAAGGTATAAGGAAAAAGATGTGGTTAAAGTGAAGGCAACTTGTTTTTTTCTCAGCACCTTTCTCCTGACTGCTGAAGATAGAGCTATGCTGGTATAGCTATGGCTATGTTATGACAGATTTGGTTGCTTCCCTTCAGCTCTGGCAAGAAGGGAAGAGGCAAAGGCAAGCACTGAGCTTAGCCAGGCACATGGGAAGCATGATCTCAGCTGCTTGTTACTGCAGCCAACACCTTCTCTTGGTTGTTTCGCCAAGTCACAAAATTGAATGTTAATGCCATACGGATTAAAACAAAATCCTGTGGGACAGTACTACATTTTTACTGATGCTGGTGATAAACACTGAGCCAGGACTGTGATAAACACTGAGCCAGGACTGTATCTTATAGTTAAAATTTTATGTTACTGCTGTCAGTGGAAACAATAACGAAAACATCATCATTGCTGAAGTTTCATTGAGGGAAGTACTTGAATTTTGTTTCTTTTCCTCCAAATGCTAATAATAACAAAATGTCACAACACAATTGCCAAATGTATATCTTTTAAAACGCCATCAGGAAGTAGGCTCAGAAATAAATTGCTATGTGATTTAAAAAAAAAATTCCACCCAACTGGTGCAGAAGAGAGCAAAAAAAAAAATGTGTGTCAAGATCTGTGTGAGACTGTCTTGGCAAATAAGGAAAAGTTCTGGATTCATTTTTCCCCTGAATGGACAAAGAAGAAGCATTCTATTTCAGAGACTCACCCTGTTGAGATATTCAGTATATATCTGATCTTTTCTGCTATATATAAATATAGTGAAATTAGATAATGGAGGCATTTGCTTTCACTTCTTACTGCCTTTACCTCCAGAAGACAATTATCCAAGTTTTAAGAAGTGAAGATGACTGGTCTTTGCCTGGGAAGCAATCCAGTCTTCCAGTGTTTCCAGTTCTGTGAGATCTTTCTTTATATGTTTCTGTTGAGGGTTCTTTGTTATTTCTGATTTTTTGATCCAAGACAAAAGAAGGGAGATAAGAGTTTATATCTGGAAGCAGAGCATTGCAGGGAACAAACCTCATAAAAATTCTAATTAGCCAACTAAACTAAAAGGGCTTCTTCTTTCTGGGTACAACAGACCTGAGAGAAGTCTGTTTTACTAAAACACAGATATAAATAATATTATTAAAAGAGTAACATTCAAGTGTTACTATTGAATACTTACTATATGTTATAAAAGTGCATATAATAATATGGAAGAACTAAGACATTAGAAGAAATTAGTTAGTAAATCAATGATCAAGCAAAAGGACACATCTTTCCAGACCAGCAAATAACACCAAAGACTGTGATGTCATATTGTTTTTAACCAGCAATCAAAGAGTTTGCCCATTTCCCACCAACCACCTGTACACACAGGTATACAGACGTGCTACATGCATTCACACAGACAAATTTACTTCTCTAAGGTGCACTGTCCTCCCAACAAGGGCTGATGCCCACTGCCTGTTTGCTGCCTGACTCTGCATCCAGGGAGTTTTGTACCTTGGGGTTTATTTTCAGAATTTTTGGAGGACACCAATGGAGCCTGAGTCAACTTTTCCTAAGATACGGCATATTCTTTGTGCAATCAAAGTCTGAAGAAAAAAATGTCCAAATTCTGTGGCAAGAAGTGGAGCAGTCTTGGTTGTTTTTTGGTAAGTTCTAGTTGGTTTTGTCAGTTCCTCTACTAATAAATCAAATGGGTGAATGACTGTTCTTGCTCTGAGACCAATTGTCATGACACAGACTGTGTTTATGTGCTAAACTCATTACCAAAGCCATGGTGGCTGCATCAGGGTGGCTGCCCCTTTGGGCATGGTCGTTGGTATGAGTTAATCTCCAAAACTTGCCCTTACGGTGTAAGTCATCATGCTAGTTGGTCCAGGCCAAAACCCAGCCAGGGATAATGCTAGTAAGTCAGTAATACACATGATGATACAACTAAGCTGTACTTTCATGCTAAAATAATTGTACTAAATGAAGTCAGAATCATCTTTATTTTCATTGCGTTTAGTGATGAGAATCACCAGAATAGTGGTCCTAGATGAGCAGTGCAGAGAAGATGCCGTTTCTGGTGGCTGAAGGTCATCCTGCTGACAATGACTTGGGTATGGGCATAGAAGTGATATAGCACCAATTGATTTTAGTTTTTCTAACTTTTAACAGTTAATTTCTCTGGCAAAACCTCAGCTTTCTTACTCAGTCTTAATAACTTACTATGCCCTGGGTGTCAATGCCTTTTGATAATACTCCTTCAAAGAGAGCATTAGTTAATGGGGGATAATTCTGTTTTTAAAAAATTGATCACTACACTGAATAAGATTAATAAGGAGCTGGATTTACTAGAGAGAAAACAAACAAATAAAACCAATCAAAATAAATCTTTTCCCCCTCCAGCAGTCTTTTATTTACCTGTGTTTTATTTACCTATGTACCTTTTGTCGACCAAGATTACTGAGAGTGATGACTGAACCTATAAAGGTATGTATTGCGGCCTCAGCTGGGGTAAGAATGTAAAATTTATATGCATGCCCTGGCACTTATCTGGAAACCTCTTTTTCAAGTGTAACTGGACTGGGAAAACTTTTTGATATTATTTTTAACACTACCTCATTTCTGGCTGGGCTAGACCTGTTTTCTTAGGATACCAAAACATGAGAAAGTAGGAAGAAGAGCACTGAAGCTGTCAAGGCAGCACTCAGTGAAAGGAAAGTGTGCTGTGTGTTCTCCAATTTCATAAGAAAAAGCCCTTGAAGAACTCTGTGAAATGGGCATAGCTACTCAGGAAAGTAGATGGAAGCTCAGTTCTGAATGTTACCTTTAAAAAGTAACTTGACATTGTGCTATTGTGCCTCTACTGCAACACAAATTACTCTCCCAGAAAATAGTACCCGAGCCATAACAATATTGCACAGGATTTTGAAAAGGAGCTTCCTAAGGAGAGCAGAGCAGAAAGTTACATTTTGTTTTAACTCAGTGGAAAAGTTCAAGTTTCCTATGACAGTAAGCTGGAACAGAATTTTGGCCAGAGGTTCTCAGAAACTGTAGGACAGAAAATATTCCCTTTTAATGCAAAAAAGAAACAATGCTTGTATCCTACTGTAAGGAATTAAGCAGGGATGAATTAGCACTCCAAGAAGGCAGCATTAGTTAGTACCATCCCACCCAAGGACCCAAGGTCTGCATAGATATTTCTCCACACCCCTGTTCAATAACACCAGTTTTTCTTGGGTGAACTAATGGAACAGCTGTGCAAGAACAAAAGGCAGAAAAATATGGGTTAATAAAAAACCCAAGAATGCAAAACACCCTCTCAAGACCCCAAACAGGTTGTGCATTCAACCCAGCCTGGAGAGCCAGCAGACGGCGAGCCAGCACATTACAGGAGAAAGGGAAGACACAGAAGGAATGTGGAAACTTGAAAATAGACTTGGCACTGAGTGAATAGCTGAAATTGATGACCAAATGATGGATGGGTAATATAAAGTGACACTGAACAGGCAAAATTATTTCCCTGGGGAGCAGGCCTTTTTGGGTAAACCATCAGGATATGTGCCTGTAATCTATTTTTACATGTGATTCTGCAATTAATCATTTCATCCTGAGGCATCTGCACCAATTTGTGAGGCCTTTTCATGCAAGTGAAGGGCTTTCTATGTAGATTTCATATAACTATCTTGGTTTGTTTTCTTCTCCTGATGTTGACACCACATTAAGAGCTGTCTTTCTTATTACACAGAGGTGGACAAAGGATATCTTGCAGGTTTCAGCTTCTGTATCTTTAAAGTTATCTATTCTTACAAACCAAAACCACAGCCTATATATTAAAAGCATTTTTAAAAAGGTTGTTTTCTTGTTTACGTGGACTGTATAAGCAGAGGAGGACAGGAGGGTCTAGAAAGAAAAGGTTTTCCAATCAGACTTTGCTTCCCTAAATATTTTGAAGTCCAAATCTATTGTTAAAATACAGTAACTTTTAAAAACTGTGCCTGCACGTAACACCTGAATTTCCAACCTTTTCACAGAGTTTTTCACAAGACATAAGCTTTGAATGTTGTTTTGGACATGATTATTCACTCCAAAGCATTAACTTTTTGTGTTAGAGGGACTGTCTTTTTGAAAGTGAAACTGCCTAGACATAAAACTGTATGGTGAATCCTTTATGAAACAAATATTTTTGTAAAAGGCACAGAGAACCTTCATTATGGCCAGTTGAGTGTGGAGCAGCACTCCAAAGGAAGGTGCTGGGTATCTGTATGCACAGAAACACATTTTTATCTAGAGTTGTCTGTTTCCATTGAAGGGTATTTTGGAGCAAACACTGTCATTTAGAAAACAAATTAAGAGATTTTATTAGTCTCTTGGATGCAATACTTCATTTATCTCTCCTATAAATTAGATTTAATATTAACTTGGTAAATTAAAAAATATGTTAAACACATAAAATATCTGTCTGTACTAGGCTTTTTAAACCACATCAAGCATAGAGCTCAAATTATAGTAGCTGCCATAAAAAAACTTTAGAGATTCAGCAATTATATCCTTCTCAGAGACAGGAAGATGATATAGCAGATACTCTTGGGTGGCATTGCTGAGAAATGCTGACTTTGTAATGGTGATTGTTGTGCATGCAGAGATGTAGTGGAGAACAATTAGAAAAACTATGCAGAATTTAAGAAGAGGGAGAAGCAGCTGACAGCCAGGCAGGACATTCTGGCCACCAGATATGTTGTCCTGAGGAATTACTTAGTGATGCTTGAACATCTGTTGTACCCTCTTGTATTTTGTTATGCATTTGATTGTAATATCTTGGAGTTGTGTATTGCAATTTATGCGATGTACCATGCTGTTACTCTAGACTCAGACTTCTTACTAATTCTGCTGCAAGAAGAAGTAGTGTTACTAATGTAGACCGAAGGGGTACCGCCTCATTTCAATGATGCTGCATGCAGGTTACCTGGGGCAGAGTCAGTGGCCTACCTGCAAATGTCTAGTAGATACAGATTTACTGGGACTCTGGCACTGGAAGAGCTCAGGCTTCTGGCCCCGAAGGAGGGGAGGGGATGGACTACTGCTGTTAGCTAGACAGGGGCCCCATTCGCGAACCTGCTCCAGCCATGCCATGGCAGAAGGGCATTTTAGCAAAACTTCTCATGAGAGAAATGGACTCAACCCATAGCTCGGTCGGTGGCATAATTTATGAAAGCTAGTGGAGGTGCAATCCGTAAGAACTACTCTTCCATATATTACATAGTTTAATGTTAGCAGGCAAGGTGCAGAGGAACCCAAAATTACATATGAGTTCAAAATGATTAGGTATACAATGATATTTTTATTATTAAACACAAAGATGCACTCTATGGAAATGTATCGGAGCAGTTACATGAATGCTCTTTTCTTATACTTTCATAGGTGCCCACCATTTGTTAAATGAACCTTTGGCCCCATATTATACAGTTGCTCTTCCATAGTCACATAAGGTTATATAAAAGGCTAGCTGGATTATCCAACCTATTTTCTTGGCAATATGGGTTTGTTTTCGAAAGTTGTATACTGTGTTGAGTCTCATTTAAAGACAACAGCGCTTTCATAATTTCTGATAGCTATGAATTAGTCACTTAATACATTTATTCTTTGTCAAAAAGGCAAATCCATGGGTTTTTTTTCTGGTTCCCAACTTAGTAGATTTATTGCATGCCCTTACATCCAGTTCTCACATTGAACTTGTAGTGACTTGATGGTTAATCTTGTCTTTCTCCCCCATCATACCCACACACTCATTTGAAACTCCATAACTTCAAGACTTAAGAGCATGTATATAAAACTATACGTACACAGCTGCAGAGATCAGCAGGGCTAGCCATACACTCGGGACAGCAAGGGAGAGAAGGGGAATAAAATCTTTTTTCTCTTTATCCATGAGATTGTAGCAGCTTAGCCTTCTGATGATTCATTTAACCTCTGTTGATGGAAACTAGTTTTTATGTATGTATAAGAAAAAGGAAGAAAAATAGAAGTCCACATAAGCTTTGTGAATCCAAGAGGATAATTTTTCCTTAGGCTTTACTACTGCAGCTGGTTTTTTGCACTAGAACTTTTACGCATGCTGATTTGTGGCGTTGCAATTTAAGCATCACAATTTTTCTAATCTGACTGCAAAGATGCTGATGAGACATGTTTCTGATTGCAAACAGTATTAGACTTGTCTTTGAAAGACCAGATAATAAAACTATAATGTTCTTTCTTGTCTATATAACAAAGGCATGATTTATTACTTTATCTATTTCCTGTTATTATCAGTTTTTGTCAGTATAAACAAAATAAAAATTAACATAATTATTATCTGTGAAGTACTTAGGGATTGTCAAAATGTTTGCTGTTATGAGGAATATTTCCAGCCACTATTTCTAGGTCCTACCCTAAGTGTTGAGCAACATATAGTTGCTGATATGAAAAAAATCCCCATGCATTAATGTAGCCATTCTGTTATGTTGCAAACAGATATAACTTTCTGCGTGGGTCTGTGAAAAAAAAATCAGATTAGGAGATATTTGCAGTCCAAGTTTCCAGCTCAAACTTTTATCCCCTCTTGAGAGAGGGAGAGGTCATTACTCAGAAGCAGCACTTGTAACAACATGAAGTTTTGTATGTCACAGCCTTTTAGTTAGTATGAAGTCACGAGGAAAAAATGTGTATTCAGTTTGCCTGGCTTTCTCCAAATTACTACAGAGAGCAGCAGGTGCTGCATGTAACATGCACAAAATTAGTTGTATGGCTGAATCCAAGCAGCAGATTGCAGACTCAAGGAACACGGTGATCAGGACCCATTGCTCTCCATTTGTCAGCCAGTGCAGAAGTGCATAAAGGTTCCTAGCACTGATTTTTCAACTTCAACCTTTTCAGCAGCCAGAACAACATCATACCATCCCTGATGATGCTTCTAGTGTTCTAGGTGCTAGGTAACAGGTCTGTGGTCTCCCTTCTTGGCCTATGCAGTCTCAGCCATGCTAATCAACATGCTGGTTACCAGCCTCAGTACCACATGCAGTGATTGAAGCTTCAGCACTGTATGTTCCCCAAAGGGCATGTTCACTCTGGCATATATTAAAAGGCAGCCTACCCTGCATATTTGTTTTGCAATCTATTTACTAACAGGTCTTTTTCAGATCATGATTTATGGAGGGCTTATAGACAATGAGCCACCGTCTCAAGGAAGGTGGAGTATGGATACATGCTTATTCCTCATGATCCTCTGACTCTCATGTGTCTACACTGGTATCAATGTGAACCAAATTATTTCTCCACAAGGTGGTTGTTTTTCTTTCCAAGACTGTGAGGATATTAAAGTTCAGAATCTTGAAAAAGCGAGTTATTAACATATTTCCTTAAGCAGAAAAAGTCATTCAGAAACATTCTGGACTTCATGTGGCTTCTATGGAAAGCACAAAGGTCAAGCTATTGCTCACAGAAGACTTATTTTCATAATAGTCTGGCTTCAGCAGCAAAGCAAGTTTAAAATGGTTCTTTATTCAGGCTGGAGTTATTTTTAACCTGGATCATTTAAGTAATCCAAATTGCAGCACAGCCATACAAACAGTTGCATCAGTTGGATCAACTAGAAGGGTGTGATATGAAAATGGGAACAAGCATGTGGAGGTAGAAAAGAGAGGGGCTTGCACTGATTTTGTCTCCAAAGCCATCATGAAACAATAACCGAAGATTATTAAGTGGATCTCTATTTACCTAAAATGAGCAAGACAGACATGTTCCGACTAAGTACACGAGAGCTCCAAAAGTCTCTTCAAAGGAAGTTCCTGGTTCCCAAACTGTAAAGCAGTTATAGTTCAGGCTTTTGGAAATTACTCTTGAGTGGATTTGACCACACTGGATGATTTCGTTATAGGAATGTCCTGCAACGCCTATTTACATAGCACAGCTTCCACACAGAGAGGTTCTTGTTGCCTCAAGATCAATGCTCAAATGGACAAATATTCAGAGAGGACACAATAGTAGCTAACATTACAATAGTAAAAAATTTTGTTTTGCAAAGGCAGTGGTGTTATATGGATCTTCTTTGCACTTCAGATACTCAACAGAGTAAAGATTTCTGCATCATCAGTAGAGCTGTGAGCCTAAAGTAATCACTTGGAATCGCTCAGTTTCCAAGAATTTCCTTGGAGAAGAGCACAAAGGAAATGGTAAAGGGGAAACTGTAACAGAGCGTGAAAGCAGATGAGGAAATAGGAACTTGTGTGACCTACACAGAAAAAGATATGTAGAAAACTAATTTTTTCTCTTGAAAGAGAATAGGAATCTAGGGCAATTGTTTACATGGGGGCTCTGTGTACCACAAGTGTTTTTCTTCTGGGTAAAGCATATTAAAGAACCTCAGTTTACCTGCTAATGTAACTTGTAATTTCTGCTGTGGACACATGTAGTGTGCTCCAGAGACGCCGAGCCAATCAAGTCAGTAGGGCACAGAGCACCACACTGTGCATCCCAGAACCGTGTCAGCTTAGTCCCAAAATAGTAGTACCACATGAGAGCAATGTTCTTCCTGAATTAATAAATGATGACTTATCGTAGAAACAGTGTCACGTGTATGTTACTTCTTGTTTGAGAGCTGCCATAATCATTTCTGGATTACTTTCTCTGTAACACACCACTTTATGTTGTAAATACATATATGAATTGTAAGAATAAAGGAAATCCTGTAAAATATCAAGACCTGAGTACTGAAATAAAATTTTGGCATATTAAAGTGTCCATATAATTTTCAACCTATTTTATGCATTACTTACAATGTTACTATGTCGGTTCAGGATTGCTTAGTTTTCCTCCACAACGGTCATCTTGTTTTCAGCACAGGATTTTTTTTTTTTTTTTTTAAATAACTGAAAAATTTTAAGACAATAGACTGAGATAAGCATGAGGGGAAAAAAGCTCACTTAAGCTTTTTCACTTTTCAAAGTACTAAAACTTATATTCAGGTGTATAAGTAATAATTACAAAATCATCTTTTTCCAGCTTTAAGAATACAAGGGAATAGTATGAAAAATCTCTGGAGATCTGACAAAGGAGACATGAGAGAAATATAAATGAAAAATAAATGAAACAGATCATTTTATGGTGTTAATGATGTGTAGCTATGAAATCCTAGGTTGAATCACCAGAACTACAACATATTTTTCCTGCTTAGCCCCTGGTGAAATATTTAAAAACATTTTACTAGTATAAATGTGAGTCAGTAGTTTCTGTGAAGTCTTGAGTACTGTTACAAAAACAGCTGAACGTTCTTTCTGGGTTCCCAAGAAAGAGTTTCAAGTAACCACTTTATAATCCTGAAGAGTTTTCAAAAAAAAAGAAAAAAAAAAAAGCTCAGCAAAACAAACTAATCATCTCATGCAATTAAACCCATTTCTCCCTGAGCTGCTCCCTCACAGGTACAGTTGGTTGAGGTCACATTTGCTAACAGTCCTTCTATTTGAGATCTGTATGTGGAAGGTGTGGGGTACTCTGTTCACTAGCTGCCAAAGTCTACAGTCTATAGCTGCTATAGTCTATATAGTCTGTATATATATTTCAAATATTTACAATTCAGTTATCAGGATCAAGTGATAGGCACACTTAAAGTTGAAAATAAGCAAATTTATGAAGTCACAAATCTCAGAAGTCTTAGGGCTGTCATTTCCCTCACTATATCTCTTTGGGAAGTGCTTTGGGGAGCGCTTGGTCAAATGCCATTACGAACTGGCTGTCCCACTTCTGATACACTTTGTCTGCATGGGTTGTTTATCAGGAAGGGAATGAAGAATATAACTTGGTGGTGGTGGTGCAGAAGCAAAGCTATGCCATGATAGCAAGCAGCCGGTTCACTATTACAATGCTGCAATCCATGATCGTGCTGCGTGACAATGCTAGTGCACTCCACACACAAATGTAGTCCAGAACATACGCAAACCAAACTAGCTAGAATGGCATTAGCTGGCATTTTGTGCTTTTGTGGCAGATTTTTACTGGCTGTGTGAGAACAGATGCTCCCTGGTCCAGCGCACAGCTCCCTGGTTAATCCTTCAAAACATTTTGAACAAATCTGAACCAGCAGAATGGGTTTATACTGGATCAGTGCTTTGTGGCAAGTGGCCATGGAGTTTTGGATCTCATAGAAAGAACCCCAAAGCCAAATTTTGTGTCTTGTTGAACCATAGCCCAGGTAAACATGAAAATAATTTTCGTTCCATAGTACCAGATACTGCCATACTGAATGGTTTACTAATGGGACATATGTGGTCTCTGTAATATAAACACATAGAATTTTTCTTTAAAACAGGGTCAAATTATTGCAGAAGAAAATTTGACTTTTTTTTTCCCTCTTTTTTTCTTTCTATTTAGGTGACTGGGGAATAGTGCTAACCTCATGCTTTTTGTCTCACACCCCATGCTTATTTCCATTCAGCGATATTGCCTGTATCTGTTCTTCACAGGCAAAATTCCAGAGGGATGCAGCACTTTCTCTCCCTGTTCCTTTCCTCAACCCTGAATACTGGTCCTAGGAAAAGAAACTACCCAGAAAGCCAGCCAAATCTGAGTCCTTATCCACAGTGCAATGCTGCTCATACTGCTTTACTTGTTCCTAAAATCAGACTGCTTCTTTCTTGTAAAAAGTGGTGTTATGACAGAGGAACAAATGGAAACTGTAGCACTCTCTCCAGCTCTCACTTTTCTTCTGAGAGAACATAACTGACTTAGGGTTTCAATCTAAATGTATCCTGAAATAATAATGTATCATTACGGTCATGTTATACAACTGGTAGCATCAAGAAACATGATTCTTATTTTTTTTCCCTTCAAGAAACTCCCTTTACTTAAGTATGATGAGACTTGGGAGTCTTTTAAAGGGGAATACATTGATAAGATAAATCTGTGCATGACCAAAAAGTTAAACATGAATGACACATAATAAAAATATCAAGTCTATTGTTTATATCCTAATTAAACACATTTTAACAGCAACTTAGAACCTCAGTACACCAAGATAGGTTAATGAATACCGAAGGACAAATGAAGGTTTCTGTGATGCAGAAGTAGTACTAGTCTTTCCATTAAAGAATGCCTGGTTTCTTACTAGCACAAGAAAGCACAGATTTTTTCCTCAAATCTTTTCTTCTTAATCTCCAATTCACTGGAGGCAGCAATTCAGTGGGGGCCTCATCCAGTTCCACTGAAGTCAGTAGAAAAGACTGACTGGGATTTGGATCAAGTCCTTACTAACACTACAGGGTGGGGTTAACAATGTAAAAAGCTATCGTTTCCAGCTCTGACTATCTAAGACCAGATGTGCAAGGCAGGAAACCATATGATTAGATTCAAACAATAAATAAAAAAGGAGTTGCCCTTGTTTAGAAGCATTTTCCAATAGTGGAGATTTTCTAACCATGACAACATACTGCAGGATTCAGTATTAAGTCATTGAGTGGCTGAACCTCTATGCAGTGAAGCCTACTGAATCTTTGGGGAGTCAGGATTAGCTGAAAGAACAAATGTAAGAGATCACTTCGTGTCCAGCTAAAGCCAACAAAGGTTTTAATGCTGAACTTTCTTCTGGTTTTCATTTTCAGCATTTTGAGTCACTTAACTTATTTGAATCTCCTGTTGCAGGATCCTTTTAACTGTGATAGTGTGTTTCCAGTTAGTAGAAGTAGGCATTGTTTGAAACAAGACATATTCCTTGGAAACAGCTTTGCCTTGCCTTTCCTTCTCTCCTTCCTTGCCTCTCTCCCCCTTCCTTTCTTCCTTCCCTCCTCTTCCTCCCCTCCTTTTCCTCCCTTCCCCCCTTCTTTCCCTCCCTCCCTTCTTCTAACTCTTCCATGTAAAAAACAACAACAAAACCCAAAAGAAAAATAAAAAAAAACCACCACAAACCA
The DNA here is from genome assembly GCF_965183815.1 of Platalea leucorodia. Taxonomy (NCBI): domain Eukaryota; kingdom Metazoa; phylum Chordata; class Aves; order Pelecaniformes; family Threskiornithidae; genus Platalea; species Platalea leucorodia. Next base: position 116,214,563 of record NC_138826.1, read on the forward strand.
AGCCCAAGTGGTCTGCATATGACAGTCTTAGATATTGCAGCAATTCCTACATCATGGTGATTACTGAAATGAGCACAGTGTGGGCCCCTTCTCTCTTTTACACCTTGTATAATAAGAGTTGACTGTCTAAAATGGGTTGGAAATACTGTAATTCTGATTTGCAGCTTTTTTTTTGCAATCACTTTTGCAATTTTTTCCATTGAGGCAAGTGTCTAAAGGAACTGGAAGGCAAATCTGCAATTTTTTTAACTTCATGTACGCTTCATGTGTATGAAGGGAAATTGTGACTCTGTGACTTTTGAGGTCATTTACCATTGCAAAACATCCAATCACATGTGCAATGCAGGGTGAGAGAGGGAGTTATGAGGTTACTCATAACTGGATCAGCCCCCAGAACCTAATAAAATATTTGGGCAGTATTTTCAGGATAAAGGGCCCTGTGCTAACACGTCTTTAAGACTGAAAGTTTTCACAACTGTGAGTAATTGGATTAGTGTCTGGAAGCAGCCACCATGAAGAAGGTGCTTGAATAGGAGCTGAAGTTAGAGTCTTAGACATACTTAAAACTCTAAATTTACCAGTCACTACTTTCCCATTTATTATTGCTGTACAAGAATGTAAGGATTTATATGTTAGTACAAAGGTGGACATTGTCCTGTTTTCGTTTCCATTCATTTCTCTGTCAAGGAGGAAATAACCTGCACCTGGAATGCAAACCTCCCCTGCTACTCAAAGAGCAGTTAGACAGAACAAAACACAACTGTTATAAATCCCAAGGCAGATGCTGTGAAAGCTTCTCTCTCCCTTGCCACTAGTATCATGTTTATTACTATAATTAAAAGAGCTATATACTGTGGCAATAGTAAGTGAAGGATAAGGTTGGATCCTATTTTTTTCCTCTCCACAGAGGAACATGTTATAGGAACATGACTTTCCCAACAAGAAAATCAGCCAATTTTATTGTGCCTAAAAAGGTAGGTTTAAAAAGAAAGTAGCAACATTCCTAAATAATGTATGGAACTAATACGGTACAGAAGGCAGAAGATGGGTTTCTAGGCTGTAGTTCAAAACCACTGCGGAATCTGTATGCACGGGAGGAATTGACTCTTCAACTTGATGGAGGTCAGCCTGTTCCAACTGAGGTCATTCTGATTAGTTTGGGCAGCTACTGAGCCAGCTGGTAAACAGATGCTTTCTTATAAGTTGATAGTTTAGAATAAATTAGGCCAAATGCTTTGATTGTGGTTGATGCAAGAAATCTGATAAATACAGCCTTGTATTTTCTTTACTTCTCTGTTTGAAATTTTTAGGCAGCAAAAATATAGTATTAAGTAAGTTGACAACATATAAAAATAATGAACTGAAAATGTGCAAAAGATTTGTCTGAGCTACACCATCCCACCATCACTACTGTAGTCATTTTTGTGGGTCTTTGTAACAACCCTGTGGGAAAAGTGCCCTTTTTGATTATGTTGCAGTAATTCCCTGAGGCACCAAGGAGGTCCTGGGGGTATTCCTCCCTACCAGGTGTTATGTGCATCTGACTACGAGACAGACACTGTTTTGCAATTTTTGCAAGGAAATCACAATATCTGCTGTAAAAGCTGTTTTGCCCTTCTGGAAAGACACAGAATGGACTCCCATCACTCAGAATCAGTCTCAACATTTAGTTCAGAAGGTGTTTAATGCCACGTACCAAACTACCTTTCAGGAAGATGGTGAAGCTGTACATGTATGGACTTTCCCTAGAGATGGATGGGCAGCAATTCTTATTCTTTTTCATTCCCTTTTCCCCTCCCCACACCTTGGTATTTGGGGGGGGAGGAGGTTGGGGGTGGAGGGGTTGTTGTTTGATTTGGTTTTTCATGGACCTTATTCAAGCTTAGCCTTAATTAGATTGTCTCAGAAAATTTACAGTCCCTGGTAGTCACCAGTCGTTGGCTGTTAAGCAAAGACAGCCACGGATACACTGAGCTGGATTCTTCTGTTGCTTCCTATATTCCCACTTTCTCCACTCACGTAGTGGCATATCACTGATTTACACCAGTGCAAATAAGATCCATCTGTTGGCTTCACAGACACACACCGATTGTTTCTCTTGTTAAATGATACCTTCATGAATTGTCGTTTCTGTAGACATCCTGTCCCAAAGTAATGAAAGCAGGGGGTGTAGTGGCAGGGAGGGACAAGACAGGGACAGAAGAGAGGGTCTGTACAAGTACCACAGGTCGGCAGAGCAAAACCACCTGTTGGTAGAAGTCTCAGATCAGCTCAAGTTTTCAATGAGCAGGAGTGCTGCAGTTGCTCAGTTTTAAGCTCATCAGAAGATACCAAAGGTGAAGATTAATGCTGGGTTTCTTTCCTTTAAGTCACAACTACCAACATCTTATGAAACAGAAACTGCTGAGCACAACAGCACGTTGCTGATATTAGATGCATCTAGTAACTTATAGATGCTGCTAGCACACATAGCCAGCATGGTTCACAATTCTGTTACAAACTTTGGCCTATGCATATATCATCTACAGCATAGAAACATCAGCATTTAATGTACGCAGATGCATATGCCTGGGCTAAGGCACAAGTTAAATGCTGAAATGAATGTGAAAGCCTACTTCATTTCATCACTTTTGGAACCACAATACAGAATAAAATGTAACTGTCTGGTCACCTGTCAGCAGATATTTTTATGCTGGATGTAATGTAAGGAACTATCAAATTTTGTCACAGAAATGTGAAGCATTTTGTTTGTAAGTTAACAAACTTGTAAGGACCTAGACATGCTTCACAACACTACTAACCTGGATAAGAGATGGTGCAAAAGCTGCAATTATCTAGTAAAAAACAGGCACTTGTAGTAAAGGAAACTTTTTCTTAAAACTTTAGAATAACATGTATATATAGAGAATGGAGAAGAGGCAGTTAACAGAAATGTTATAAACTATGGAGAAATTCATTGCAACTGAGAAATGACTGGAAATTGAAAGCACTCTCTTAGGCTTTAGTCAGCAGATGTCCTGCCATTTGGGTTTAGCACTGTTCATGCTCTCAAATCAAAATCACATGAGGGCCTTTGGAAAGCAGAGTTTTCAGATTGCTTCCCCCTGTGATCTGTCAGAAGTTTTCCATTAAGAAATAACACCCTGGACTGAATATTGTTAAGATCATGATTCTGATCTCAGCCCTTCCCCCTCTCTCTAATAAATGACCTTTCATAAGGATTTCTTCACTACTGATTGTCTGTTCTTTTCTTCCTCCAGATAATTTTTTATCTTCACTGTAAATTTTTTTGTCTACCTGTTCCCCCAAAACAGACTTTAAAGGGGTAACTTCCCTAGAGGATTCACCACTCTTCCAGAATGAGATTTAGCTTCAAGGAAACTTTTTTCGCTCTACGCTTCAGTCCCAAACCTGTAGGTTTTTCATTTACCAGGAGCTGTGCTTCCAAAGACCTACCTTCAGCCTTTGGGCATCCCTTCAGGGGGTGCCTCTTCAAAGCCGTTGCAAAGCTTCCCCACCGAAGCTGCCAATGATGCTTTGGGAGTGTGTGGCCCTGGCACATGCTGGTATCACTCCTAAAGCTGTGCCCCCCAGTTCAGCTGGTTATGCAGTCACCAGAGGACTGATGCAGGGCTGCCTCTTGACTTTCTGCCTTTTGGGAACAATTCAGGCACAACACGTGTCTTTCACAGGTATGTACTTTCCCAGTAAAAAGGCCATAAATTGGGCAACACTTGCAATTTGACTCTTCGTGTGATAGATACAGCTGGGAGCCATACACACAGAGTAACTAAATACAGAGCCTTTGCTGGAGGAAGCTACTTCCCCATTTTACTTCCTGACCTCATGTATCTCATCTGTATGACTGGGGGATTGTTAGACCAAGAACATATATAATACTTGGGTTCCTGAGTGACAGAAAAGCGATTAACCCTGCCATGAAAGTGTATCATACTGCCAAGAAGCATGAGGAAAGGCTTAAACAGTTAGTGTATGAGACTTGACTGTCTCTCACAGTCATATCTGAGCTCCAGGGCTGCAAAGGCAGCAAGGACTCTGTGTGCTGCACCACCACTCTGGGACCCTCATTCCTTGGGCTAAGGCCAAAAGTCCCCATCATTTGACTTACATGACTGCGGTCCAGGGACTGGAATGCACTGGATTTAAGGATTCTAACTGCTTTTTAAATATTCTTTCTTCTTCCTTGATAGTAGCTGTATCCCTTTGGATTACACTCTGTTATGCCTAGGAATGGTTTCTGAACACATCCTAAACCATGGGTAAAGATAGTTTTTTTCATTCTTTCCATATTGCCAGTCTTTCTCACATAGACCTACCACAATGTGTCCTGCACTGTGTAATCAAACATTGAAAAGAAGACAAGTGTAACACAGCTCAGCTTTGTGGTTCACCGCGTAAATGGCAACACTGACTCTGAATCATTGTGCCAAAGCAAACCCTGGTCTCAACCCCCGGTTGATATGCTGAGATCTGCAGTGCCTAAACTAAAGTATTTACATCAAAAAATCAATAAGCCTCAACCAATTACTTCAAATTAAGCTCAGGATGAGGGATAATCTAAGGACAGTAAAATAACAGAGACCGATGACATCAAAGCAACCATCTTAACCAGTGGTGCTTAGTTTGCTTCTGTTGGTGGTTCCTTTTGGAGTACTTGGCTGTCTGAAAGCTTCGGAGATACCCCTGAATCCTAACCCTGAATGGGAAAAATCGCATATCTCCACAGTTGCATTCTGATCTTGTTCTGGTTTAGATTATGTTTATTATTAAAAACTCCCTCATGCTTTATATTATTTTCATATGTTGTTTATGAAGGGTTAACAGCTGATTATTATCTGTGATACAATGCAAGCAATGTATTGCAAATGGTTATAAGCACATCTGTAGAAGATACAGAAAGTTACAACGTACCTATTGATCTGCTTGATGTGGCAATTGACTGTGGCATTTATTAAAGCAGGTATCATTACTTACCAGGAAAGAATATAGCATGGCGCGTGGACAAAGGGCAAAGGAACTTCTGCAGTTTTAAGGCCAGCGCATGAACTTTCCTGCCATCTTTCCTTATGCAGTGAAGCCTGGTTTAACTTTTCCAGTGGGCCTGATGCTCTGCCCACAGTCATGCCTGTCCCACAGTTTTCTGCCTGTTTTGCAGATGTTTGCCAGGGTAATCTCTGCGCTCTAGTGTGCAGTGGCTGTAAAGGTGAGATGCAAGGCTAAATGTCTCTTGGGTTGTATTCACATATAATGCCACTGAATATGAGAGTGTTTCAGATTAATATCAGCTTCTACATAAGGTTTCCAGAGCCTGACTTCTGGGAGATGGAGGGGGCTCAGTCGCATACAAATATGTGGTCCGAATACAGCTCCCTACTCAGCTTCCTTTCATGTTAGAAGGACCTTGGAGCTGAAAGCCCTGGAAAATAGCTCATTCATTTCTTAACTAATAGTTTAGTAAGAGGTCAGAGTACGGCCCTCTCAGCCTCTGTGTTGAGAAGCAAAGCACAGAAAGTAATTTGTTCCTTCCTTAACTATGAGCCCACTGGCTGTTTAAGGAAAATTGACCTATTTGTGGTAGAGACTGAGTGTATAATTTGAAAGGAGATTAATTTTTTATGCTAGAATATATCAGAAAGGAAACTAGTTAAAATAAGATCCAGGTATTCCAATAAGAAAAGAATTAATTACAGATTTTAACAGAGCTGATGATTTCTAACTCTGGATCAAGTTATAACCTTCAGTATATGTCAGCCAATGAGAAAAAATGTTTTTTGTCATCATAGCTGATATATGTTGTCCTCAATTGCCTACAAAATATTGATAGAAATTGTCTGTATAAAGAAGGCAGTACATACTGTTTTTTGCTTTGTCATTGAACATTTGGAATTTATAGACATAGTAGAGCTCTTCAATGAAATGTAAATAGAGCTATAAACATATGCATAATCTTTGGTAAGGCAAATCAGGTCCACTGAATGCCCTGCACTTTTCAAAATTTCCCCAAAACCTTGTTATCCCCTGGGTAAGATAAACTTTAGCCATTAATATAACAATTATAGATGCAATAGATACATAACACTTTTACTAGTTAAAGTACAGTTTTAAAAAGTCTGTTTTCCAGGAGAGTTTTACATAGAGGTAAATGTAAGAGCCCTCGTTAATATTTTAAATTCTCATTTTGCATTTCTGTATTTTTTTTCCTTAGTTTCTGATGGCTTCCTAGTTTTCACCTGTTGGTAAAAAGTAACGAAACACTAAAAGACACAATCCAATCTTTCTGCTCCATTGGATAGAGTCTATAGCTATGACTGTTGAATTATGTTTGGCAGTAAGAGCATAAGCAAGCTCTGAATGAATAATGTAACATTTCAGTTACCAGCGTTCCTTACATAGCTTGCTTTCCACCTTTCCTCCTTTGGTGCAATAAGGCTTGTAAGTAGTTGGTCCAGGCTGCTTTGGATGATTGGAGCCACCTATAAAAAGATGAGTGATCAAGCTGTGTGGCCTAGAACAAAGGTATACCATGTAGAATATTAAGGATTATTCTGTTCATTTTATTCATGTGTGTGGTCCTGCATATTTCTTGCCTGTTGTTTACATTATACAGAATATTTTTTCTGGTTACTCAGAATACGATATAGATATAGTACCTCTGTCCTATTTAGCTAAGTAAGGTTTGCTTTCAGCCATAAAGTCTTCACTACTGAAATTTAGGATCAAACTAGGAATAGGTGAATGGGTGTTTCTAGTGGAAGAACCACTTAGTTTAAAATATTTAAGGTGAATGATTTGTTGTAAACATTTGTGTATTTATATGTGGACTTGTAGTTGATGCTGATTACCCCAAGGGAAGATTTTAATGAAGTTTTATTCAGGAAAATCCATATGTTTCGGTACTAGCAGAAGGAATAAAATGACACATTTCATCTATTTTAGTGAAATAAACATTCTTGCATATCTTTTTATCTAAATTATTCTGTTCCATTTTACACGCATATAGTTTCCCATGAAAAAAGTGACTCCATGAGTTCTTCATTGAAGCAGTATTCCTAGTGATTGAAAATAAAAGAGCAGATGCATTCCATCTGCCTACCTATCTGTCTGTCTGTGTGTGTACGTATGTATGTATCTATCCTCACTTTCAAGCCTGTCTATTCCCATACTTTTAAGCCTTTTATCAGATAGTTTCCCATCCAAAAAAGTGGCGGGTTTGGACTGGGTTTTTTTTGCTTTAATTTTATGTTTGGTCAGCTTCCACTACATGATTTTGCCTTCTTCTTGTTTCTACTCTTTCTTCCTCCTACGAAAATACTACCCCTATGTGTTGCTATTCATTCCCAGGTAGGACCCCTCTGCCCTATTACCTCAGTTTTTTACACTCGTTTATTGATATAGGAGGTATAAATATAATTTGTCATAGAGTGATTGTCTTACTCTCCTTAGAAAACACATTTCACGTAATATCAGGTTGTTTTCACATGTTATCTTCACTTCAGCTTAGTCTTGTTCTTTCAGAAAAACTCTTCATTGTCCACATCTGTCAGATGCCTCCAAATCCCTATTAATACCATTGTGCTGCATCTCTTCACCACCTTAAAGCTCTTAGCTGTTAAAAGAGTCTTTCTGAGGCTTTAATTTTCCTTATAGTCTTCTGCCCCAGTCCTCTATTCAAATTATATCCTCTGCCAAGAAAAAATACTATCATCTGCTTCAGGTGTACTCCTGGCAAGCCATAAGGCTCTTCTGCACTGAACTAATTGCAAGTAAATTGCCTTATATGTGGTCTTGTAGCATGCAAACCTGAGGCCAATCTAGCAAGGTTAGGAAGAGCTGCAGGGTCTCCTCATTGCAGAGTAGTGTAATGGACACAGCATGTTCTTATTTTGGCAATATCCTTGCACCACCACTGTGGATATGTGCCCTGTGCCTGTTCCTTTAATGCACCTCTGTAGGAGTCTTCTCCCATGAAGTTCATTACAGGATCACAGCTTTTCTCAGAGCCTCGTAGTGAAAGACTGTTGGACTGAGAACTTAAAGACCTTAGCAAAAAGATTCCACCCTTTATAGCACTGAAAACGCATTTAAAATAGACCATATGTTCCCAAATATAAAGATGTGTTCCCAAATATAAAGATGAGTGAGGAATAAAAGCTTGTTTGATTCTTGATACAGACATTCATTTTTAATTGAGACTAGTGATTTGTTCTAATTAAAAAGCTGTAATTCCATCATGATTTGTTTGGGCCATGGTGATTTTCTCTATTTGACAGGATCATTTATAATAATTAAATTAAATAATTTCCAAATTAAACAGCCATAAGAGAAGAGAAAGTGTGTTAATATTTTTTCTGAAAGAAAGACTGAAATGAACCATGGCATTATCCTGATTCTAGTACAGCAGTTTCAGTTTTCAAACTCATATTCTTTCCCTCCCTCATGGTTTGAAATATAGTATGAAAGAAATAGAAACAAAAAGAAAATGAGAAAGGATATATTGCTCTGAGTATTCTGTGCAAACAAAAGAGTAACAGCAAAATACAAGGCCATTTATTTTATCTATTTGTTAATTTCAAGCTATTTAGAAAAATGTTGTTCTGCCAAAACCCTGAGCGCACATACAAAATCTTTTGTAATAAATCTTGGGAATTAAAGCCAACTTCCATACACTGTGGCGAAAATAAACCTGTTGTGAAAGACCTTACAGGAACAACCACTGTGCAATATGTGTCCTCAGGTGTGTATACGGCTTCCAGGCTAATCAGCAAAAGAAATATGTGCATCCCTTCTTTTATCTCACTGGATCTCCGTAGAGATTTATGAATCATCAGGGCTAAAGAACAAATTCTAAAACCTACCAAAATCCCCCAAATACCTGCTGGTGCAAGCTAGGATATTGTCTAGTTTCAGGTTTGTTCCTGGAAAAGCTAATATTGCCCTAAATTGTATAGGGAGGTGAATTAAGTGTGTATATATGGGTGTAATGTGAAACAATGGCTCTTATATCTGTTTCTCGCACATACCCATCCCAGGATATTCTTTTTCAAGTTTCTCTGACCCTACACTTTCTCTTCAAGCAAATGGGCAAAAAAGATTTGGAATAAGAGGAGTCTCAACTCCATCTCAAAAGACACTCGCTAGCAAAATGGAACCAATGACTAAAAGCGCTGTAATTTCCTGTTAATGCAGTTCAGGGCAGGAACGATATAGCAAGTTTATTTCTTTAAGGCAAAACAAGCATATAGGTCACCATTAGTGCAGTGCAATGTGTGCATTACCCAGAGTCAAGGACTCCACCTCAAGCCGTGGGGAAACTATTGGGCCCTGACCTAACTCCATTGAGCTTTATCCTGGAAGACGGTGTGATTGCTCACAGTGGCAAAAGTTTTGGCTGTAAGTTTTAACTTAGCTCTTGAGCCCTTTTAATTTATTTCTATTTTAATCCAGAATTGTATTTTTACAGGGAAATGAATATGGGTCTTTTGTAAAGCAGGTGGTTTCTTGAATAGGCCTTCTCATTTTTAAGTATGAGGAAAGAAATAAGACTTCCATGGTCTCCAAACAAATGAGACTTAGGGGTTGTAAGTCTTTGACTTCCAAGTTGACCTTTCGTTACTGCTGAGTTGCTGTCAGCCATGCAAGACTTGACAGAACAAAAGTGGGATTAGATTTCAGAGACATTAACCACCATACTCTGTGGTCCAAACTCTTTAGTGCATGACCTGAGAAGTAATTCTAGCTTGCCGCCACAGACGGCAATATGTAGATCTTAAAATCAAGCTTATTAAAATATTTAAATAAACAAGACAGAGAAGAGGAAAAAGTGGAGAGAAATGAGCAGCAGCTAACAGAAGCTGGGCTTGGCAGCTATGTCCCCTTCAGAAACTAATTATATGGATGTTTCCATCTCTTAAAAAGGGCTTTACTATAAAACAGTCGAACACCAAAAGAATGAAATGGAGTGAAGGAAATTAGTATGTATGCTTAGAAAGTAAAAAAAAACTTTAATGACTTGGGCTGTGGTTAAAACAAACATGTTCTGTAGAGATTTCATCTACTTTAATTTCCTCTTCTACCTGGGTGTGATCTGTCCCTGAGTTCTGCAATACAAGATCTGAAATCCAGCGTGAATTCTCATTCTCCTTTGAGCACTGAAATGTTTTGAAATTAAGAAAAAGCTTAATGGGTTTGAGGGCTCAGTTAGAAGAAATCAGAATTTTTCTTTGGTCTGGAAATCCCCGGGAAGGAGATTGCATCCATGGGCTGCAGATGTGATTCCAGGCCTCCATGTTCTCATTCTCCAGTCCTTACTGAAGCAAAGACACAGAAATGCAAAGACATGGGGGGGGGGGGGGGGGGGGGGGGAAGAAAGAAAAAAAAAAAGAAAGAAAAAAAAAAAGAAGAAACAACAGGCAAAGAAGAAAAGGCTAATCTGTTTTATCCTAAAATCTCTGCAAGAAGGAGATAGACCCAAGTAAAAATCTAAATTTCTCCCTAATCTCTGGGAGATCTGGGTATGGTTCTGAAAACCTTTACATTTAAGAAATGAGGTCTAGGTTTCAAATCTGAATTTCTTATTTTGGACAAACATCTAGTCGGAAGTCTACATTTGATTTTTGCCTTGGATGAAAATGTAGCTTAACTGATCCAGTAAAAGTATTCTCTTGTTTTCCACTTCAACAATGAAAACATCTTATTGCTCTGTCTTTTTGCTGTATGAAACTCAGTATCAGAAAGTCTGCTTTTCCAAATAATTAAATAGCCTCTCATAGAAGATTAAGACAATTTGGAAGCTTCTAGTAATCGATTGAAAGAGCTGAAGCCACATGCCACTAAGTACAGAACTGGTGTGAGTTCGTACTGCTGCTTCAAATTTGTTCAAAATATTTTGATAGGGTAATTTTGTCCTGGCAGACTCAGGATCAGATCAAGTATCATCTGTTCTCCTGCAGCTACACAAAAGCAGCCCAAGCACCATATGGTGTGCTCTGGCACAGCATGCATGCCACAACTGAAACACGATCACACGCTCACACCAGACCTAGATCAGATTTCTGTCGCTTTTTAGTGCATAGATCAAGTATCAATGAATATGGAAACGCTAATTATTTGCCATGGTTTTAGAAGAAATACTCCACTATTAGTACCAAATATTGGGCTTAATGCTGGGAGATGCTGAGTTCTCTTCTATCTAACTGGGGTTGTCAGTTGGGCTGCTGGTGAGCAGAGGAGTGGCAGTCACTGTGTTAGGGAGGGCTCAACTAAGGGACAGCTCAGCTGTGGCCACAGCTACACATCTGCCACCGTGAAAAGCCTACCCACTTTCTGGGCCTTCAGTTAAGCGAGATCTTTCAGTTGCTGTTGCAAAGCTATTATTTGCACAGATGTATGCACACGCACACAGGGCACTGGTGTTTTCTTAGAACTTTCTGGCCAATGTCCAATTAATCTGTAACTGCAAAATCTATATTTAGAAACTGCTTTCACTGTGACCTTTCTTCAGAAAATGTATTTTTGTCCTATATGAGCAGGATTCATTAAATGTTAAATAAGTAGTGCATAATGATGCTCACAGTATTAAGGTAAAACAGTTTCAAAAGGGATTTTTTTGGTACTTTCTCTCTCTCCTGTTCCACTTCCACATATACGAAAAAGCATCTATATATATCTAGTTGCAGTTTCATTCAGTTCATAAAAGGAGAATAAAGAAAAAAAGATAAACAAATTTTAGATCTATACAATAAACCAGACTCTTCTGATACTTTATATCTGGTATAACTTTGGGAAAAAGAAAAAAAAATTAGAGAAGTTTATTGTCAATTTCAAACTTTTAAAACTTTTTTTTCTGGAAAAAAAAAGCTGGGTTTTTTTTGAGATTTCTAACAAAGCAAAAGAGTAAAAGATTAATTTTAAATGTGTTAAAACATTTTGTTTTGTGAAAACCAAATATTTTGTTTCCATTTCCAGCTTTTAAAAGCATCTTGAATTTCTAAAAAACTAAAAGGAAATTCTCAGATAGAAAATTATCTCAAATGGATCTGTTTTTAAAATATTGAAACATCAATTTATGTCTTAACAAGATGAATACATATTTACAAAGCAATTCCATAATGCTGAGCGTACCTTTTTTCCTAGAAAAGATTTATGCATCCGACTCTAATCAGTTCACACCTGCGTAAAATGAGTGTAAGCAGATGTATAATGGTTCTGTTATAATGTGGTATGGCTTCCACTCACAGGGGAAATCCTGGCTCCAGCAACGTCAAAGAGAGTTTCTCAAACTCATTTCTTCACACCTAGTTCATGTTTCATCTTTAAGAATCAGTGATTTCACACTAGTCTAAATGTTGTTACTCTTACTGGTACAATTGCCAGATCATGCACATTAAATATGCTTAGTATCGCAACAATTCAGATTTTTTACTTTATCAAGGGCCAAAATAATGGTTCATGCCCTAGATATTTCCTGTCTAGACTACTATATTGGTGTTTTGGACAGATTTCCTACTTTTTCCATTGTTGTTTTCAAAGCAAAATGTACAAAACTCTATAGCTTGTTTCTTACTTTTCTAAGCTCTCAAGATGATTGGCTTGTTTTCTTGGCTCGTAGTATTAGAAAACTGTACCCCTGGTGAGGAATCAATCCTTTATTTGTATTTGAATTGTGATTACATGAGAAAGCAGGCACTGATTCTGTGGGTTAATCTACAATAGACTCCCCTTTAGATAACAGCAAACTTACAGCGGTGGCCTCTGAAGTATCCAATTTATTGTGCTCTGATGAAAGATGACAACGGCCTGCATTCAGTGACTCAGTAGAGACACTGAGAGGCCAAATATTCAGGTGGGTTTCATTCATTACTTTATTCTGAACATATTAAAGTTAGCTGTCCCATCTAAATTTACCATATCCTCTCTGCCAGCATCTCCAGATAATTATTTGTCTGAATTATCTTGGATGCCTGTCTTGATATGCCATAAATGGCCTTCTTAGGAAACCTGTTTCAGTGTACTGAGGGATCTCTGAACCTAAATAAGGCTACATCAGGTGCTTATCTTTTAGATCACTGAATTAGATTGGAAGAATCCTGTTGCTCCTTTTCTGCTGGATACCTTGTAATTTGTCAAGGATGTCTAAGAACTGTGGTGACCGTCCATGGAATGGTAAATATGGATATTTTTAGAGTAGCTGAACAGGTCATTAAGTGATTAATAAGCCATCATCTGTTATTTTTAATTGCAGTCTGACCTTGATCAAATTTATTATAACATTCAATAATTCTAGTCCAACCTTTGTTTCAATATCTTATTCTCTAGCATTTGATTGAATGATCAGTCAGAATCCATAGAGTACATTTTAATGAATCAATTTTCATTTTTCAGTTTTTCCTGTGAACAGTGACTTATTCCATGTATTTCTTCAATATGTTTGTCCATGCACAACTTTCTATCTATTGTCTGAACTGGAAAATTGTGACCCAAGAGTTACTCATTGGCACCGCGTTGTTGTTTCTTTTGTACTTGGGGCATAGACAGCTTCACTGCTTGTGTGATTTTGTAACCTTTGAGATTTCAGCTGAGTTACTTTCTTCTTCTATAATAATGAATTTTGTTTTATTGAGTTTCATATTTAACATGGTTTTATACAGGGAATGCTATTCATGCATGTTTCCCAACCAGTACCCAACAAAGCTCAAGTGTTCTGTTGATCTCATTGTGAACAGTTTTTAACAAAGATTTTTGGAAGCTTTCCAATAAAAATGCAACAGAAGCAGACAGGGAGAGGTTAGGCAAACAGTGCTGCATTATACATGGCCACATATAATACTGTGCTCAGGAAAGGCTAAAGAAATATAATTGCTCAAAGGGACCATTTATGTGGAAAAACAGTAATAAACATAAGTAAATGTTTCAGAATCATCTTTAGTTTGAAGAAAGGATGAGGACCAATGCCATCCCTAGTCTATAAGATTTTGTCTCACTACAAAACTTCCCAGTTTTCAACTGTATGTGAACCAAATGCTCATTTCAAAAACACTTAAAGATGCTTTTAGGAATCTCCAGTTTTATCCTAAATCTTTGCAAATATCAGGAAATACAGAGTGAGGGTGGTATTGATTAAGATGTAGGCTATGCATGTTTTATTATTCCATGTTATTGAAAGCAAAGGATTGTAGCTATCTTATGCTATTCTGATGAACATTGTATAGACTGTAGTATCTAAACCTCAGTGTCATATGCTGTCTTTTTCTACTCCTGTCTTCTTTCAGAGAGTATTTTTTTACCATGGCCAGATCTACAAGCATAAATTCTCCATGTTCTTTTCTCTGTGAAGATATTCTAGGCAGCCAGCCAATTCCTCATTCTCTGTATTGGGATAGATGAGAGTGTACATGGGCCTGTTTGTCATCTCACAGCTGATGCATGCTTCCTTAGAGAACAGGACTGGGTAGGGCTAGAGCAGCCTCTGGGCTGTGCTAACAAAAAAGCAGATGGCCCTAAGGAGCCCGTGACTGATTCCAGCCTCTTTTAAAAATCTTGATGCTCAGGGAAAAAAAGAGCAAACGTTTTTAATTTGGTGTGAAGGATTTGTTCCTTCTTTATCATACTGTTCACTCATGTACAAACATCAGATGTTTCATTAGATACTGAATTTTGTACAAAGAAAACCCAAAAATGCTTCCCCCCCCCCCAGTTACCTTGCTTTGGTCTTTAATGTGAATCCATGAGATATTGAATCTTTGTAGCATGGATAAAAATGTCGCTGTTGCAGATGGAAGCACTCTTCTATTAAAACAAGCCTGATTAATTTTGCTAATGCTCTTGTACTGTTAAAGACTTTCCCTTTCCTCAAAGAGAGGCACCAAAAGTTGAAAGCTGGGCTACCAGGAAATTGAGATTTTTTCCAATGGACTCATCACTAGTTAAATATTAATAACATCTGAGCCAATATGCTTTGAGTATATACTGGATTTGCCTCCTTAGTCAACATCATCTTTGAATCCCAAATTTCCCATGGTCCTAGCACCAATAAAGAATAGTTATTTATCAGAGATTGTTTTTCAGTTCAAGTTTTGTTTTTCCAGCACTGGTATGCGTGCATTAGTAATATGTGCTATATATATATTTCCCCTATAATATTAAATTTCAAATACATTTTTATCATCCCATCTCTTCACCCTCTCTCAATATAGAAGATCCTAGAGTATTGCTTCACTCAGCTGCTCTGCTTTTTTAACTGTCCTATAGATCTAAATACATCGCAGTTATAACAAGTATATTTGTGTACCTAATTTTAAACTTGATGAGTGAAAATCACTAAAATTGATTTGGAAATTAATGCCATTAGAAGCTGCAATACCACAACTTTACTTGCCGTCAGTTAGTGGAAGTTGAATAGTGCTGCCCACAAAAAAGCTATGAGAGCTCATACTTTTGCTAAAACTATTACTGAACTTTCAAAACTAGCCACTGTAAAAAAGGGGGCTTGGTTGGGTTGTGGGGTGGGTTTTTTTTTTTGGTTTGGTTTTTTTTTTTTTTTTTGTCTAGACATTGCCTAATACAATGAAGAGAGTTAAAAATTATAAACATATTGGAATTTCATTTCAATGCTTATGAAGTCAGATGATTTCATACAAGAATGAAACAAAGTCATGCTCTCAGCCGACACATGGAAATATAAGTGTGTGTCTATACCACACGCTTATCCCTAGGCTAGTATCAGTCTCCTCTGTCAGGATGTTGCACGACATCAATGTGCCGTTGCCAGATCAGAATTGCTTCCCTGGCTTCGGGGTCACAGCACACACCGTGCTAGTACTGAAAGCAGAGAAGGGTGGTTAGAAACTCTTTCAGCAATAGAGGCAAACCTATTCTCTTCCTTTGGGATGGAAAAGGGGCAAAAGGAGGCAGAGGATGTCAGGAGAGTGGTCGGGGCTATGGCTGGCTTTTCCTTTCCTCTTTTTCTGAAACCTTGGGCAACTACCTAATTTGTCCAAAGCTGACCCTTTAGGTATGTCCTCTAATGCCAGTAAGACTGAATAATTTCTCTAGTGAATTCTGTTGTTGCCGTTGTGTTTTAAGGGGTGTAGCATCATCCACAGCAGGAGAAATGAGCTGTATTCTTAAAAGCAATTTTCCACAGCTAAAAGTTTGAAATGAGAGCTTGTCTGATGACTTCATCCTAGTCTTCTCCCCCAAAACCTCACAAGACCCCAGACTTTAAACTCGGGCCAGGATCTCTCCAAGGTCCCCTAATTTAATGTGATGTCATCACAGACTCAGAAAGGATCTCTCGGCTTGACCTGATCAGCTATCCATTCAAATTACTTCCCCAGGCAAAACTGAATGCTGCCTGGGTGAATGTCTGAAGGGAAGTCTCAGAAGCATGTATGATTTATATGTTTTAGCTAAGCAACTCCAAAAAGCCACTCTCTTTATGGTACTTAGGGAAGCCTGCGTGAAATGAATCTGGGATTGGTAAAGGTACTGAAGAAGACAGAAAATGAAGCTCCCTGAGGGCATACAAATAAGTATTACATACATCCTGAATTCCTTTATTTCATATTCTATATTGATCACAAGTATAAATAAAAAGTAAACATGCTCATTCCACACAAAAAAAACCTTTATGAACTCATTCAGAAGTTTCAAGATATACACAGAAAAATGCTGCAAAAGAAGGAAAGATGCTCTTTGTAAAGATGTAATTATGCATGTTTCTGTACAATACACATTCATTTTCTGTGCATTTCTTATTATGTAGAATGAATTAAGACAGGTGGCCCAGGAAAAAGAGGCACTGTGGAAAAGGTGAATGGGAAGCAGTAGCTTCAGGGAGGGGGAGCTGAAGGAGGGAGAAAAAATAACATGCTGAGCAAGAGTGAAAAGCATGCTCCAAGCACAAAAAGTCACAGGGCATAGGTAGCTTAGTTCAGAAACAGGCAATACTATAGCCTTATGTTGTTCTGTTAGCTAAATTAGCCTAATCTGTTTAACAGTGAACACATTTTCAAAAAAATTACTGGTGTGTGCTTGAGCTTTACACAGCTGCAAAGAAGTTGGCAAATTGGCCATATACTGTGTGCTTAGTAAAAGGATTCAAAATCAGGAAAGGAACCACAGACTGTAATTTCAGCTGCTTGTGAGGTCTTTTAGGGTAATGTATGCCAATCAATAATTAGAGTAACTGACAAAAGCTATGCATGGTGAATACAGCAGAGGCAGATATTAATGTATACTGATTGGCTGCAATTTGTGTGCAGGATGATCATTAAAATAAGGAAAACATAGCAATGAGGCATTTGAAAGGAGCAGAACATTTTAGTGTTTTCAAAGTATACCTCCTTTAGTCAATGGAAGAAGACAACTCTGTCCAGAAAGCAATTCGCCTTACTTTAGAGAGAGAGTGAATTGCTTTCTGGAGTGCATTGCTCTCTCTCTCTTCTCATTTGCTGTAGAAAGATTCCAGCTAACTGGTAGAGAATATACCCTACAATTTTAGATAAATTTATAATGGAGTTTAATAACTGTTCTCCTGAACCTGTTCCGTTCAGATAAGCAT
The DNA here is from genome assembly GCF_965183815.1 of Platalea leucorodia. Lineage (NCBI taxonomy): Eukaryota > Metazoa > Chordata > Aves > Pelecaniformes > Threskiornithidae > Platalea > Platalea leucorodia. The sequence goes on from NC_138826.1 coordinate 116,232,144, forward strand.
GGACACAGTTTAACAGCATGTAGAAAAAGCTATTACATGTAGAACTTATGTTTTGCACACTGTTGCAAATGTTTATTCACATTTTTTTCTGAAATAATGCAAGCATCTAAATCCATACTTACTCAATAGTATTAATTTTTTTTTCCAGAAGTCCTTGGACTCTAGTACTGTCACTTTTCTTACAACCTTAGAACTACTTAGAACAGGAGAATCTGTCTTGCAACTCCAGTATATATTCTGATAATTTTGTATTGATAAACAGGCTAAAGTTTATGGATACTGAGTTTCAGTTCAAAGCCTAACATAATATTTGTTGTTTTTCTTTATTTTTTTCTGTAGACAAGGGGTTTTTTATTTGTGCTTTTTGAGTTTTTTTTTAATTATAACTAAAAGTAGCACTATATGAAATTTGCAACAAATCAATGAAAACACAGACTTTCCAAATCCTCAAATATCCTCTGAGACAATGTATGGGAGAGAGGTAAATATGTAATAGCTTATTCAGAAAAACTGTAAAACCCTGTGTGTGTACAACCAAATAATTCAAAATCTGTCCTAATGAGGAAGAATTGGTACAAAAAAGCAATAGCAAGATGCAGATAGACCTTTAAAAGATTCACAAACTCATTAATTATGATCCCAACTGGTCTTCAAAACCAAAGTTGATTATTTTTCATCCAAAAAAAAGCAAAAATTATAAACAGAATGAGACAGTTAAATGTTTCTGATTTTTATATAACCGCAGAAGAACAGATGAGACTGAAGGAGCTGATGGCTGCAAACCCTGTTCTAAATAGCTCCCTCATTTATCTAAGGAGGTCTGCATACAACTGAGAGTATAACAAGCCTTCTATTATTAAACAGTTTGTTCCCCTTTCCTTTCCTTACTGCTCAGACCTTATGCAAGTAATAATTTCTGAAAAAAGGCTACTTATAAACACTGAACTTCATTGGTATTCTTTGACACTTTAAAGCTCAAATATTTCATAAGTAAACAAAATCTATTAATGTTGATTTTTACAAGCATATATATTGCTATCTCATTTGATTATCTTTCTGGTAGCTACATTTAATTCTGAATTTTTTTTAAAGGCAGTCCTGCTGAGAGAACTTGATATGGCATAAATTAGACAGTCAGATGTCACCATCATAAAAGATGTATTCTGAACTCCCACTACCTTTTAGCTGCAGATTGCAGCCTGAAGGTTATCACAGCAGGGACAGGAGAACTTGACTGGTTGGTTTGTACTTTTTATACAGTTGCAATCTCATATCTTGCATGATACAGGCTGCAGAATATCTGCCTGCAAATTCTGTATCAAACTCATATGTATTTTACTGAAACAAAGTATACCTTTTTGAAAACTATCCAGTCTCAAATTAATTTTTCATATTAAAAAGATAGTTATAGAATCGTAGTAGAATACCTCAAGTTGGAAGGGACCCATAAAGATCATCGAGTCACAAAATGTAAAGGAAAGTGACCCGTCTCTTTGCCGCGCATGTGAAAGTAGGATAAGTTACACAGTCTTGGTTAGAAATGCTCTTTAGTAGTTGATAACACAGTCCAGGTTGTAATTCATGGATAAGGCAAGGGAAGTAACAAGGCAATCATTTGGGAGTCTAGGTTGCTGATATTTCTTTTCTCATTCATGTGACATAATCGTTCATACTCCAGAGATGTAGTTACAAGTCAGTCCACTCCACAGCTTTCATAGCTGTTTCCTGACATTTAACATTAGGCCAGTGGATCCACTAAGTGATCCAAAACCAGAGTCAAATAACCACAAATTCTTAGAGAAGAGGTACAATTGCCACAGTTAAAAATAAACAAATAAATAAAAAAATAAACTGTTAATACTGATCAGACTTAGAGTTAACTTTGGGTTTAGATATAGCTTTATGTTACTGGTATATTTACTATGAAATAGCCAAGAAAAAACACATTTTATGACCACTAAAAAGGCATTGGTAAGACTGCCTCTTGTAGTTCTCTGCATCCGGAAAAGTAACATAAAGTTGAAAAAGAAAAGCACAAATGTAATGCCTTGTTAACAACAAATTACAGAGTCTGACTTTTCCTACGACTTCCATATACTTCTGAAGAGGTAATAAAAATGGTGAAAGGGGCCTCACACATTTTTTTTTTAAAGGAGACCTGTATGAATACATGCACATAAACATCTTCCATACCTCATTTTAAAAAGGAAGTACGGTAGCATTCTGAAAGAGTTAGGAACAATTTCTGGTATAGAATTAATGTTTGTGGTGCTTTTATTTAAATAGATACTGGAAAAAATAAGAAATGTATTTCCATTGCCTTTGAATCTTTTTTCTCCCACCCGTCGCCCCCGCTATTAGAGACAGAAACCGAATGACCCTGTAAAATAGAACGATGGAAGCAAAAGGCATTTAAATTATACTATAAAATGGTGGAGAGTTTCCAAGTAAGACCTTATATGTCTGCCTTTTCCGAACTTATCAGAGCACTAGTCAAATTTGGGTGTCTAATCCATTGTTTGCTGTCCTGTATTTTAAGTGGCTGGACTGCCTAGATTCCAGGAAAGGAAAATGAAGAAAATCATCCAAGACATTAAAATTTTATGAGATTTGAGTCAATTAATTGTCTTTTTATGTTCTCTGCTACTAAATTGTTTGTTTATCAGAGAGCAAAAACAATAATGTTGGCTAATGGGATTAGAATACAATTAAACCAACAAGCACATGAAATTCAGTATACAAGCAATAAAGAAAACTATCATTTTTACATTGATTTGTTCATGCAAAACATACTTTAAACTGACCTAATGTGAAATCTGTCATGGGTAGATACCAACAGTGACAGCTGAGGAATTTGCTTCTAAGAAGCCACGTGATTAAAATAAAGCTGTCAGAAAATTGCAGAAGGAAAGTCCCAAATTTTCACTCATTCATCTCCAGACCTTTCTGGGAGTGTTAAAGGGCTGGAGCCCCCATGATAAAACCTACTCACAGTGCTGTCACATGAATACTCATCACTGCCATTCATAGCTTGGCTGCATCTTTGTCCATCATGGAAGGTATCCCATCATCTTACAGGCTAGAGTGGGGCTCTACAGGCTAGAGGGGGCTCTGAGCAACCTGATCTAATTGAAGATGTCCCTGCCAGTTGCAGGGGGGATGGACTAGATGACCTTTAAAGGTCTCTTCCATCCCAAAACATTCTATGATTCTATGATTCTATGATCTTCATGAATTAGGTTGATATTATTTCCTTTGCAAATAGCTGTGAACAAGGAAACATAAGAATGATGGCATCGGGTCAGAAGAACTATTCATCTAACCCAGTGTTCTGCCTCCAGCAATGGCCATAAGCTGAAACCTAGGCAAGGGTAAGAACTGGGCAACTGTATATGAAAGCTTTTCCATATTCTCCCAGCTTGTAGCTGTTTTCAGCTCAATGAATTTTCTAAGATAGATGTAGTTTATTTATTCTCAGTGATTTTTTTCCCCATGAACTTTTCCAGTCAGTCCTATAAATTTTTAGCATGCACCCCATCCTTTGGAGAGAAATTTTACACATCTGCTATCCACTGCGTGAAGCATCACCTTTTTTTCTGTTCGTTTATTTTATACTTGATCCCTCTCAGCTTCACCTGTACTACCTTGTTTTTATCCTGGAAGACAATTAACAGTCTATCCCTAACCTCCTTTTCCCTCACATTGGTTATTGTGTAGACTTCCGCTGTACCTTCCAAGTCATTGTTTTTCCAGATGGAAAGGGTCCTAGAATATTTACAGAACCATTCCACACCACTGAACACCCTTGTTGCCCTTCTCTGCACCTTTTCCAGTTGTATTAATATAATTTTGGAGATATGGAGATAAGATATACAGTTTTCAAGATAAATGTATAGAGTGTTTTCTGTTTTGTTCTCTAGTTCCTTCCCAATAATTCCTAATACTGCTTGTTTTTTTAACTTCTAGTGAGCTTTGAGCTGAAGTTTTCATAACTCTATCAATCATAACCCCAGCTTCTCACAACCTGTGTTGCAATGATCAGCTCAGAGCCCATCCTCTTATATGTGATGTTGGAATTCTTTTTCCCTGAGTGCATTATTTTATGTTTATCCATTTTTAATTCCGTCTTTCATTTTATTACCTTATAGCTCAGTCTCATGAAGTCCTTTTGCAAGGCTTTACAGCCATTCCTCATCTCTACTAAGTGATTAGTTTAACAGTCATTGCAAACTTTCTTACCTTACTGATCACCCCCTTGTTTAGGTCAGTTATTTGTAAGATAAACACCACAGGTCTCAGTAGAGCTCCCTGCAGAACTGCACTGGAGTCCCTCTGTTGCAACATCTGGCCGTGTATTTCAGCCTTATGTTTTCTATCTTTTTAGCTAATGATTTATCTATGCAAGGATGTTCATTCTTATGCTTTGCTTTTTGTTTCCTTAGATGCAAATGCTGAGAGGCTTTGTCAAAAGCCTTTGGAAATCCAAGCAGAACTGTATCAGCAACACATCTTTGTTCCCATGCTTTTGTTGACTCTTTTAAGGTATTCTGTGAGGTTTTAGAGACAGTACATCCTTTTGTAAAAGCCATGTTGATGCTTCCTAAGCAGACTATACATAAAGGTATTGTCATAGTTTAACCCCAGCCAGCAACTATGCACTACACAGCCGCTCGCTCACCCACTCCCCCGGGTGGGGTAGGGGAGAAAATTGGAAGTCAGAAAAACTCGTGGGTTGGGATAAGAACAGTTTAATAATTGAAGTAAAATGAAATAGAATAGTAGTAGTAATAATAATAATAATAATACAATAATAATATACAAAGCAAGTGATACACGACACAATTACTCACCACCCACCGACGATGCCCAGCCCGTTCCCGAGCAGTGATCGCTTCCCCCCCAGCCAGCTCGCCTCAGTTTATATACTGAGCATGATGACATATGGTATGGAATAGCCCTTTGGCCAGTCTGGGTCAGCTGTCCTGGCTGTGCCCCCTCCCAGCTTCTTGTGCACCTGGCAGAGCATGGGAAGCTGAAAAGTCCTTGACTGGTGTGAGCACTACTTAGCAACAACTAAAACATCAGTGTGTTATCAACATTATTATACTAAATCCAAAACACAGCACTCTACCAGCTACTAAGAAGAAAATTAACTCTATCCCAGCTGAAACCAGGACAGGTATCTGCAGATTCTTTTATTTATTAGTGTTTCTAGTAATTTGGTACAAGCAAATGTAGGACTTGGAGGACTGTATCCTTCAGAACTGCCCTGGAGCCATCCTTAAAGTTTTTGCCACTTTCCAGTCATCATATATCATGGCAATTTTTACAAGAGGTTACACATTACTATTAGCATTTCAGCTATCTCATCCTTTAGAGTGCCCATAGAATTCTTGGGAGATTACCAAGCTCCGGTTCTGGCATTTTCTTGTTGATTTTGTTTATATACCCCGTACTCTGTGGTCAGTTAAATTTTAGGCAGATGCTCTGAGTAATCTCCCACAATGAAAGGCTCTGGTTTAAGTAGTTCCTTCCACAGTGATCCCCAATTGGTTTTTTTATGTGATTTTGTCTAATCATCATTGGCTCTACAGACTCTCCTGATGGCTTCCTGGTTTTGATGAATTTGAAAAAAAGATTTTTTTTGCTACTTTTCCTTCAACCTCTTTTTTCCCCTGTCTTATTGCGTCTCCCTTTGTGGTCGGGTAGATATAAATTTCAGCATTACCCTAATGTAAGACAGATGATTTTTTTCTAAATTTAATATATCATTTTAAATTTTCATTTATAAATTTATTATGTATCTTAAACATATATTGAATATGAAGTGGCTTATGATTCTGCTCTACCGTATTTTATAGATGTTTTCTGACCCCGCAAAGGAATATGTACACACATTTTAACCTGTAACAGATGTCATGTAAAGAATGAATAATGAGCATCTTCACTGGCATAAATCAACTTTATTCTGTTCAATGAAAGGTCCACCTCTTCCAGTATCTTATGTTTAACAGTGCCACTATAAGTGTTCTAGAAAGAATAAAAGAACAGTGAAAGCATAGGCTGAAATTTCCCCTGGCCACGGAGCCTCTGACAGCAGCTGGTTTGGTCACTTCCTCATATGAAGTTTGCCCCATGTTTGATAGTCCCCAGGGTCCTTGCTCCTCTGTGAATTTGTCTAATACCTCTTGGAACCCAGCTATATATTTGAGCTTCACAGTATCCCAAGGCAATTAGTTGTCTGATTTACTTACTTATCTTGTTAAAAGTACCTTTTAAAGGGATACTATGACATCTGATAATTTTATTGTTATTACCTTCTGTCATGTTTTGAGGAAAAGGGAATAAGTTGTTCTGGTTCTGTATGTGGTTACTCAAAAAAAATGCATAACATACTGATTTCCATGCATAAAATTGTTGTCTTTCAATTAAGATTAACCACAGTTATCTTGATAAACAGGCTACAAGCAACCATAAATAAAACTTATGCCTTTTTTTTTTTTTTTTAATTCCACTGACATGTATTCAACTTACCTAAAGTTCAGCCAGCAGTTTGGAAGAACTTTGTCTTTAGCTGAAAGAGAAAGAAACCTCATCTGACTAAAAAAATTCTCTGTTTTGGAAGAAGCTGTTGTTACCAGCTGCTAGGATCATTACAGCCCAAAGTGCATCCACCACCCATGAATATTTTAAATACACTGAAGAGTTTTGGTTTTTAAACACATTTCTTATTTTCGTTTCCTTTAGTCCTTGAGGCATTTAAAGTATTTGAAGATACTGCAATAAATCATGATCAAATTATCTAGAACTTGTTTTAATTGAGTTATGTATTTATATTAAATTTTATAGGAAAAAGAAATGTTAAGCCCTAGAATCACTTTTTTAATGTAAAATTTACTGCTGTACACAACATTCCCTTGCCATAATGATGGACGTATATCATGTTTAATACTTCTGCAGTATAATTCTCCCTCAGTGAATTCTTTGGAACATTTACAATTTTCTGTCTTCAGATAAACAAGTCTAGTTCCTAATGAAGCAAAGGACCACACTTAAAATTGGCTAAACCACCAAGAAAGATTTGTCTGATAAATGCAGGTCTTTTACTCAGTTCATGAGTCTCCCTCAAATGATTCTTTTAAACTTGCATTTGACACAAAGACCCAACTACTGATTCTGTGAGGGTTTATTTGTAAAAGTTTTATTACTTGCAACCTGAGTTAGCCTCTTTGATTTTCCTATAAACTCCATCTGTATTTGAAAATAAAATAGTCTAGGGTTCATTCTTTGTCCCTCAGGCACCAAATGTCCATAATATATGTCCGTACTGCTAAACTCTCATCCTCTGCTAGACAGAGCACCCTTATACATGCTGTCTGTTGGGTGCAGCCCTTTTCTCAGCACTCTCTGGGGGGATAATAGTTGGCACAAGCCAAAACCATGCCACAGGGCATGTTCACCAGCACGCAGTACCACGTACCAGTGTTTGAACCTAGAGTCCTGCCCTGTTTACTTTATTAGTGTAAATGCAACCCTCAAATAACTAATGATATATAAAGGAGTTTTATACTTCAGAGATAAAGTGTTGTTTTCAAACTATTTATTTAGACTGTTACAGTTCATTATGTGGCTTGACATCAGCAAAGGACAAGCCAAGCCACATGGTATTGCTTATTCTCCTTGACAGGCTTTTTCTGAACAAAGAATAATGAATAGAAGAGATAGCTGGGGGAAAAAAAAAAAAAAAAAGAAAAAAAGGAGTCAGTGACCTCTTCAGTTCTCCCTTCGCTGAAACAGAAACATTTTAAAATCCTTTAACCTGGTCTATTCAAATAAAAATAATCAGTGTTAGTTATCCATAGCAATTTACCTCTTCACACAAGAATTATGATTCTGTAATAATAAAAACAAACCAATTTTCCATATATCAAAACGGAGAAAAAGCTCTTTGTGAAAAATGTTCATGAATATTATATAAAAGAACAACCAGCAATGACAGTGTACAGCTTCTCAAGATCTGAAGATTTTTGAAGAATACTTTTAAGCTTATATATCCAAATCTAACTCTTAATGTGGAAGTTCAGAGTAATACGAACCAAACTGGAGTTAAAGCTCTTTAAAATTTCTGTACATATGTTTGCCCATTGACGCATGTATTAATGTACTGATTGCTTTTAAAGTGACATAGCACTGTACTCAATGAAAAAGAAGAACCACACATGAACAACACCGGACATTTTCTGTTTCACAATACTCTGGTGTGCTGCATTATCCTTCCTATGTCTAGTGGGCACCAATGTACACAGGGTCAGAGCTAGTTTTCAGCAAGAGAGGAACTCTTCATGTTTACTCCTAAGGAGGATCTAAAATGACACTTGCTGTTATTGCAGGTCCGTGGTAGCACAAAGTAAGCAGGAAATAGTAGCTTTGGAGAATAAAAGGAGCCTGGTGGGAGGCTTCACTCACCCTGGCTAACAACAGGTTTCATGATAGCTTTAATTGCAATGCAGACAAATAATAAAGGAGAAACATCAAAGGCAAGATTCACCATGCAAAGAAAAATATCTAAAATTAAATGCTTATGTATAGATATTTGCATGCAAATTGGACATCTCAGCTCCTGTTACAGATAGTGGGAATATTGACAGGGATGACACAGATGGCTACTGCTATCAAAGATGCTCCAAGCCTGGCTTGTTGTACCTGGCCTTCAGTTGCTGCGGCGGAGCAAGGGCTGCTGTAGGGCTCCTGTGTGCCCCTCCTATGCAGCTGTACTGGATGTTGAGAATGAGTAAAATGTCACTGGCTGCCAGTGCCCAGGCAAGCAAGTCAAGCCCCTTGTCAATATAGTCAGTCAGGTCTGGAGAGCTACAGTCAGTCAGATGCAGGACTCTTTCTGGGTGAACTGAGTAGTTCTATAGCCTCCATGGTGGGCAGACTTAGGGTCAGCTATAACATCAAATTCACATATAAATAAATACACCTTCATGTGTCTGAATCTGGACCTGAACCTGACCCTGAAGACCTTTTTCAAGGAGCCCACACAGAGATATCTCCTGCTGTTTGAGATGCCTTAGCGAGCTTGGGACTTCCATGTAACGTAGTCTATGGGAAACTTCTGGCTTTTTGGAGCAGCAGTCGAAGTTCAACAAAGATACCACAAGGCATCTTATATGTGAGCACTGACCTGAACCTGAAATGTCTGGAAGTTAAGAAAGATTTAGAAGAAGCTGTGTGTTGTACCAAATCTCTGGCAGGTCATGGTATCTCTCTGTTCTCCCATTGACAATGTGTTTTTCTCCCTGGACCCAATGTATCCTTCCTAATCTCCATTTCTTCACATTTCCCTTTGCAGGATCTGCAGACTTCCTCATGACCCAGACCCAGTCTCTCACCCTGTTTTGCACCAGCCTCTCTCAGAGCCTGAGCTACCTCCTTTAAAATGAGTTTCAGAAGAATTTTCTTTGTGGATGTGGTACACTTTGCGCAGTGGATGTGCACTACTGTAATGATGTGTTTCAAGGCTTCTTCACATCACAGGCACCCGGGGACACATTGTCCTTCACCTCTTCTACTTCAGTCCTGAAGAAATATTTGAAATGGCAGTATCTGTTAAGTTCAATGAGATGACACACTTTCAGAACATGCTGAGATCTTGAAATGAAATTTTGTACTGGAAATTAAACTATTATTTTCTTTAAAGAAAAGAAAAAGAAGAGGAATCAAAATGCTACATTGATTTCAGCCTTCAGTATGAGTTTGAGCTGATAATTCATTTTTCTAAATCACATGCTCTGCTCGTGTACAACAGTATAAGTTTTTCCAAAAAAAAAGTCAATAAATTAAGTTGTTTTGTAAATTCAGCACGGAAAGATAGGAAAGAAGATGTTATAGACCAACCGTACATAAGAGGAAAGAAAAACCTCTTGTTCCAAATTTGGACTAGGAGAGATTACCTACCCGTGGCAAATGAGTACTCTAGGAATAGAAACAGGATCTCCAAAATCAAACCATGACAGGAAGGTTTGAGATGTCTACTGTCACCTATTTTTCATATGAAAACACAATAATCAGAAGGTTTATCATGACAATAATCCTGGAACAAGATGGGAAAAAAAGCGAGAAAAGTAAATCACCCATTCCAGTTTCCCATACTACTGCTTATTATCCTTTTTCAAGTATTCAATGGCAGTAAATCCCTTCTATCAGGCCACCCGACCTCCTGTGTTTAAATGTAAATGTTGTTAAAAGTGACTTTCTAAGAGGTGAATTGAGGAAAAAGCTCTACGCTAAGAAAAAGTTACTGTTCTACGTAACTGAAAATGCTGTATAGCTACTATTCAAATTCAAATAAGGAAAGTAATCTCTTTTCAGAATCAAAACTTGGACAATCTGTAAATTTGGGAGCAATGACAGAATTGTATGGAATATGATAGTGATTTCTGGCTGACAAATGAAAAATGATGATATACAGTAAAAAGCAGCATTGCAAGCACTAGCTGTATTATTAGGAAAAAAACATCAATTCAAGGTTAAACTATCTTCTGAAACATGAATATGTCTTTTGACCCTTCTGTTCTAACCTTTAAAAATGTGTTTTCAGAGAAGCTGCTGCTTTCTGCATTGCAAGACCTTATTTAGAAATAAAAGCAAATACAAAAAAGTTCAAAATAATTAAATGCATTAGACACTAAAGCAAATCTGTTTGGTTTTTATAATCTCTACTACATTTACAGTACAAAGAAAACATTCCAGTGAGTGAATGCTCCCTTCTCCAGCTTTCTAATCTGCAGTTTTGCTGAAGCTAGATCAAGTACTATTTTGATATGGAACCTAAAATAAGTGTTAGTGAGATCTGTACTTAACGAAAACTGTGTTATAAATGAGTTGCAGTGCCTTTTCCAACTGCTAATTTAAAGGCAATTCACACAATGCAGAGTGTATTCTATGTTATGAAAAAATACTTGGGTAAAGACAGATGCAACAGCTGTGACATTTTATGCATGTCTAGATTGTTGGGATTCTTTAGAATAGTCCTCAATAAAATGGTACTGCTGCTGCCATAATCCTTATATGACAATCCATAGTACTGAAAGCCAGGCCACATTCTTTGTTTTCTTTTTAAAGCTATTGGATAAAATCTTGGCCCCAGTAGAGTCAAGTCAAAATAAAAATTACTATGGACCTGAAATGGGCCCAGGTTTCTCTCATGAGCAAAAAATAAATCCAGTTTTACTTGAACATCCGCATTTGATTCAGCATTTTAATTTCTGTTAATTACCTCCACAAATTAAAGTGCACTGTGTGTTTTATCAAACTAACACATCCATTCCCTTAGGTACTTTATAGATTTCTTTTTTAACATTGCAGGCAGGAAAAGGCTGTTGATCGATGTTATGCTAAACATTTTGTTTGTATGTGTGTACTCACATGATGGCAGTGTTTCTTGCATTTTGTACTACTTTAACATAAATATTATTACTCTAATTTTATAACAAGAGTAAAAACAGAAGTTAATTTGTTTAAAGTATGGCACAAAGTTGTAATTTGTAGAGATTTTGTGGGTGAAAAAGTCTACATTTCTGTAGATTCTGATTATTCTATAACCTTGCATTCAAGTTATATGCATGAGCTAATAGTTGGCACAGAACCACAATAACTGTATTAAATTATAAATATGTTCTCAATATTTTAGATTACACATGGAAAAATTATTGAGTCTGCGGACTGGATGCTTCAGATGTTTATTAATTGAATATGGGTTATTTGTTTGAATCAGTTCCAAGTTAGTAATAATAACCAAAAAGTTAATAATCCCTAATGGCTGTGTAGGAGACTTACTGGAAATCAGTTGACTGCTTCAGTCCCCATTGTAGCACAAAACTTTCCCTTACACTTGACAAAGCTGCCATCAATATCCAGGCAATTGCCACCAAGGCTACTTATGCCTTTGGAAAGGTCAAGGAGGGAGCAGTTATTGAAGGTGCTAAACTACAATTTACAGTTTGTCTGTTAGTGTTGTAAAATATTTCAAGGAAGTTTGCCCTTTAAACAGCAAGAAAAATTAAAATCTCTCCAGAGCTAACAATTTAATTTAGTTTTTGGAGTTTTTCATTCATGTTTGGAAGAAACAAGCAATATAAGGATTTTTCCTCTGATAACAAAATGCTTCTCAAAGGAGGGGGTATAGCTGGCTCCTGTAGGCATGTGTGTTCTACCTCAGTCCCGTAGGTGCTGAGGGTGTACCTGATTAGTTGGTCACTTTTACACATACTAGGGTTTCAGAGGATGAGCAGTCATAGTTAAACAAGAATTGTGTTCTTCTTTCACAAGAATTGTTTGCAAATAAGTATTTAGGTTTTTTTCTAAAGCCATATGCAAATGTAATAACAATAGTCATTTCACTGGCCATAGATGTCAATAATGTTTTCACTGGAATGAGTCAGTCCTGAGCTTGGCTTTACATTTTGTTCATCCATGCTTAGAAGCAAATACTTTTAGTGCAGGAAAATGCAAAGGGGACAAAAATGACAGGTGTTCTTTCCAAGAATAGATGTATTGATTTATGCTTGAAAGTCAGGCAGCTGCCAATGATCTTGCTTGGTTATTAGTTTCAACAGCATTTATTTACCTGGCATAACACTTAAAATCCAAAATAATTTACAAACTTCCCTGATTTACATAAAGTACCGTAACAAATGTTCAGGTTTGATAGACTTTAACACACCCGCCTCAGCCCTCATTATAGAACTGCAGATTTGTAACATCTAGAATTTTTTATTCAAAATAATTTTATGTAACATATTTTGCCTGGGTAGGCAGAAAAAATATGTACTTTTTGCTCAAAGAAAATGTGTTCAGCTAATGGTACATCCAGGAACAGCATCTTGAAATTGCTCATACAGGGGGCATCCATTTTGTTGCATAAATGCACTACAAAAAATGTGACTCGTGTCATTTCTGTTATGTAAACATTGCATTTAGCCAGTTATACTGCACTGATTAGGTATCTGTGGCTAAATGAACACATTCAGAAAAAGAAAAACATTTATGTGTTTGATGGCATCCTGTTTTTTGTCTCTGATTCAGTCTTTGGTCTGCCAAAAATACTAGAGATAGCAATGGAATTTGGACTACATTCTGATTATAGCTATCAGGACAAATCTGAGCTGTATTCATTCTAGTTCAGGGAATACAAATACCCTTCATTTTAATGGGTGCTTTTCTAGCCTAATCTCCTTGGAAAATCAAGAAAAAAAAAACGGATTTTTTTAGAAACAAAATCCATACCCATTTGTTACTGGAATATCACCAAAATGAGTATTTGGTTTGGAACGTGATTGGACAAACTGTATGATGGACAGACCAGTGGGAAAGGAAAGGGGGCAGGTGAATAGCCATTGTCGGAGAAAGCAGGCACTAACCCCAAAAGAAATGGAAATTTGGAAAGACACCCACCCTAGCTGAAATCACATCCTACCACAGAAATCAATTACAGTGTCTATTTTTATTCCTTATGTGCACAGTCCAAACCCCACTTTTTTCTGAACCTTTGTGAAAGGGAAAAATAATATCCCAATTTGACATCTTTCCAACATTTAAATTTTCAGATATTTGTTTGAGTGTCAGAAGTTTCTCTTCTGCTCCTTTTGACTCCTATGTAAAGGCATGTTAAAGTATAGGTGAGTGTATGGAATCAGTGACATAGAGGAGTCCTCGAAAAAAGGCATAGAACAGTCCTACACAGGCCACCAAGTAAACCATTTCAGTGCAGTTAGTACTTCATAAAAATAAGGGGCATGTTTAAAAGTAAGGACAGACAGCTCTGTTTCCTTATAATTCTTTCAGCTGATTTCCTGACCTGAAGGTAAAATTCCATTGAGCTCCCTTGGAAAGAAATAACTCTTTCCATCTCTAGGATAGGGGAAAAAAATAAGCATTGTGATTACGCTGGTAAATGAGAACTGTCTGTGGGCAGGATAATTTGCATGTGAATCCATACTTGCTCCAAGAGTAAATTTGAAGGAATTTTTGTTTGATTGTTTCTCAATTATTTAACCCTTTCTCACAGTCTCATACAAGCAGCAACACGAGACTGAATAGTTATATAAGACATTTGGCTTCTTCAGTATCTATTCTATCTATCTATATCCTGGTAAATCACAGGGCTTCCTTATAAATAAGAAAATGATGTGAAAGGAAAAATGTTGGATTGTTATTATCAGTGCAAGAACATGAGATTCACCTTTTTCATGGCTTAAGGTTGCTTCTGGTGTTTCAATGACCTTACAAATTCTCTCACCACAGAGTTTTGAGTGTCGTGGTAGGTAGTACTGTGCCAGTCCTGCAGTTGCGCAGTTGAGTTCACAGTTTTCACTGCTGTAGTAAGTCAAAGTACATATAAATGTTTATGTACTGGCAAAGTACTTAAGAATAAAAATAACAGCGTGCAGTAGGCAAGCAGCCATACTATAAACTTAACTTTGTACCTTTCTTTCTGCTGTCACTTTACATTTTTCTTTCTTCTCTTGGCACCCCTGGCAAAATGCCATTTCTTTCTCACTTTCTCTTGTTATATGTCAGGCTCTCTAAACATTGCAATCTATTTGAAGGCTATATTGGTAGGTCAAATTTAGTGGCATACCACTGTAATAATGTTAACAGGGCATTGGAGTCATTAGATGTTGCTAGAGCATTTTACAGTTATGTGGTGATGTAGTATCAAAATGATTGAACACAGCTTACTTAGCTGATGTGTTCTGGTGATGCGGGGGCAGGGACAGAAATATCTTTTTCAATAGGAGATTGTTTCCTAATGTGGCTGATCATGCCAAATACTTGTACTTTTTGATCACTGTCTGTGGCCAGGTAGATCAAGGACATAATATTGTCCCATGGAAGGGTTTCTCCAAATAACTGTGTTCCTCTCTTATACAGAAGTTAGTTATCTATCCATCACTTATCCATTTCTTATACATGCCATATATTGCCATTCATTATTTACACCTTTTAGAATGATTGTAAGACCATTAAAGCCATTGATTTTGAATCTGGATAATTTTAAAATATTCTAATAAAGAGCATTTCATAACTACGTGAACAATCAAAGACTATTCTGTTTGTTTGTTTGTTTGTTTGTTTGTTTGTTTGTTTGTTTGTTTAGCTGGGCTTTGAAAGAAATAGGAATTTGATTGATATCATATGGGCTTGTTGTCCTCTTGCATGAGAAGGATTTGTTCTAACGAATACTCAGCTGTAGTTTTTGGCTGTTGAGATACACTTTGAAATGCACTGATTGCCAAAATAAAAGCAAATAATGTAGACTCTTACAAAACAAGTTCTGGTCCACTCTCAAACAGGGAACTTCTTTTATGATGAAATTGCTTTAGAAAAAGAACCACCACAAAACAAAGTTCCGCTAAAATAGATTGTAAATATATTTTGAGTGAATCAATACATTATTGGCAGTTTGAGTCTTACCAAGGAGAAACATCTGAACTTTAGAAAAAAATTGCTATAAAGAACCTATACAGAAATACACCTCTGACTCTGCATCCCTTTTTTTTCTTTGCACATGCTCTGGTTAAACAAAATCCTTAAAATTAATGCATAGACACTTTGTGGATCTTCTGATAGACTAGACATTTTCTTTACAGAAAAAAAATCCTCTGTTGATGACTCCAGTAGAGCATAAAATTATACAATAGATTTTTTTTTTGTCATTCAACACACTTTTTTGCTGTTTGTGGAACTAGAGTAATTGTAGGTGCTCAGCTCAGTGTGGTTTAATTTGAAGGTGAGCCAGTGCTCTGTGTTTGAACTCCTTGAGCTTGTGGATGGCATTAGTCTCCCATTTCTAGCTAGTGTTAGTGACGTAAGTAGCACATAACATTTGGAAAGTGGCACAGTTCTGATCAGCCATATTTTTAAGGGGAGAGTCTTGCTTCATTTGGGAAGGATTGCTGGATGATAATCCTGAATGGATATGGACAGTTTCCTGAAGCCTTTAATCTAGGATCTCAAGCTCAAACAAAGTGGATTTTTCAGCTCCCTGCCCTTGGGCATTCCCAGCTCAGAAACAAAACTATTTCAGATCTCATTCTATGGCACCTAGTTTTCCCCCTTAGGTTCCTACCATCTTCACCAAGAGCTCTGATCTGGAAGTTGGACATTGGACTGCTTAGTTCTGAGTGCTGGATTTTTTTTTCAAGTGCAACGCCTAACGCATGTAGTTTCCTTAACTTTCCAAGAAGAATGGGCTACATTTCAGGCTTGGTATCATCCAGCAGTATCTGCTGTGTGGCACTGCAGCAGAGATGTGCATATGGAACAGGGAATGGAGAGCATATTCTCCAAAGCTCATCCAAATGCTTGACATCTTTCAACCCTAAGTGATGGTGTGTTGAGTGGGCAGCACTTGCCCAGTTACACATCCCTAGCACAAGAAACATCCCCAGGGATTGATATTCTCTTTTCCTTTACATATTGGATTCTTTTTAGGCCTGCTCTGTTAAGAAGTACACCATATGGCAGGGAAGAGCGTGGTCTCCTAACTGCTAAAATGCTTCTTGATATTCAGCCTAGGCTTTCCTTTGCTCATTTTCATAAGCAACAAGAGTGTGCTTTGGCTTTAAAGTATCAGAACATGTACCACACTATGAAGGGAAAATGGGGCAGACAGGGAACATAAAATGCCACTTGTTAGTAGTTTCTTATATGACTGACATTAATTGGACTCAAGAGTTAGGTAAATGTGAGGAATGTATTCCTTAAATAGCCATAGCCTTGTTTCTTAGCCAGGATTCTTTTTAATTCCAGGTTCAGGATTATTTTTTAAATGAAATATTCAGATTCAAGTAAATACTTTTTTCTTTTAGTGAGCCTAAAAATCTTTTCTGAACAGTGGCCATTGTTCTTGGATCACAGCTGTGGACTTTATCTTACTTTCTTTTAAGACTTTACCTTGAATGGAAATAAAATCAAGTTCCAGAAACTGGAACAAAATGGAATAGTTTAGGTGATAATGACCATGAAGACGAAATGATATGATCTGGTGAACAGTTCCAGCACAGTAAAGCCAGAGTAGTTTCCACTATTTTACCATATAATCAGTTCATAGTAACAATAATGGAACTTGGCCCAGTGTGTTAGTGACAAAATCACATTATAAATAGGCTATACAAGCATACGTTTTCTTCGATCTTGTCTTCTTTGCTCCATTGGATCTTGCATTCCTTTCCTTCTTCAGTTCCTTCCATAACTCATGCAGGGACCTTAACTCAAGGCTCTTGTTTACTAATTTCCTGGTGAGTTTGCTAACAAGCCACTTTGCCATATAAGAGACAATGGCAGTGTCAATCTCGTTTGCCCCATTTATCCTATACATTACTATTTTTTATGTATATTTAGGAATTTTAGTTTGATTTAGTTCAAACCATATAATGAAAAATAATATTACATCTTCCTAGATGATGTTTTTATAGCATGAGACTAGGATTAAATATTGCAGTCTATTGGAAGAAGGCCTCAGATTGAAATGCATTGAGAACTGTATCCTCATTTTATCAAAAAAGTGAGCTAGCTAGTCTACTCTAAAAAATACCTTAGCAAATAACTAACATTCATGAAATGCTGATGATCAAAAATTAATACAGCACTGATATTTTGGTATTTTGGAGGGAAACTACATATAGTATCCTAATCTTCTGAAGAAGATATGAATCTTTTAACAAGAAAAGTTAAAAAAGAAGGCACAAGTAGCTATGCCCAGAGAGGTGGTAGATGCCCCATCCTTGGAAACATTCAAGGCCAGGGTGGATGGGGCTCTGAGCAACCTGATCTAGTTGAAGATGTCCCTGCCAATTGCAGGGGGGTTGGACTAGATTACCTTTAAAGGTCTCTTCCATCCCAAAGCATTCTGTGAGTCTATGATCCTATTATAGTAGTTCAGCAGCATCTCTTAAGGACAAACTTCTATCTTGGATCCATAGACTAGAGTACACAGCAAGTAGCAGGAAATTCAGTATTTGTAACAGATAATATGGTTGTCATAGACTTTGATTTTGTAGCAACTCTACCTTTCTTTGGTGAATTGACAGAACAGCAGGAATCTCTGTTGACTGAGAGAAAAGCCACCTCCCTTGATCTCCATCACACTGGACTGGGACCAAGGCTCAGAGTCTGGCAGCTGGACAAATCATGAAAAACACCTACAAAAACTCACTCTGTTAAGAGAGATGAAAACTTTGTTTATTTCAGCTCCAAGCATTACTCTTTGGCCAAGTCTCCAGGACATGCTATAAACGGTTGCTTTAGCTGCAGCTGGACTTTGTGTGGAGTAAATATAATGTGATACACCCTTAAAGTCAGGAGCCATCAGATCTTTGAGGACATACAGATTGCATACGTTGTAGTATTATATATTGAGAGACCGAATAACATATATCACCTCTGCAGCTATATAAAGCTGGACTTTATGCAAGGTTAACCATATTGTTGGCTTTGCATAAAGTAGTGTGAGTATCCAGTATAACTTTCTGTACATAATGCAGGCCTTAAGGATACTATCTGGGTCAGAGATACCAAGGTACCAGTGATACTTCTCGTTCTTGTGATATGTTACAGAGAAGGTAGATTATACCTGCAAAACAAGCCCACAGACTCAGTAGAAACTGTAGATCAGCCAGGAATCAGTTATCAACTGGTTGTACTTTTGGTTTTTTCTGGGTTCCTTAGATCATTAATGATTCTTCTGCTCCGGTTAACAAAGCTTGACCGGGCACAGAACTGTTGGCAATAGTTTTAATGGGCTTCAGTTATCTGAGCCAGTTAGCCAGAAGTGTTATTAAATGTTTGCAGACTACTCATCTATTCACAGGAGATAAAATATTTAACTTTTTCCCTTGTAAATACAAACAAATTATGAAGATGAAAGACATACTACTGTCTGGTTTTACGGTACTGTGTAGGATTTTACAAACTATTCTCTATAGATCTGCTTTTCTTCTAATTATTAAGCTGCAGAAATCACCCTAGGTGAAGAAATTATCTGAACCAAGCCAAATACCATAAGAATTTATCTTGAATGAACAATCTGGAGAAAATCAAAAAGAGAAAATTATGTTCAAATGATTAGCAAGGACTACAAAAGCACTGGCCCTCAGATTGGCACTCCAAAGCTGATATGTTGAGCAAGCAATATAAATACCTCCAACACTAGGTCTGGAAAATATTTTGTAGTTCCACAAAATCCCTTTATCATTGTAAACCAGACACGTCACTTGGGACTTGGCTCACTTGTCTGTACCTGAATTAGACCTAGCCTAACTCAGCTCATGAATTCAAGACAAGACCAAATTTTTTTAATAAATTCTTGACAAAACAGCTTTGTTATCTATGTATCTAGAAATATAATTGCAAAATGTAGCATTTTCAGCTCTGACAGGTGTGTTTTCCGTAATGGCAGTGTTCAAAATGTGTAAAAAATAAAAGGTCATAAAAGCAGCACTTGTAACCTGTAAGTGTAGATCAACTTTCAGACTATTTGCCTTTTTTATTTATTATTTGTAATGGCTGAGAAACTTCTATAAATAAAAGAATAGCTAGGAAACATTTCCTTTAAAAAGTTGTGCTTTAAACAACTGTATCTGTTACAAGAGACTGAGAGAAAAACAGCGTCTATTTTCCATCAATAACATATATAACAGGAATGTAGTTTGTTTAGCTAGGCTTAGATGCAGGATATTGAGAGACGTTATTTAGTTTACACTATTTAGTCTCATGCAGCAGAAAGTTTTCCTCCATTCAGAGAACGACTACCAGAAATAAGGATTATTCAAATCTTATTTAAGCTTTACTTTGAAGATTTAAGTGAGACTAAAATATACATTTTGCAGGTGTCTGTGCTGACTAAATTAAGCCTAATAAACTTTATTTTATATTTATCAACATACTCCCACCATTGCTATAGTCTTGATCTGACTTCTGACTTTTTTTCTGACTTTCTCCTTCTGCAATTCACCTGCTTAGTGTTCTCCGACACATCTGGCAGTGGCCAGAAAGAAGGTCTATCTCTGTGCTAGAGCTGTGAGGTGACCTATGTTCCACTCAAACCAACAAAGCCCAAAAATGAAAGAGCCAATGTCTTTTTGTTCCACACTCAAAGTACTGCTTTATGCTAAGGAAAAATGGCAGGAGAGAGATCTGTGGCAACGCCAGCAAGTAAAGAAAGAGTAGTAACAGCATAATCAAAGGAGGTGGGAATTTATCTGAGGTCAGCCATATGTGGCTGAACATAAAGAGCAAAGGAGGTGAGTCATTGAGCTCACATTAAGCAATTCACTGAAAATGATTCAGGATTAGTTATGTGTACGCTTCTTGCATACACTTCCTGCATAATGATCCTAGGACATTTTAGGCCTCATTAATACACAGTGACTGCATTTGCTTAGTCAAAGTGGAACTGGGCCAGATTATAAATGTTAGTCACAAAGGGAAATTCTCCCTGCCTTGTGTAATCCCACCCAAGTCTCAAGGGATATATGTACCAGTGACTGATGTGAGCAGTGATTCTGTCTAGGGCTGTACTCAGTCTGCTTTCCTCATGTGGAGGGCCATCTGGGTAGAAAAAGTGTTTAATTTCAATTTAATTAGTTAAGAAAAATGTCACTTGGTATGAGTAAAAATGGCAGAATTCACTCCACAATTATTAGCAGTGCTTGGATTGATTTCTTTGCCTTCACTAATTTTTTTTTATTATTATTTTATGAATTCAAAAGAACTAGTTGCTGAAAAGCATGCGAAGAATTGTACCCTTGTTGCATTGAGATATTAATTTCTTCTGTTTTGTATTTACTCCCTTAAAGACACTTCAAAATACCAAATTTCATAGATTCAATATGTAGTAAATCTAAAAGGAAAGATCAATGAATGTAATTACTCTTCCTTTGAAGCTCAATTTTTATTGTCATTCATGAAGTGAACAGATGGACTATAAAACACGTGATATCATTAGTTAATTTTCTATTTTAAAAATTTTAGCCTAATGATTTGATACAGTAAATTATGTTTTTAACAGATTTACTGGACCACAGACCATAATTAGAGAATGAGAAGGCTTCAGGTCATCTAGTTATGTGCCAAAGACTGATTGCTCCTTGCAGTATATGTTGGATGCACTAGGGAAAAGGGAGAGAGCAGAAAGATTCAAACAGAAGAAGCATAAGGATAATAGCCAGTCAGGTCTTCATTTCTCAAGGTCACTGAACAGGACATTATAATAACATATACACAATCTGTAAAAAGAGTTTGCACACTTCTTTTACAATGAACTGAAAAGAAAGGCTGTAACTTAAAGACATTATGAATTAGGAAATGGGAAAGCAGGTAAATAAAAAGTTGTCTTTTGGTCATATGGATGCTGACCAGATGATTGATGGCAAGAACAAAAAAACTTCCCTGTATTATTGACCTACTACATTGTATCCTGTGAGTTTACAGTTTTGCTTTTATTGAATAAAATAATTTTATGTGGCATTTCCTCACAATCCAAACAAAATAGAACAAGAATAAATTAAATATCACTTTTATTTAGTAAGCTTCCTACAATAATATTAAAACAAGAGGTTGGATTTGGAATGAGAATTCCAAGCATGCTTTATAAACTTGAGGATTTAGATAACAATATGACTTTCTAGCTCATTTTTTCTTATTAGTAACAAGAAAAAATAACACATTTCAATAGAAGACAAATCCACTTTATTGAGCACAGATTATAATGTGAGCTTCCAAACTACACTCATACTTTAGTTACTTTATTTATATGCATTACACAAGTCCTACTGATATAATGCATGAGGACCTCAGGTTCTCCCTGCTTACTTGACTTACTATCTAGATGACATCTGGGGCACTGACTTTCTAAAAGATAACATTTTTCTGTCCAGTTCCCACTGTTCATATTATCGTGCCAAATTTTATTTTTACATGTAGGTGAGTGATTTCATCAAGAGACATCTGAATGATTCAAGGGATTTCTTCTCAGGCGAGCAAGTGCTTTTTTCTTAAACTTTCCCTAATGAAATAAATAATTAAATATAATAATTGACTTGTACAACTATCTTTATAAATTCATATTGGGAGATAAAATGTTTCTTCTAACAGAAGTTATCCTGAAGTAAAAATGCGATTATTTGACTAATTTTTATAAATCTTTCAGCATAGCCCTTTCTTGAAACCAAGTGTTCTGCTGAGACATACACATTTCAGAGCATTTGTCAGATCATGTTAGAAGTGTTATGACATGACACGAAAAAGGAAGACCTGATAAATTCATAGTTCTAATCAGAGTCTCTGAGAAAGAGTAAAATAAAATCTACACATTCACAAAATATGAGTTCCTTCATGTTTCCATTTAGCAGCATTTCTCATTAGTTAAATCTTGTTTCTTCAGTAGATGAACCATAAAACAGAGTTCTCTTTCTCTAGCTAATGAAAATACACCGATGGGGAAAATCCATGGTTGATGTATGCTTACCCGGTGTTTGAAATATGATGAAGTTTGTAACAGAAACCCTCAAACTTCCATCAAACAAGCTAAGGTAATAGATACACCAACTGTGTTGATACTAAAAAGGCTGAAACATCATAATTCTTTTTATAGGTCTCATGGCTTGAAGTCTACCAAAAGTAAACATCAAATCTATCTTGAGTAGGTTACCTCAGCTGCCTCCCTGTAAAAGAGGAACCATTAGA
Organism: Platalea leucorodia; assembly: GCF_965183815.1. Lineage (NCBI taxonomy): Eukaryota > Metazoa > Chordata > Aves > Pelecaniformes > Threskiornithidae > Platalea > Platalea leucorodia. Next base: position 116,254,896 of record NC_138826.1, read on the forward strand.
TTCTCCTTTAATGTTTGCAGAACTTGAGAACATGTAACAGAATTCCCTCTTGTCTAACAACTAACCTCCACGATTTCTCCAATTTCTTCAAGAATTTTTAATAGACTTTTTCTCTTCAGATGTTAAATGTGCTCATTGAGTTTGAAGGATTGACCTATTCACCCTTGGCCATTTTAGGTGTAAGAAAACTTCTGTAGGCCAAACCTATAAAAGGATCTGAAGAAAAGTAACAGTTAAATTTCTTTTGCAAACAAGACTTTGCTGAAGATACTAAGCAAGAGCTGTTGGAATTTTTCTTTCCAGTATATGTCAAATTCAGTTTATTAGAAACAAAAATTAAAAGCAATAGGAAAAAACAATAGAGAAACTCTGCCCTTTTTTTTTTTTTTTTTGGCTCATTGGTGTATGTATTTATATACCCCCTATATATAGTGGGTATAAATCCAAGATTTTGGTATTGGGACAGGGAAGGGCTACAAGGGTTACAGTGTTTAAATGTTTGTCTTCCTTGTTTTCCTATATCTACATTCAGCAATTAAATGTTTAGGTTATATTAATTGGCAATAAATTACCTTAAATTCCACAAGTCGAGTCTGTTTTGCTTGTGACAGTAACTGGGGGTGATTTCACTGTCTTTATTTTGACCCACAAGTTGTTCTTATTTTCTCCCTCAACCAACTGGGGGGGTGGAGTGAACAAGTGGCGTGTGGGTGCTCAGCTTCTTGCTGGGACCAACTCACCATAGTCTTTTATGTTATTTGATCTTTTATCATTTAATATCAATTTTCCATCTTCATTTCTATCAACCAGCTTGCTTTGTCTCCCGTATCATACAGCAGCATTCTTATTGGACACAAAGACCAAAAGGTTATTACTAGATCTTATAAAAACTATTTTAAACTTTACCCATACTGACTTTGATCTATGGTCTTTTTTGTTTGTTTTCTAGCTCTCATTTAATACGACTAAAGAAACACTTGCCGTTAGTTTTTATTCCTCTGTAATGAATCATTTCACTGCACTTCCTGATCTCTCATGTGTAGCATTCTTTACTCACTGCTAATATCGTTCTTGAGATGATTCATGGAGTTATGCCTGGAGCCATTCTCTCAGTTCTGTCCACCTTGCTTGCAGTGGTAACTCCAGACCGTTTGTGTGTGTTTGCTTTAAAGAAATTACAAACCTTCTCCACTCTAAAATCTTTGAGTGTCTTCACCCAGTTTGCTTACCTTACTACCTTCCTAGTTTATTAGAGCTTTAAAATTATTTGATAATGTTAACTGATTTTTTTTTTTTTTTAATCTTTCCCTTACACTTAAGTTTGAATTATATCTGAAATACCTTATTGGGAAGTAAATGATTGATTATAAGTTATTATAAGCTGAAATCAGTTTATTTTGTACATTATGTTTGTTTTTGTTTTGAAAGAATCTCATACTTTATGGGGAAAAAAAATAACCAGAGAATTATCTGATGAAGAAATCTCAATGGCAAAATTAAGGAATACCAAGGGATACTGTATAAGTAATAATTTCTTCTCCAACCCATTGAAAAGTGTTTCACTAACTAGACCATACTAGCAGTCAGACCAGCACTCTCTCTCTCTAAATAATCTACTTAAATATTGCGATTAAAGTTCAGTGATCCAAATATCCTAGTCAACACTGTGCAATTTCACATTTTTTTTCATTTATTTTCAGCAAGTAAGACAGTTGTGTCATAGTATATTTTCACTATATATATATAAAACCTGTGGTAGACTTAATGAGAGATACTGAATATATTAAATAGAATTTCTAGTCTTCTTGTGAAAAAAATAAAATTTGACTGTTTGTTGTAAATTATCAACATTTAATATAAGAATTATTGTGCTGCTTGAATTGTCTATTCCATTTTAACATATCCTTGTCACATGAAAATAAGCAGTACCCTACATCTGCAAAAAATAAAAGGGATGTATCAGTCACAGCCTGAATATGTCTAATATGGAGGTTGGCAGTAATGTATATGAAAATCCAATGGCTGATTTTAAACAAGTATTCATTGAAACTTAACAGATACAGTTTTCCAAAAGAATCATCAAAACTCTGTAAACCATACATGTTTTCAATAAACATATGGAATGTAATTATTCTACAATAAGTATCCTATTAAAGTTAAAGCTATATTTAAGAACAGTTGCTGCATAGTTCATACAGACTAAAACAAATGGCTAGTATAAACAGATTTGCCAAAGATCCACGGTTATGAAGGAGATATGTATACTATATATATATGTGAATTCATATTTATATAGATATAATTCCATCATGTATGCATATATATAGGCTGAATATTTCCTCCATGCTTTCATATTTCCATCATTTTTTTTATATATATATATATATATATATATTTCCTTTCTCATACATGCATACATTTACATCATGGAATGCTTCAATCAAATTTTTGAAGTACATGCTTTTAAAATAAAATTTCTATATTAATTTGCCTTTTAAATCCAAATTGAATTCACTTTTAAGACGTCACATTTTTAATACAGATTTCACACCAAGTCCAGTACATTAGAAACACAGGGTAAAATCATTTCCCTATAGACTATAGAAGTTTATCTACAAACTATAGACATTTGCAGTTAAATGAATGTAAATATCTTCTTTTGACCATAGTTTCCCTAAGCTCTCTTTGCAGTTTGTGGTGAAAAATAGATCATTTTAGGGCATTTTAGTTGAGCTGTCTTAGTGTTCAGCAGACTGTTTCCACAAACTTCCTATTGTACTCCACTGACTAGAAAAGGAGCCTACAGTAATTAGTTCAGATAGATAGATATAAATGTGTGCATTACCAACCCATGACTTAGATTCTTAACTCCTACAGTCAGGAAATTGTATATTTAATGTCTCTGTCTGCACTGCTAATCTATTTTTACAGAGTAGTCACAAAATAAATTGAATTTTTGAGTTCTGTAGGCCAAAAAAAATTGGTCTATACGAAAATATATACCAATCCATCTCTGAAACACGTCCTGAAAACAGTGTATTTTGTATTCAGTTACAATATTTATAATCTGAAAGTTTTCATTCTGATTGTGAATTTACAGCAAATAGCTATATAAAAAAATACAAAACAAATGTCAGTCATTTTGAAATAATAGCAAAAATAAATTAAAGCAGAAACCACATCATTATTAATCTTATTTTTGGTCAAAAGTATTTTTATCTTATGGACATGTCTTGATGAAAGAAGACTTTATCAAATTGATGTTTCCTCAAGAAAAAAAAAAACTGGAAAATTTCCAACCAGTGCTTTTTCCAAAGTAAAACATACCTTATTATTAAGGGGAAGATGATAGGTTAGACCTCATTTTGCATTACCAGAAATAGATTTATGATATTTCAAAAGTTTATCAGTCCAATAATGCAACTCTGATTTTATTAAATTTGTGCTCTAAATGCTGTATGCTGAGCACTGGGGTGTTTCAATCATACTTGATATGAAACTTTATTGTCACAATAGCCTCATTATTTTTAGCAACATTGCATGCAATGCGGTGACAGGATTTGTCCACGGGAAAATACTGGGAGATGGTTTCATGTGGAATATTCATGCAACCACAGTGTGTTAGAAGTCTAGATGGACTATCCTGGCTGAGATATAATCATTTCCCTGAAGTGAACCCTGACCATAAATCTGGCAGACATACCAGTATCTTCTTACTCATCTCAAATTCCCAGCAGGACCTATGCTGAGTTTATCTGGCTCTACAGTTTCAGTCTGGCATGAAGTATGCAGTGAAAGTCAGAAAGAATGTAAGAGCTGAATGTGATCTGACTGAATCAAGTTTAGAAGCCACTTATTGCCAGCATCCAACTTAAAAAAAAAAGAAAAAAAAAAAAAAGAAAAAAAAAGACATTAATGACTGAAATTTGCTGTACAGCAGGGTCTACATGGAAGATAAGCCCCAGAACTTGGGAGCATGTTACTGGAGGACCAAGATTCAGGACCAAGACAGGAACAAGATCAAGGGTGAAAAAAAACCCCAGACAAACAAAAAAACCCTTGCTCATGCAGAAAGGTTCTGATTTTTTTCCCCACATCAAATCCAAACCTAGTTTCTCCTCAATTTTAACCCCTTTGCCATTGCACAACTGCATACTTTTATGGGAAAAAGGTAAACAACTTAATATAAGACTATTCCGTCCTTTTAACTTGGAGTTATCCTGCTAAGAAAAAGTGTATTAGACCAAATAAGTTTGTAAGGGTGCAACACAGAGATCTTAAACAAACAATCAATCTCCCAAAACCATAAATTTACCATAAATGAGAACCTTTAAGATCACTGGAAAAATCCAACAACCTGGCAAGCTTCAATCTGAGCTTTGGGTCAGGGACAGCTAAATGTATTAGTCACTCTCCACATTCCACAGAATATTTAACGTGGATTGTAAGAGACTTTATACTGAAATTATAAAGGTATGGCTTTATAAGGTAATCTCTTTAAAGATTAACACATACAATACTAGTGGTGTGTTCTGTTGCTTCAAAATAGATAATCTCAGTGGATCATTGAGCTCTGCCGTATGATGCTAAATATTGTAACAAGTGTATGTTTTATAGTGAGCTATCTGGAAAAGGGAAAAGACCAACTATACTTCATGAATCTATAAATATGTACTCTTTGGACAGAAGAGTCATATTCTATTTCCACTCCTGAATTGTTTCTACAAGTTTCCTTATGCTCAATGTTGTTGTATAACCTTTTTAGTGTCTTTCAAACTAATTATGAAATCAAAGAGGTATGCAGAGGGTTACTACCAGGTACCGCGTAAAAGAATTCCCTCAGGTCTTGCCATACAGTCAAAAGTAATTGCATCTTAATGAGTTACCACTCATCAGCTGTGCACTAGGAGCTGACTGTGCATATTCTTCACTCACCTGAGGTTTGAAATAAGGTGTATTTAATCTAAATTATGCCCATTACTATCTCAAGTTAATGTGTTTTACTTTGCAATTTGGAAAGCCTATAAGCATAAACAGTCAATACATGAGACTATACTACGAAGATTCACGATGTTCAGCATCAAAAGGTTTTATGAAAAGCCCAGAACTGCACAAAAAGGCTAGGAAGGTTTCCTTTATAGAGTTCATATAAATTGTTCTTTACTGAATAATAATGCAAAATGCAACCATGGTTAATTTACCCAAGTTTCAGTAAAATTGCCTTCTGCAATTCTAATTACTTCCTTTCTGGAGAAGAAAAGTAATAGGACACAAAGGATAGTTTGTTAAGCTTCAAGGTAATACATTTGCCTTGAAATGGTTAAACATTGAAAGAGGTGTATATTAAAGTAAATCACTTTTACTAAAATAAAATTTCTGTATGCCTGAAGATTGACATGATCCTAATAACATGAAAAAATGAATAGAAAATATGACAAGGGGAAACTATACTTTAGTACTAAAATGAAGAAATAAGGTTCATATAGTGTACATTTCTTCTTCTTATGGATAAACTATGTCAAGGACTTTAAGAAATGCCGGAGAAGTTAACTAAGTTTTCTGTTAGTAAGAAAAAAATCATATCTATGAGTTCTTGTATGTTCAAACTTGTACTTTCGATTCAGTGTGCCATGAATCATTGCATACACTATTTTCTAGCCTGATCATAAGATCCAACCTTAGATTTAATTAGGATAAATAATTATTTCCATTTCCCTTAAAAACAGAAGAAAAGTGAATTATTGTGTCATATTTCAGCAAAAATTTGCAGATGTTTCAGTACTTTGGCTGTCTTTGGTACAAAAGTACCAAAATGGGTTTAGATACCCATGGAACATTATTATTTGGTTATTTTAGAATTCTGTTTCTAAGAAAATCCCACAAAAAATTGTTTTTGAAAATCTTAATTACTGTTAAATTATTTTTTTAACCAGCTCTACAACACACGCAAAATGAGATAAACTTCAAGTACTCCCTGATGATGTGTAAGGCCAGACTGTATACTTTCATAGTACCTGTAATATTTAAAGGCTGTTACACTTTCTGGAATTAACATACTTCTAGGGAACTTTTATGGCTTCAAACAACTGATTTTTTTCGAATCCTGGTCTTACTCAACAGCCTTCTGATTTTGTAAAACAATTTTCCCTTCTACTTGTGATAAAAGCCTCCCATGCTACATAAAACCTGAGCTCTATCATAGATGCAAAGATAGGTACCTGTAATATAATACTATTAGAAATTCTGCTATTGTGGAAACTCACATACACCAGTATCAGATCTTTCAGAAGTTTTGTTACCATTCAAATCTTCTAAAATTGAAACCTGAGCATTAGAAATAATTTCAGTCATAACCCAGGCATGATGAGTGGGAAGAACTGCTTTCTATTTGTTATTCAGTTCGGTTTTTATTCAAAACCTCACTTGAAAAGTTTTTCAAAGCCAAAATAAACATTACATATGAAAAGTAACCTGGCTTCCAGTTGCTTTGAAGGACTCTCTGTGGTTTTTCTTTTTTCCACTTATGCCAGCCTTCAGATAAATTATTTGATGTCTTTTGTCCAGGCACTGTAACTCTTTGTTTGATTGCCCATGGAAGTGATTTACAACTATGTAACAAGGCTTCAGCTATAAAACTGTGGCAGTGATAATAATACTAAGAAAAAGCACTCTCTGGTTTTTGTTTGTTTATGTGTTTGTTTATTTGTTTCTTTCTGAGTTTTGTATATCCATATCAGGATCAATATCAGTAAATTTCTTGTGATTATGGGTAAGTCTTAACCTAAGCAGGTCACCACCTGAGATTCAGCCATCTCCCACACTAGAAGCCCTGCCTTTCTTGGATGTTGAAAGCAAGGAATTAGAATACAAAATCTGCAAATTAGTCCAGAACTTCAGATGATGAATTCAGATCATAGCGCCAGGTTAAAGATACAAGGGCATGCCCAGCTCTAGAGACTCTGCATCTTCATCTTTCCATTGTGACTCCCAGTTTATGACTCTCCTTAACTGTTCGTTAAGGATGAACTAACTCTCTGCCTACTAACACACGCCTCCTAACTCCCTCACTTGTTTCCTCTTGGTTTGCCACGTCCAGTTGTCACTGAGCCATCCAGCCTTAGCCCAGCAGAGAACATGGTTAGTCTGCAATAAATGGAGAAAATCCAGTGGAGATTGACAAGAAAGGTAGTAAGAATGAAAACTTGACTCATAAGAAAAAGCTGAAAGAACAGAGAATTTTTTAGACCAGAGTAGCAAATAAGACATCCATCAGTAATTCCCTATGCCCATTTTGAGTAGGGCAAGAAATAATAACTTCCTCTATAACAAGGAAGGATTACTCTGTATCTTAATGCAACTTCTTTTCTGGTGAAGAGATAGGTAAAGATAGAAATGCATTCTATAGGAAGCTATGGAATCCCTGCAATAGGAAGGGTTTAAGAAGTTAGACCAATGGGGATGGTCTAGATGTATCAGATCTCAGGAAGGAGAGAGATGGCTTGCTGTATTTATAGGACTTTATGTCAATGCAATTAATTTGTTTTACTAAATTCTGTGGAAGCAGATTTTTCTGAAGCTGGCACAAATGAGAAAAGAATTATAATATTGTTTATGGTTACTGAGTTGTTATTTGCATAAAAATACAAGAGATCATAAATACCAATATCGGCTATATTCAGTTTTCTTCACTTTTGACCTTGTCAAAGCACAGAAGCCCTTAAGAAAACAGATGAAGTTTACACTTTAGACTTCCAACATATGCCAAAGAATTGTTTATCATTTACATGTAAGGGTTCCTATTACAAATTTTGAACTTTGATAGATGATGTGTTTATCATCCAAATTCATTTTAGCTTGCATATCTATTAATTCAGATGGTTTAATGTTGATATCAGAATTACAAAGTCCCTGGAAGAAAGCAAAGTGTTCTGCACAGTTTAATTCTTGTAGGGAATTGAGAGCATGATAGATTCCATTCCTATGTGTCTGTTTTAACAACTGTTGATAATGCAGATAACAAATGTAATAACTTTGGGAAACTGGAAAATGGAGAGGAGAAAGAAAGAAAAGCAAACCGTTTTTTTCTCAAACAAAGTGCTTTAGGTGCTTTTATTCAAACATGAGAGCATTTACATTCCCTTCAAAGAAGTCAATTTTCTTTCAAAGGTAAACATATGCTTTCATGGATCCTGGGTCCATGATACATTCTGTTCAATTGACTTAAAATATGAAAAAAGTAGGATGACATGAAACTTCTTAGACTCCAGCATTTTTGTGAATCAACATTATTCCCACAGCAAGCTCTAGTGACACTTATGTAGAAGGAAATCACTGTTCAGTTGACCTGAAAGTACCAAGGCATCACCTCTAAGGAGAAATGGCGATAATTAATTTCAGATCAGCCACTTATGTATGGCTTTTCAGTCAGACTAAGTCTCAAGCCTGACCACTTCTGAATACTCACTGCATAGAAATATGTAAATATTCTTGTTGTAAAAGCACATTTTGCCACTACACACTTGTTGGGAGTTTTTTTCCACCTCAGTTTCAATAGTTTGCTCTGCCCCTCCAGTACAGCTATCCTATTCAATCTCCTAATCCTTCTGGATGTAGTCAGGTATAATATCTCTCCCTTACCAGTAAATTCTCATTGTCATCCCGTCTCTTTGGTTACCTCAATATTCCCCTTGCACACTTGTCCTCTCCGCTTTCCTTAGCTCCTTCTCATTTTCTTGTTTTTAGTTCTTTATGTTCTGTGATGTGGAAGGAAGAACACCGCATTTCTCAACTCTTTTGCACTGTTCTAGACCATGGCAGGCACCTTGGTGCCTCCACATTATTCTCTGCGTGAGATGTTCCTCATGGCTTGTGTCTGGGCTCTGATGTAGCCTCTATGTTTTCTTTAGCACTACTGTGATTAAGATTATACTTGTGACTATCTAATGGGCCTTAAAGGACCCTTGGAAAAAGTTCAATATGAAATCATAGCATACACAGATGACTCAAAAATGTGATGCATTTATGATCTATAAAACATTAATAAAAATATTTGTGTTGATATTCTACTTCTTGTGTCGCTAGGTTTCCAGATCAATTTTTTTCAGGTCAGTGCTTGATCTATGAATCTGCATACTGAAGCAATCAGAAAATGTTTCTTTTAAAACTCAATATACCTGTTTATAATCATTTACAGCTGAATATGTTAGCGACAAAAATGGGCTTTTGGTCCACAGTGAAACATTGCAGAGCCAAATGGCTATGGAAAAATGAGTCATATTTTGTTTTAACTCCCACATCATCAGTGGATCTGAACAAAGTTTCAGCTGCAGGACCATATTCTGCTCTCACTTTTATACTTCCCTGCTTACAGAAGTTTAAACTACAGGCAGAAATTGTAGACAAGAAGGTGTTCCCAGTAGACTTGGTTTGACAGAGTCTTTAATACTTGTGTTAATGTATAAGTCAGAAAGAAATCAAAGCAGCTCTCATAGTTTCCAGGACTGACACTTAGGAAATACCTAAGAAAACTTTCTCTGGAGTTCCTGAGAGACAATAAATACAGAGCCTCATAATGCAGATTTTACAGAGCCGTTTTCTGAGTAGAAGCATGCTGGGGTTTTGCCTTTACAGCAGGGCAGGGATTGTGTTATTTGTCAGTAGTTTATTTGCCAGCAATACAGTTAAACCATTCATGAATTTAAAAAAACATTTGGATGGACCCAAGCAAAAAACATTAGCAGTTATCTATTCCTCAATAAGAGCTCTACTACAGTCGTATTGAAGCAGTATCTCACTTAGCTATGGTGTTAGAGAGAGAATCATAGAATCGTAAAGGTTGGAAAAGACCCTTAAGATCATCAAGTCCAACCGTTAACCTATCACTGCCAAGTCCACCACTAAACCATGTCCCTAAGGTCCATGTCTACCCGTCTTTTAAATACCTCCAGGGACGGGGACTCAACCACTTCCCTGGGCAGCCTGTTCCAATGCCTGACTACTCTTTCAGTGAAGAAGTTGTTCCTAATATCCAATCTAAACCTCCCTTAGTGCAGCTTGAGGCTATTTCCTCTTGTCCTATCGCTTGTTACTTGGGAGAAGAGACCGACCCCCACCTCACTACAGCCTCCTTTCAGGTAGCTGTAGAGAGCAATAAGGTCTCCCCTCAGCCTCCTCTTCTCCAGACTAAACAACCCCAGCTCCCTCAGCTGCTCCTCATAAGACTTGTGCTCCAGACCCTTCACCAGCTTCATTGCTCTTCTCTGGACACGCTCCAGCACCTCGATGTCCTTCTTGTAGTGAGGGGCCCAAAACTGAACACAGGATTCGAGGTGCGGCCTCACCAGTGCCAAGTACAAAGGGATGACCATTTCCCTGCTCCTGCTGGCCACACTATTTCTGATACAAGCCAGGATGCCATTGGCCCTCTTGGCCACCTGGGCACACTGCTGGCTCATGTTCAGGCGGCTGTCAACCAAGACCCCCAGGTCCTTTTCTACCAGGCAGCTCTCCAGGCACTCCTCCCCAAGCCTGTAGCGTTGCCTGGGGTTACTCTTTCCCTAGTTTAAGAAAAGTTATATCCATTTATCTTCCACTATGCAGGAAAAAAAACTTCAGCCTCTACATGATAGGCTATCTCAGAAAAAGACAGGATGCTACTTTGCACACAAATATCTTAACCACTAAGCAGGGAAATCAGTCCTACTTTCTGATTCTGGCTTAGCATATCAAAGTAATTATTTTACATATATATATAAAAAAGGAGATTTTCTACCTTATTGGTATTGACACTCGATACATCTTTGCAAGCAAATGGAATAAACTTGCTGGATTAAGAACAAGGGTCTGAATCAAACTGTCAATAGCTGTTCAAGTATGTGATGCAACAGTGGCAAGAAGGATAGATTGTATTTTCCTAATGTCTGGAGAATGTCTGTGGAATTTCTTCCAAAGAAGAGAACTGAATTCTAGTTTTCCATGCTCTCTGCAAGTTGGCTGGTCAGGAAATAGGAAAAGGACAATCATAGTCCCACTGTTTTCGTGACTAGGAAACTCTCTGCTTTCATTTTCACTTGTTTTCTTTGAAAGGATTCTTTTTTTCCTTTTTTTTTTTTTTTTCCCCTGGAGGAAAGAAACTTTCAATTGAAGGAAAACAAAATAAATATGTAGTTTCATATTTTATTATATTGGGTTTTTTGACCCATTTTTCAGATCAGTGGTTGAATTTAAAAATTGTTTACCTAATATACAGTGCTAAGCAATCTGAAAAATTACTACCTTATTTATGGGATATAACATTTATCAAGACAGAATCTGGTTTACAGAGGACAAGGTATTAACAAGATAAGATGAATCAAAACAATCAGAGTGCCATTGGTGTGTAGACCAACCTTCTGTCCCAGGACAAGGAAGTTAATTTAGAAGCACATTCCGTGTAAAGCATTCTTTGCGATTTAGGTGTCCATATGTGACAAACCCTATATTTCCTGTACAAAACTTATATTTTATGTAGTGAGTACACAAAACTACATTTATTTAGTGAACAAAGAATGTATCTTGTAGCTGTAGCATGTGTTCTTATTTATCTGTAAAGGTATCTGCAGGTAAACAGAAAGCAGAATTATAGTATGTGCCTCAGAAACATTTTTTGTCCTTGCATGAAATCTAGCTTAGTAGCTTTTCTGCACCTCAATTCCCTGAGATGACTGCAAAATCCACTTTCACAAAAGTATTATGTGTGTTCCGGAACTTGCTTAAAATAACATCTTTTTCAAGTCACCATGTACAGGATCAGCAAAAATTATTCACCGGCTAGATGTCAGGCTTTATCAAAACATTCTGTGAATGCAGTTGTCGGGAATAAAAAATGCCATCATAAAGATGAACTGCATGCAAATATAAATGCCATCTGAGATCACACCTGGAACTGAATTGTGGTCCTTCACAAGTGGACACTGAGGAATTACAGTTTGAAATAAGCCTTGTTAATAGGTATTGCAGCATACTTATATGCAGATCAGGTACAGAGCAAGCACTGTGGCACATTGATTTTGTATGTATATGTGTGTAGTATTGTCTTTCAGTCTTGTCATAGAATTATAAAATCAATCATAGAATCATAGAGTCATAGAGTCATAGAATCATAGAATCATAGAATAGTTTGCGTTGGACGGGACCTTTAAAGGTCATCTAGTTCAACCCCCCTGCAATGAGCAGGGACATCTTCAACTAGATCAGGTTGCTCAGAGCTCCTTCCAACCTGACTTTGAACACTTTCAGGGATGGGACATCCACAACCTCTCTGGGTAACCTGTTCCAGTGTTTCATTACCCTCATTGCAAAAAATTTTTCTTTCTATCTAGTCTAAATCTACCCTTTTTTAGTTTAAAACCATTATGCCTTGTCCTATTGCTACAGACCCTATTAAAAAGTCTGTCCCCATCTTATAAGCCCCCTTTAAGTATTGAAAGGCCTCAATAAGGTCTCCCTGCAGCCTTCTCTTCTCCAGGCTGAACAACCCCAACTCTGACCACTTTTGTGGCCCTCCTCTGGACCCACTCCAACAGGTCCATGTCTTTCCTCTGCTGAGGGCTCCAGAGTGGGATGCAGTACTCCAGGTGGGGTCTCACCAGAGCAAAGTAGAGGGGCAGAATCACCACCCTCGACCTGCTGGCCATGCTTCTTTTGATGCAGCCTGGGATACGGCTGGCCTTCTGGGCTGCAAGCGCACATTGCCAGCTCATATCCAGCTTTTTGTCCTTCTGACCTACACGTGGATGTCACGGTAATGAAATCCCTGCCCCCTAACAATTAACAAGCTGCCATTTATCATTAAAATATTTTTTAAGAAGGGCTGGAAAATTCTTCATATGCAAATTACTGCTTATTTTGCTTTGGCTTATTATGATTTCAGCCATAGCATACATAGCTGTAACGTGGCACTACCTGAAATTCAGTATTGCTTCTCCCAGTTTGGACTAGGTTTATGCATTTTTTTTAAAATAATATGCTCTAATTCATCTAATTAATTAACTATCAATCAGGTAGATATATTCAAATTAGCTTTACATCTCAGTTGAGCCCAAATTGTCAGCTAATAGCTGGATTAACAACTTTAATCCATAACTGGGTTAAATGACATTTCTAGCTCCTTTAATGACTCCATATAATAGCCCAGATACTTTTGGTCTTCAGGCTACCCTCAGTGCTAGACAAGACGTGGAGGAATTCCAAGAGCATTAATTCGGAAAGAAACTGCAGTGATCCTATTACGGGAGAATGTGGTGCTAGAAGGACTGAACTCTACTTTTTTCTCCACCTCACAATGTGAATAGGATAAATAAGACTAGAAGAAGAAACCACTCAAACCTACATAAAAGCAATTTCCGCATAATTTTTGTGGGGACGTCTTTCCAGATGCCCTTCTTTTCTCAAGCAATGATGATGATGAATTTTCAAGGCAGGCTTTTAAAACTGTGCTTTCTTGCTTCTCTTCACCTGGACTTCTTCCACTGACTTAATAAACTCATCAAAATTAGTGCAGTGCCAAACGATTTATTTTATAAAAATCTTAAGAGTTACCTTAATGATCAGCTAATGAACAGCCACTTAGTGATATAGTTACCTTTCCATTTAAAATCCTCCTACTCCTCAAAAATTTTTCAGTACACAAAAGAGGTAAATCACCAATTATTTCTTTGGGCATGCTGTTCCTTAAGGACAAAACTTCACCATTTGACCTTTTTAAGCACAGAATAAGAGAAGTTCCGTTTTGATGTCTAGAATGATTAAACAAGAAATACTACAGCACTTACAGAGTAAGAAAAAGATGGAAACCGGAGATGAAAAGGGGCGTTAGATCACCATTTTTATTTATTTATTTTATTAATCCAAGATTGTTATTTATGGATACAAACCCTTGGAAAGAGGGAGGCACCCAGTGGAATCTGAGGTATTTTCAGCTTGATAAATTTCAATACCTGTCACAATAGAAAGTGTGTAGTGAAATGCTATTTTTCTGGTTGCATGTTGATTCTTAAGCATCAATTAGCTTTTTATAATCAGTTCAAGATATGCAATCAGTGAAAAACACCACAGACTACAGTTTCACACTTGCTAAAGTTATTACTCACTCATACAAAAACCATCTACAAGAAATTTTGTGGAAGCTGTACAAGGTACCTCTAATAACAGCCAAAGAAGTGTAACAACGCAATAACTGCATTTAGACAGAAAATGCTGCACGTGCCAGTGTACCTGTGTGTGTTAATAGCACCTGTATGAAAGTGCCAAACTATCATAAAAGGTTTCTTGTTTGCAGTTTTAACACCCCTTCAGATCTGCGGCAGCACCTGGATTTCCAGATATTAAGCTTGTCTTTTATAATCTGTATTTAACTAGAAGCTCAAAACTTTTGGTGGTTTTCTAATGTGGATCTTGAAGCAACTCAGTTTATTTGAGACTGAACTACTGTAATGCAGTCAATATGATATTGCCTCTTATGCCATTGTCAACCTCACACATTATTGGAGTTGCAGTGACCCCTAAATTATAGATAGGTGTGATTATCATGACAGATATATCATTAACCAATCATTAGATACAATAAAACCATAATGGTGTATGTCTTAGATTCTTGCAGAGGTGGGTTTTGTTATTTGTCTGTCTGGTTTTTATTCTGTGAGTACATCAGAACAAGAACTGTTGGCCTTAGGATTATTCTGACCATTTTGTGCTCTCCTAAGCCTTTCCAGGGATAGGAATAGCAGAGAAAAAATAGAGAGAGGAGAAAAAGTATTGGCAGTATTTTCTTTTGGACATTAGTTAAGTCCAGGAGTTTTGCATTGCTATTACAATTGCATCCATGTTTCCAGATCTCCAGATGGAGCTGCCTCTCCTCCACCCGTTGCTATGGAGTTCTGCCTGTTTTACTCCATTATTTGCAAAAGGGAAATCAGGCCCAGGAGTTCTAAAAATCTTCAAGAGATTTCTGACACATAGGAAAGTGCTTTCTTACCTCTGTAAAAGAGCTCATATTTTCACAGAAAGTAAAACACATTGCCAGCAAGTAAACATACATTTTGGCAAGTCTGAATAAGACAGTCTAAACATGCAGTGCTCACAAACCAGCCAAATCCCAAACTTGTAAGGTTCAAATAGGCTAGAGAATATTTATGGCAAGCTACACAGTCCAGTTTCAAATAACACAAGCCATTACTTCCACTATAATCCCATATATATATATATATATCTCACAACCAGGCAAAAATGACAAATTACATTAGTTTTCTTATAACTGAGAACCTTGGTGCATCTTTTATGAGTGTTTCTTTCTCAAACTGTAATCGAGAAGCTAACAAGTACTAACTAACAGCTCTTTAAGATAACCTTGTCCATTGCATTCAACATCCAAAAATTCTTTCATTATTTCTGAAGGCATTATCCTAGACTGGTCTGGTTTCTGGTTTAGACCCTAATTGTTTCTGGCTAGATTAATCTGGCAGCAAACATCCTGATCTCCTTTCAGCCTACAAAATAGCCTTTTATCACAGCCAGTATAGGCTAAGTTTGTACCTATATATTGGAAATTTGGTCTTCTACCCCTTTATGCTTCTATGACTGTTACAATATAACCTGTATGTACACTGTGTTATTTACCTCTCTCTATATGTTAAAACAGATTGGGTTTTTTTCTTTTTAAATGGGAATTATTTTCTTCACATTTTCCAAAATAAGTTGGTTTTGTGAGCTACTTAATAAGATCAAATTTTCAGGCTATGACCACTACACAAAACTTATGTGTAGTGGAATACCTTTATGTTCAACAGAAAGATTTTAAAATTCCCTGAGAAAACAAAAAGCTTTACATGTTGGAAGTGGTCTTTAGACTATAATTTCTAGAGTTCCCTGCCCTAGACAGTTGAGGCATCAACAGATTGCTACATGATCCTAGGATTTTTAGGAAGGTAACTCTTTCATAAAAAATGATCTCATCAGCTTTTTATGAGGGTAACAACAGGCATCTTGGTGTCAAACAAGTATTGGATAGCAGCTACTCTAGAAGAATATTCTGAGTATTGATAAGCAGTTTTATGAGAACAGCAGGTGAGGTGGGCCAGGGTAGCAATATAATGATATGAGGCCTTGCTAGTTTTTTGTGTGTGATTTCACAGTCTAATTTATAACGATTGTTGAGGAATATTTATTTTACAACTACAGTGTATGAAAGCATCAGAAATGAAGGTATAACACTGATTGTCAAGACTTGTCAAAAACATACCTAGAAGATAATGCAGCAAACTGGATTCTGCCTCCTTTTTCCATGTAGTTGAAAACATTGTTTTTCAAAGGCTGGCATACCAGGGCTGCACAACCTGGAAGAGCCTGTAAACAACTGGTTTACTGGGTACCAGCTTGGAAGGCAGGTAAATATCTTACAATCTGAAAATGTGCAGTCTGCTTTAAGGGGTTTTGAGTTAGAGTTTTCTTCTAAATAAATGATATTTAAGTTAAAGGAAGCTGTGTGGTCAAAGGGAGCAGACTGAAAGGTTTGAAGTTAATCCAGATCTGTTCAGATAATGATCCTTGGTACCATGACCCAGCTTTAGTAAAGAATTGTGTGATTCTGTACTAAGCCAAGTAATACCTAATAGCCAGAAACTCGAGAGGGGTGCACTCAAGGAAGTAAGGAAAGGTCATAGATGCAATTTGCCTTGTAACTGTGGGTTCAAGCATTGAAGCAGAGGTAAAAGCATGAGCTTTTTGTGTTAAATCCTATTCTGAGAGCTATGTCAGTATTGTATGCTTTTTATTTTGTTACAGAAGATGGAAATCAAGCATCCAATACAGTATTATGCAATGAAATAGAAATGTTTGTGCTATTTGTTTGGGTTTTTTTTAAATCTAGAAAATTATGTCTGGAGCTCCTCTTTATTAAAAAGTCTATTCTGAGCTGAAAATAAGGAAAATATTTTTTAACAGTGAAGGCAATTTCCCACTGACAGTGCATATTCAGGGACTTTGAAGATTCTCCATCACTTTCACATCTAGAATTAAAACTGGATGTCTTTCTAATAGGTAGCTCAGACTACAGTTATAGATCATGTACAAAATTATTGGTTGAGTTTTTTCAGACTTGATGATCTGAAGGCACTCCCTGCCTTCAAACATCATGAATCTTTTAAACAGAGCTGTATTAATACTGATATATAGATGTACTTAAAAATGAATTGAATAAACTCTTGCAGTAAGGGTAATGCATAAAAAAGGTAGCTGGCTGATGTATGTGATAGATTTTCTCTCTAAAACTCTTTTTTATTCACCAGGGGTATGTAAATGACAAGACTTGGTTTTGTTGATGTGGAGTCATAGCTGACTAGAAGGTTGTCTGATTAAAAAAAATGGAGGAATCAATCAGAGTTTCAGCTATTTAGCACAGTAGTCACTACATAATTCCTGGCAAAAAAGAACTGCTGGCTAGAAAATGTGTCTTAGGCATGACAGTTAGCTCCCATTTCTTGTAAAGAAAGATGACTTCTGTCATTTACAGTCTTGTAATAACAAACTTCATTGTTTGTTCTGGAAAACTCTGACCATAAGTAAACCTACTGTAACTATTTTATACATAATCTTGTTCCACTGAGCTCCGTGGTTAATTACACATTTATTTAGGCACAATCGTTGCTCAAGTGGTTAACAATGACCCTTCATCAACCAGGATACTGCAGTTTGCAGTGTTTAATTTTTGAAGGTAGGTGCAGATCTTCACACAAATCAGTCTCCCCTCAGCTGGAATGGGGTGGCTCTTTCATTTTATTCCTGAGGCAATGGTAATGTCTCACAAGCCCAAAGTCAGAGAACCTGTAAATCAGCAGCACTCAAAAATGCAAAAATATTTTGATTTGCTGGGACTACAGTAGGACTTACTGACCTTGCTGTCATAGACTATAGCAGGTTAATATTCAATTATAAGACATAACAGGTAGACGTGTACAAATATAGACAAAAATTTAGATAGATATGTACTGGATTTATACAGGGCATGCTGGCTGTTGATCACAGAGTTCAGTTCAAGTAATTGGTTTCAATCAGTTAACTTTGAAGAAGCTACTCCTAATTATAAGTGTAACTGAGAGAAGAATCTGGTTTACTGATTGCTATTTTTTAAGGCCTCATTAGTGATATAAAATGTTGAAGTTAAACAAGTTGGGAATTGCCAAATAATTTGGCAGGAGTTCCCTCTCTCCCAAAAATTGTAGGCCAGTCCAGAATGTGTAAATGCACATGCTACCCTCCATGTTTTACTAATATTTCCAGTATCATACTGAAAGTAGAGGCTAAAAAATTTAAACAGTGTGAGACACAGTGCACATACATATCACATAAAGATATTTTGCTGAATGTACTTACTGCACTTGAAAAATTCCCTCAATAGAAGCTACAAGAGAAATAAAATTCTGTGAAAATAAATACACAAAATGTTTTAAGGTCCCACAGTATTATCTGCTTCATTGCTTTTCGTTGGAGGCATCTCTTGAGCGACGGTGGCCTTGCTGGGCTGCTGAATACACAGGTATGCCCTAATGGTCCCCTGACAGAAACAACACTGAAGAGCAGTGCTTGCACAGCAGGTTTGTAAAGGACCAGCAAGACAGCTTATGATTAAGGATCAAGAACCAGGTTTCTAGCCTTTCCAGTAATCATCAAAATATACCAGCTTTACCCTGAGAAAGTGGGAATGTAGCTATATTTTCAGTCATGAAGCTCATTTGGGTGCATGGAATAATATCTCCGTATGTTCTCCCTCATCCAGATCAGTATGAATTCCAGGAAAAATTCCAAGAAATCTGGAAACTTTATAGGGCCACTGTAAACCAAGGACTTTAGATGCCAAGAAGCTTCAATCTTGTCCAGATCCATACCACACCCTACATATGGGTTGTGTCTAAATACTGCAATGTAGGCCTAAATATACTTTTTAAGGAGTTGCATATGTCCTTTGGAACAGAGCATTTTATTATCTATTCCTCCATCCCTCCCGTGCTGACCAATAGCTGTGGATGATATGAAGAGAGAAATAAATAATAAATTCAAAGAAGAGCTCTCTGTTTTTACAAACAAATCAAGAAAGTCATCACATCTTAGGAAGCAACAAAGAAAAAAAGTATTGTTCACATACTTCTACTTCAAGCTGTATTCATTATTCATTTTAATTCAAACCATCAGCAATATTTTACTGATTCAGCATCACGACTTTTATTTTTCGGAATGGTCCCATATGGCTTATTCTACACTGTATAACATCATGCAAATTCTGATACTACCAAGAATCCATGACAAGATAAACAGCAGTCCAATAGTTTACTGTAGAAAAGGGACATGAAGGATAGATCTATTCTCATTTTAATCAGAATCAGTAGCATATTTTTTAAGAAAATCTCCTGGCTGTCTCAATCATAGTGCTGTGTTGGCAACATAGAGTGGCCTCAAAACATGAAAACTGGATTCCTTTCAGAGAAAAAGAATCCAGAAGAGAAACTCCTTAAAGATGCCTAATGTGCTTCAATCAGCATGTTGAGTGCATGAGACCAGATGAAGTATTCTGAAATATAACCCTTGAAATGCATGTGGTGTGGACACTGCATCATCAGCACCAACAATACTCTGTAAAACCTTCGTGTTGAACTGCTCTACTCACTAATGTAGGCATAGCCACATGGACAAAAGTAATCTCAATGATTTAAGTGCTATCTAAATTGCATGGAAGATGCAAAGCAGGGCTTGATGTCCTGTTCATCTAGTTGTTCGGAGTAGGGAACTGGCCACCTGACTACAGGAATCCTTTCTTCTAGTGTCCCTATTCCTATGAAGTCATTCTACAGAGGTCTCTCCAGGTCTCATTCAGAATAAACTACTCCATAAAGTGCTAGCAAGACACCCTCTGGAAGAAGTTCACAGGGGAACAGATGCAGAAAGGACTACTAGCTTGAAATGGAGATCTGGTCCTACCAGCTAAAGCTGAAATATTTTAGTCACCCTCTAGAACCAAAAGCTGAGTGAAGACATGATTTATAAAAGGACTGGGAATATAATTCAGTAAAACCTGCCTGTAAATAAATTTAGCTAGACAGCAGAAGACAGGGTCTACATGTCAGAAGAATGTGCCCCAGGAACATTCTTTTTACAGTGGATGCTGAAGTTTGATATTAGTTTATACATACAATTATATGATATTATCAATAAAATAAGTATTGAGAGCCCATATTCCCAATTTCTATGTACTCAAATATAAGTTTGTATCATCGTTTCATCTTTAAGAACCACCACAGTTACTCTATGTAGGCTGGCATACAATTCTTCAAAACACCAGTTTGTTTAATTAGGGTGGAATCTCACAGCACAATTCCAGCAATGCCATCACTTCTTACGTGGCAATTCTTTCCTTTATAACACTTCTTCTGTCTCATCAGAGATATTCTTCTCTTTCATCAGAAAGACTAACAATTGTTTTTTTTTCCAATTTAAGAGAATGAAACGGCCTATGTGACAGCACAGGGTGTCTATTGTCTGTTTATTAAGTGCAAAGAATCCCAACATATTTCAAGAATCTGACCATTTATATCACATTCTAAAGTGGTTTTGTCTATTGCTATTTTTATATCTCAAATATTTCCACATGTGTTTCACGTCAAGTGTATGAGTGTCCCTTTTGAAACTGAGTACATGTACTATTAGTAAGAACAAGACCCAAATTGTTTATAAGACCAAGATCCCTGGCTGATGTAAATCAACATAACTACAGCAGTTTCAGTGTAAAACCCTGTTAGCTAAGACTATTATTGCTTGAATAGAAAGTAATTTCTTTCAATTCTACATCTTTTCTAGTAATCTAACTAAGCTTATTTGAAATAAGCAAAAAATACCAATCCAATTTCTTTACATAAGTGGTATGCAAACAAAAAGCATGGAAGTATTTCCATATTTTCCAAAAATGTGTTATTTCGTGGAAAAATTGCCTTGGTAATTGCTTTATAGAACTGGATGATTTTATGACAAATTAATTCAAATCTTTATAACTTTTCTATTGTTAATGTCTAAAATGTGTTTTAAACTCCATTTTACAAAGAAGAAATAAATCATGGTAAGTGAGCATGAAAAAAGTAGTCTAATATCTTATTTCTGACTGTATATTTTGCTTGAAAACTAGGAAGCTTGAAACCTTCTGAAGCTAATTCTTTTTTGTTTCACTTAGTCAACAAACAGTGGAATTATATAAAAAAAGTTCCAATTTAAAAAAAGTCATGCCCCATAAAAACTCCTGGGGCCTGTACTGTTCTGACTTATACCCCATGCAATCTCATTGAAGACAAGTGCCTATGGACTTCTAAAAAATATTTTCTTATCATGATGAGGCATATGTGCATCCAAAATGTACTGGCGATGTGGTTTAAAATCTGTGTTGCATTAGGAAGAAACTAAATGTTTTACATTACATATCACACTTGCATCCTATTAATAGGCACTATAGATTCAGATGTATTTTTAGATTAAGACTTTTTGGCACAGTTTGTCAGAGTAAACAGCTCATTGCATCTGAAATGAATCCTAATATAATGCTAACAAGGATAAGAAAAAGCTGAGGCAGATTAGAGTGGATGAAATTCTCTGCTGTCTTGTGGCTACTTAGGCCCAACTTCTGTTGAATGATATGCACATCTTTACTCAATATGAATGTTTTAAGACACCAAATTACTATATATACAACATTATTTGATGTTATATCAAATATAATGTACTCTTGGGGGTTCTGCCCTTTTATATTTGCTTGAATATTTCTTTCTTACATTTCTTAGTTACTACAACCAGCTGAAAGGTTAATATAAAATTTAGTAGCATTTGTACAATTTCATAAAATAATTCTCATCTAAAAGGTGACTAAAACAGAATAGGAACTTCACATTGCTAGCATTTCTTCTTCCTGGAGTTAATACAAACAGATATAAATTAAGTCCTTTTTTGAAAATCTCCCTTGTTAATTATAAAGAAGTTTGATAAAAGATCTACTGAACCATACTATGACAGCTAAATATAAAAAGCAAAGGAAGTAAGTCCAACAAACTGAATAAACACAGTCAAAAGTGAAAGTTTGTAATTTAAAATATCTTACAAGTTTTGTATGTTCATAAACGTCAATCAGAACTAGAACAATATCTTGTTTAGAAGTATTTTAGAAATATTTTCTCTGAAATGGAAAGCTTGGATAATTCTTGGCTTTTTTGTGTGCTTGTATTGTGGTAGCACTCAAATGTAAACAGCTTTCTGCACAAGCAGAAAAACTGGGAAGACTCAGTCCTGCACAGTAGTGTTTAGATCTCAAGACAGAAACCTGGGAAACTACTCAGGATCCTAGCAAAAAGAAAAGACTAAAAGAAGCACAGGAAAAGAAAAAAAAAAGGTCATGTTCTGAGCATAAATACTTTGAGACACATGATCAGGTCATTCTGATCTTTCATAAATGTCATAGAATATTTGATTTCATAATCCCGGCAGTGTTTCCCAGTGCACTCACCATCATCATGCTAATCAGATCCATCGTGTTTTGGTAAGATCTTTTGGTATAAGTAAGAAAAGAGTTTTTAAAGCATGGGAGAAAGTGTAAGAAAGCATGTTTCTCCTCCAAATTCTTTGAATTTTCCTAATTCTGACCAGAAATACTGTTTAACTGGCACTGATTCTATGCATACATTTATCTCTGAAGCCCAAGGCACTTCCCGAACACATTATCTCACCTTCAGATTTCTCATATGAGCAGACTAGGCCCACAGAGTCCATCATTTTTTTGCAGGATGTGATATTAAAGACCAGGTAGGAAAGACTTTCACCCAATCTTCTGTTTTTGCTTTTAAGGGCACACAAAAGCTGTGAAAGGTTTGAGGGCAACCAAACAGTGCCAAAGCTCACCCCCAAGTAAAGAAAATACTTGAGCATGTTCTAAATGGAATAGGAGAAAGTATATCGTGACAAATATTGACTTTAGGATAGAGTCCAAATCCAAGTTGAATAGCATGGGATTGGTGGAAAATGTGGTCTTTAAGGTTCCCTGACACTTGTTCTGCACAAAACTGTAGACGGAGGCAAATTGTTTTGCAACTCAACATATATAAAATCATTTTTTGTATCAAGGAATGGAATATCTTTTGTGATCAAAATAAAATTAGTCAGACTTGATGGGCTGTATAAACCTTAATGGGCTATATAAAGGGAAAGGATAGGAAGATTATTGACAGTAATAATAACAATAATCACAACATTGATGATAATTGTGCCTGAGATGCCTGAGACAGGCACAGCAAGTACTATCACTAGTACTTCTTTTGCAAATTCTTCTGAAGATTGTAAATCTGGCACAAGTTTTTATTCACGTACATCCTGGCACAAGTTTTTATTCATGTCATTTCTGTGTCTTTGTTGTGAGGCATGCTTTCTGATATAGAAAGGAGAAATGGGGAGGGAAATACTCAGGAGCAAATGTGCCAATTGAAAGGAAACTATTTTGAAACAGAAAGCAGATTACATGTCAAACGGAAATGTGCCAATCTGCAAATAAATACAGAGGGAAGTCCAACAGGTGCCATGACTCCAAATCTTTTTATGTTTCTCATCTGCATAAATGATACATACAGGGAAACCAGCTGCAAATATGTTAAGTTTACTGAAATACAATACTAGAGGGAGTACTAAATACCAGGCAGTTATCAAAGATACAGAAGACGGATTTTGGATCGTCTTTGTAGAGTAATTGCACAACACATGTTAAATCAACATATGGTTCAAACAGAGGCTGGGATAAATAAAAGGTTTTAAAAGCAAGCTTAGGAAAAGAGAAGAAATATAACTTAAATATGTCAAAACTTTATACAGAGGAAAAAAAAAAAAGGCCCACAAAAAAAAACAAAGAGAAAGAATATGAAATTACTGTCTCTAGAAGTAGATTACATGGTCCTGGAAATTGCAACAGTCATTAGAGAGACTTTATTCATGTTCATTCATATAACTATATTGTGGACATGAGAGTAGGAGAATTTCTTTATTTGTAAAATAGAATAATGCGGATCTTTTGTAGAAACTGTTTAAGAAATCTGAATTTGCAGGTCACTGAGAGGCTCACTAGGTTATTGAATCTATTATCCTTTCCTCACACTGTTACAGATATAAGATAAAAAAGTAAAATAGGAATTTTTGGTTAATCAGTAGGTGCTGAGAAGAATGGATTCTGTGCCAGTAACTTCAGTGGGAGATTTTGGCTAAAAAAATCTTTCAAATTTTTAATACACTTCTGCAAATCCCATTGAAAAATAATAATGGAATTGCTTGTCCAAAAATAAAAACACACGTGCTGCCCCCCCCCCCAATAAATTTCTGAGTTTATTCTGCTTAAATCTGTATTCACAGCATATAACAGTAATTAGTTATAGTAATTTCCCATTTCTATTTCATAAGTATGAAGAACATACTCTTTATGTTGAAATCATTTCATGTTATAATTATTAGACTTTTCCATCTGTATGAGAATATGATTTTAATAATTTTTAAAAAGTTGAAGAAGGAAATAATTGTAGCAAATGTTCCAACCCTAATATGATGACAAAGTGTTTGTTGTATTCTCTTTATAACTTACCCTCAGAAAAAGGGTAACAATTTGTTGCCATAGTTTGTAAATTCAGTTATTTATTTAACAAAAATGACCCCAGGCTGTACTTTGTTATGGAAAAGCTCATGTTCAAACTTTACTCCTGTCATGTATTGAGGGGGTGGGAGCTACAATAGACAAATTTAAAAATAATCATAAGAAAACACTTTAATTTTTATTGCAAATTCCAAAAATATGATTGTAATGATACCTGCTTGTAGTAAATAGAACTGATTAGTGACACATCAAAGATAAATTGAACTAAATCATAATTACAAAGAATTCCAGCTTGGAATATATTTCTGTAAGTCATCTGGTCTAAACACGCTTCTCCCCCTTAAAGCAGTACGAGCTTCAAAGTTGGATCTAACTTCAAAGTTAGATCATATTGCTCAGTGTCCTATCCAAGCGAGTTTTGAATTCTATTATATCCACAAGGATACAAATTTTCACAGCTGCTCTGGGCAACCTGTTCCCATGTTTGAGCAGCCTCATTGTGAAATTTTCCTAATATCTAGTCAGAATTTCTGTTACTGCAGTTGTGCCCATTTCCCCTTGTTGTCTGAAGTAAAAATATCCAGGACCGTTTTTCACTGCTCAACAAACAAACAAACAAACAAACAAACAAAAAACAACCATAAAGCTTTCTTTCCACATAAATTTTTAGAGGGATCCACTATACCATCCATAGTATTTTCCCTCACTGAAGATTTCTTACCAAAGAGTGGCATAATACATATGGAACACGTCCTTGCCACAAACAAGGCATGCATCTGCCACAAACTGGAAAATCTTAAATATTCTTGTTAGACAGTTGTCAAGGAAGACAGAATATGACAAGTGCATAACTAACTGCAGTAAGCTTATCTCTGCGTTCAAGAAGATGTCTGAGGGAAAGAAGAAGATACCAAAACTTCAGTAATCCTGAATGAATGGAATAAAGACTCAGCAGGGAGAGGATATCTTGGAGCTCTTCACACTGATGCTTGGAGTTCAGTTAAGATCCTGTTTGTAGGGAGATGAATGGCAGAAGGCATGGAGACAAGCAGTCCTAAATAGTTTTATAATTAAAAATAATCTAGCAGCAAATTGTTGATCATCCCAATCATTCAGCAGTTTAAATATCTATATCTTCCAAATGTTCATATGGTTCAGTCTATTATTACAGATAATTGACATTTTCTTCAGTAGAAACATTCAGCTTTTCTCTGAAGAACCAAAAGGGAAATAATCTTTGTTATTTGTGGGGAATCCCACAGAAAATACTACCAAAAAGTCTGATTTCTACTAAGAAATAGTGCAAATCTGTTGGGTGAACAATTTTTAACCACTCTTGTCAGCATCGCTGCTACCATGTATGTCCTTTGACTACGTACATCTTGAACTGGACAGGAAGCTCGGCTCATTTCTTATTTAACAGTTAATTCTTTCCTAATGTCACTGTGGTTTATTGCTATAGCCCCTTAGTTATTCTCTTTAGATCTTTGGATATATTACTTTGATATGCAGAATGTGAAATATTTTGGATCAGATATTATTTACAGTTAGAATGGTCAGAAACTCCAGATGTTCATAAACAACAAAAATGAATTTAATTAGTTGTCTCCTTCATTCCCTGTTATAACTGAGAAATGATTAAGCTAATCCAGATGTGTCTATGCCTTTAATTCCATCTGTGTCACAGACAGTAAGGCTGTGGTCATCAATGAATTATTGCATATTAATCTCCAGAGCCTTTGATGTTACATTTAGTCTGATACTCTGTTAAAACACACATTTGTTCTCAATCATTGGAGTAAATCCTGAGAATTTAACTAAGTATTTCGTAAACATTCATTAGTAGGGGAAATTTTTTCCTCCTGTTAGCTGTGTTGCTGCAGGAGTGTTAATTATAGGAAAATATTCCAAAAAATTGAGATGAAGCATCTATGAATTTCAGTCGCAAATGCATTATAGCAAGATAAAAAAATAAAACTCTTAGCATGCAGACTTGAAATATATCCTATTTGCTACTCCTTTTTGCTGAGAATGTATGGAGGTGGTCTGTTGTTAATTTTATATTCTCTAATTCTAAAGACCCCAAATATCTCTGGTGATCTGTAAACTAGGCTTTGTTTTGTCTTTTGTTTTTTTTTTTTTCTGTGAAAATTATTTTCTTAAAAGAAAAATGTATCAGTCTTTGTCTTACTTTACTTGTTTTGAATTGCCATTTATTAGATGAATGTGTTTTGTATTCACTACAGTAAGATCTGTTATATGCACGCAGCACATGAACTGCACATTGTGGTTACCTACAGCTATTTAGATTTTACTGGAATAAAATCTAGTGAGAGAGGAGCAAGCAGAGCTAATTACTTATTTTTATTCTTTCTGGATCAGAGAAGTGGACAAGGACTTAGCAGAACTTATCTGTACACTAACATTATTGAGCACTCAGCACAGCCTAATCAAAATGCTCTCCAACTAGTACAGATGGAAATTGCAAGAAATGGGTAAATCTACAGGTCATTCCCATAAGCATGTTTGAAGCAGTGAAGTAGGTGCCACTTCTTGCTGTGATATGAATCCTTAGAGCAAATTTTTATCACAGGTGAATGAGCAAATCCCCAAAGAGGGCAATATTGCACAACAGTACATAATTCTATACCTTTCTGAATAGCAAAAGTTACTTATTTATAAAAACATAATCTTCTGTAAGGTTAATAAGGAATGATGGAACCTTGGTAGCTCAGCTTGATTCAGAGGTGCTAGAGATTCTCCATGCTCCCACTGCTCAGCAAAGTTTGGGGCCTTCAGCTTTTGCATCTGATTTATGTAGGGAAACCACCAAGTTTTCCAAATGTTAGCTATATTTGCTTTCCTTCCCTGGGAGCCAAATCTCAATGAATTTAGAAGGCTTTTATGTTCCAGTGAGATCTGTGTTGGAAGATACTTAAACTACTGACTTGGACTGGTTAAAGAACATGGACCAAAAAAGACAGCAGACTTATATTCCATCTTGGAGGGACTGAGTCCAATAATATGTCCTCACAGAAAATATATATTAAATAAATACATTAAGTTAGCCAACATGACAGTAATAAAGATCCAAGAAAAGAGGACCATCATCTGGGAAAGATTCAGATTCGGTTAATAGTTTCTGATAGAGAAAACATGAATCCATGTGAATGTTGCACATGTTAGTATACATGTTAGCTAACCAAATATTCTCTTGCTTGAAATCAAATGATTTTTCCAGTTCCACTTCCCAACAGTAATCATACACTGATTATTTCTGTGATATCATTAAAGGTGTAGTGGCCAAAATCTGGCACTTAGAATATGAAGGGACACATGAAGAAGGTGATGAAATATACTTTTACAAATTTACAAATACACAAATTTGGAAAATGTTAAAATAAACATTAGAGAGCAGCAAATTAAATGTTTGTCAGTAAACTTAATACTTGCAGTAGGAACCTGTATGACAGCCCTATGAGCTGAAGTTAAGTTTTCTTCCTGTATTTATGTGTAGCACAACTCATCTACTTTAAAAGTAGAGGCAGGGGAAGAATGCATGTTTTCCATGGACAGCAAAGAGTAATTCTAAAACTGTAGACATGACCTCCAGAGAACTGACAACTTTGCTCACTGTTAGCTTTGATCCTTGGTCTCTGCCTTGACAAGTCAACTAAGAAACCAATTAATGCACTGTGAAGTAGTTTTTTGGGATATGAGCACATGTACTCTAGAAAGTAGGGAACTTCATTTGATAACAACATACTGGGTTACCAACTATCCATAAGATAAGAAATCGCTTTATTTCCTGTGATCCAGTGAAACTTCCCCTTGCTCCATTCCTAAATCATGCTGCCATTCAATTCCTTCTACTTATGTACTGTACCTTTCTTTGCTGAAGCATCTCTTTGCTTTCCTTGCTCTAACCAGGACATGGATTTCTGAATCAACTAATAAACTGATTAATTTTATATGATTACTGATTAATCAGTCATCAGTTAGAGGGAAGGCCACTACAGAACTAAGATACTTCCCAGAAAACATTGAGTCGGAAGATCAGGCATGTGTTCTAATTTACTACAATACTTTCTTGTCATCAAGTACGAAAACCTTGTTCCATTGTCAAATATAAGCAAACTTTATTGGCCTCACTATGTGAGGCCACTGACAAAAAGTAAATTTTGCAAACTAGGGACTTCATGATCTCTTGAAATATTTTTAAAAAGAGAAACAAAATTCTCATGTACTTCAGTCCTTATTTCTGTAGACAGCATACAGTAAGTGCAGTCCAAATATGTCACAAAAGTCAAGTTTTATTAGGCCAGATCAAGTCAGGCACAAAGCTATGGTAGGTAACTAAGTTTCTCATTGTTCTTCCCTGCTATACCCTCTACAGTCCATTCAGATAAATGCACTCAAAAGTTGTCTTCAGGATAAGGCAGATTATGAAAACTAAGACAGAGAAAGTACAGACAGGGCAAATTCTGTCTTGGTCCTTCAAGGCACCAGAGAAATAAAGAGTTCTATTTAGCACATGAAATACAATTTTAAAAAAATGAAGGCCATAACCTTCCTCATCCTTATGGCTGCTAATTGTCTTGCTGAGCTGGTGAGTCCCATGACCAGCTGATTCCCTTGATCTGCAGCTGCAGAGACAACTACCTCACTTGGCTTGCCCATGGAAAACCTCTGGAACATGAAGAGTTACCTGTGGCCAAGAAAACTTGGACCTTTCACTAATGCTGACAGCTGAATTCCTGCTTCCTAGAAGTTATGGTGTTGATAAGTACTTCCTTCCTTCTTGTTCTCCTAGCACAAACATTTAAGCAAGTTGGATGAATTGCTGCAGTTCCTTGGTATATTGCTCCATCCATTCCTCCTCTTTTCACAAGAAAACCTCTGTATTTCATTGAAACTGTCCCAGATTTCCCACATGCTGAAGTCCTCACATGCCAACTTCTTTCTGGTCAGGCTCCTGAAAGGTGGATAAGATCGTTCATCTCAAGACTCATGTCAGTGGCTTTGTCACATGATTATGCCATGAGCCTGTGCAAAACCCCTGAGTAAGAGTAAGGGTGCTAGACTGAAATTTGAGACTATATCTTCCGTTGTCTCCTCTTATGTAGTCAGTGTTCAAGAGCTATGTCCAACTCTGCCTTGGAATCCTTTTTTCAATTGTCTTAAGATAAGATGATGCCAAAACAAATTTATCAATGGTCCATATCTTCTCCTCAGGTGACACTGGTGACAATACCATAAAATACTCTTTGATCAGCCATGGTAAGTGGACAAGTCTTGGTTGTGTTGCTAATTGGTTTGGGGAAACAAAAGGAGAATTGTACAATCATTGACATGACTGTTCACTCCCAGAGCTGATCATAACTCTTAGTAACTTGACACGGTCATAAGCTGGTGCTCTGGCAAAAAGACTCACAGCCATGTGGATATGCTGAATATTTCATCATCATTTTCTCCACATCTTGACATTCTGATATTTCCTCTTTCTACTCCTGAGAGTATGAACATACATGATGGGCACTTAGCCAAAAACCTTCTAGACCCTAGATGCTTAGGGGGGAGTTCCCTCTTCCTTTCCTTCTTATTCCCCAAATTGACTTGATATATCTTTCAGGGTCTTATGCTACTGGTATTCAGTCTATTATGGACCTGTTGATCCCATTGGTTATTCATCTTCACAGCGATATGGCTCTGGTGGGATAAGCCTTTTCAGATCTCTAGATTCCAGTGTATTCCTTCCACACACAGAAATGCAACCTTCCTTCCTCTATAATTTCTTCCTTACCTAGTGATAGCCCACGGCTGTCTTGCAATACAAGTAAGCAGACTCAGGTTGCTGCAGGCAAGGATGTTTGGAGCATGAATGACTCTGTGTATGGGCTCCATGACAGAAAGGCTCCTAAGTTTCGCCCTTTAGCTTCCTTTCACCCATCAAGCAAGGCACTAAGGAGCACAGTAAGAACTATGCAACAGAGCTGGTCACAGTTTGGTCTTGATGCTTCTGGCAATGCCAGGGCAGTATAAACAGAAAAAGTCTGCCCAGGAATAGACTTGGTTGTAACATTCAACAGAGTTTTTTGCATTTTTTTTTTTAATAAACAGTACCATAACTTTGGACCGTAAAAGAGCTGTCTCTTTTGATTAATGATCTGGCCTCAGCCATGCCTTTTTCCAGTAACAAACTGTTCCAGCAGTAAATAAAACACTTTTGTAAGATAGGAACAAATCTCATTTTAGGCAGGGATGTTTATCTAAAGTAACCTTGGTCTGCCAGAGCAATGATCTGTAGTATGCTTAGGGCACCACAATGTTTGATCTCTTGCTTGAGAAATCATTTCTTACAGCACCTTGTTTGCAGCAAAGGGTAAACTGCTTCCTGGCTTGTGCTAAGAAAATGGCTTAGTCTCAGAAATAAATTGAGCATTACTTTGTTTTAAATATATGGCTTTAGAGTAGTCTGAAAAGATCATAATTATGGAGCACAGCTAGGACCTGCCAACTGCTCGTGCTCAAATCAGACTTTTAAATCCTTCCTCTCAGGGACTGTGACACACTAAAACTACTTTTATAGAACACCTCGTTATACAACCAAGAAAATTTCTAAAATGTGTTTATGTAAAATCATAAAGACTTATCAAATCAACAGATATTATTCTGGCCACAGGAGAGCAAGCTTCTATTTCCCCCTAGTATTGTTGATCTTTTGCATTGCTGCACTTTTTTCTTTCCCTCAACTGTAAAACAGAAATAATGAGACACAATTTGTGATCCACTAAATAAAATAACTCTATTTTAATGGTACTGTGAGATGACAAAGGGGCTTTTTTGCTGCTGGTTTTTTTTAGCTCAACCTTTATTCATCAAATAGCTTTGCCAGCCAAAGGCACATATGATCAAGAAAAAAACGTTGATGTTACTAGAACTTGAACTTAAACTCACTAATGTCATTGTGTGGGCTTCTATTAACTTGAACAGTGTAAAATTAATCTCTTAAGAAGATCAGCCCAAAGCAAATAACTCAAGTATGTCTTTATTTTGCTTTCTATCTTGTAAGCTAAATCTGGAAAAACAAAACAAAATAAGGCAAAACAAAACTACTTGTCTATCAATTTGTCCATCCATCATTTTGTCCAAACATCTAGCAAATCATGCTCCATTGCCTTACTATAGTAAGTGATGTATATGACTTACAAATAATATCAAGAATGAGATTTTTCTTTGAGTTGTGTGCTTGATTCATCCCATGCTTTAGCAGAAAAAAAGAAGAAATTATGAGAAAAAAAGAATTAGATTGCCAGTGCTATACATTTTCATAGATGTTAGTTTCTGTGTGTAATATTGGTATTTTGAAAAGTAAATAGCTTTTTTTTTTGCCTTTTTTTTTTTCTTTTTTTTAAATTAGCTCTGCCATAAATCCAGAACTCTAACAGAGAGAAAGTAGAATGTAGTGAAGTAGAAAGAATGCACTTATTGCTTGTGGTTTTCTATTCTTCATCTTGCTGAGAATATTGCCACTCTTCTAGCTTTTTATGAACTACTTTCAGGCTGATTGCTTCCAAAGCTATTGCCTTTTGCACTAGTAGTTTTATACTACAGCATCCATTAGCAGAAGGTATAATACAGTAGGATACTACAGATGATTTTATAGCCAGCAGGATATAGTTTGCTTTTTACAATATGTAGTCAGCAGCTCAACTGATGAGCTCATTTAGCACTCATTTACAGAGACCTTAATATTACGCATTCTCCTCTAAATCTTGTTATTTATATTTGGCTATGGAACTCCTATCTTGCATTACATTGAACCTGAAAGCCCTGAGAAAGGGCAAAATTAAAATGTATTCTTAAGTATTGTTCCACAGAAATCCCTAAAGGGAAGGGAATCTGTGTTAATCATGTGTTAAAGAGGAATTAAAGGAAAAAGTTCATATCAGCTTCAGTAGTCCTTGAATCTAAGTCCATAAACACCCATTTAGAATTTTTCTCCATACTTGGCCATTCCGACCTTTTCCTTTGCTCACCAGCAGCTTTCAAAAGATGTCTTTTCTCCACCCCATAAGTATTAATAAGATTCACCTGTCCCCAGAATAACAGCACTCTCATAGCTGAAAGTAAGGTGTTGCAGTAACCTAACCACACACTCTTTTATAAAGGCTCCCTGAACTGCCATTCAGGTGCTGGTATGGAGAATACTGTTGTCATTACATTAGAAGCTAAAAAGCAGAAATAATTAGGATCAGTTGCTCTGAAAAACAGCCATAGCCTGATTAGATTTAATTGTCAATTTAAATAGTTATCACTATTAAGAAATAATTCCTTTAGTTTCATCAACTCAGTTAATAAAACTTCTGGGAAGCTCCTACTATATGAAAAGATATCCATATTCTTTTGTTCTGTCTCCCATAACAAAAATGTAAGCTTCAATTACCCAATAAAGTTTTTTTAAAGTTTATTAAAACCAAACAGATTGAAGTGAAGAAACACTTCGAGGGTTTTCACACTTAGTAGCTTTCACTTTGATCAAGAAATAATAATATTTACATGTTACTATATTCAGTGTACAATTAAGAACACAAATGTAGGTATGATCTTTGCTGATTTGAGCTTGCTCCTCTGTCATTATTTTTAAAGCTTCGAACAGATACAGTGCATATGTTCTTTCTGCTACTCTGAGAAGAGATACTGCTCACTTGTTTGTGTATGTGTATGTGACAGAGGAAGAGAAAAAACATATGAACTGGTAAGATTCCAACATGTACACTCTGGTCAAGTCCAAAACTATATCTAAAAGCAGAACTGCAAGCAAGCAGAATTTATCCATTTTCCTAATGAAGTCAGTGTAGACGCATAATAAAGATAATTTATATTATGAAATTATATCATGGACACACAATAAGATTAGAATCAGTTCATTTATGGGCAGAAGCATAATATCTGCAAAAATTGTCAATTAAAAAAAAAAAAATCTGCTGTCTCCTCCCTCTCCCATTCTAACCGCATTATGTAACATGCACATAAGGCCATCTTGGAATAATTAAATTACAGACAGAAGCCTGTCGGCATGCCCTTCACTGTCACTATTCACCCAGCCCAGGCTTTGTACATGCGTGACTTTCAAAGTGACACTTGTTAGGTTACAATTTATATCTCAGACCAAATGTTGCTTTCCTAATCTTCATACCCTGTCTGTAACATTGTGATTGCTTTATTCATTTTCCTGTCTGTGTTATTTTATTTATATATCTTTAGTGTCCAGTTTTAATTGTCCTTAATTACACTTTAAACATAAATACCTACTGTTAGACCTAATAAGTTGGTAGGCTGGTTTCCAGATCTTTTTAAAAAAGAGATTAGCTTCAGCATCTGCTGACATTTGTGAAGACTGTTGGAGCTCAGCACCTACAAAATCCAGGCTTCCCATTGCAGTGCTGACCACTAACGACAGAAATGTAAGTAAGCCTATTCGAAGTTTTCAACTAGAGTTTTAAGAAAGGGGAAGAGTTGTACACACCTCTGCTAGATAATAAAGTCAGCAAGCGCTAGCAAATTCAAAATGGTAACAGGATTCAAGATACTGATTTTAAGTGTTAACAGATGACTCATTTAATGTGGAAAATAAAGTATTTTGGAATTATCTCTTAGAGGAATTACTTAGTTTTATGCCAGGAAATATAAACTTGATATTATGACAAGATGACAAGAGGCCTCTATGAAAACTCAAGTTCAAGGAGTTCAGATTTTGAAGGGTGAACTAAGGACATAGGGTTGTTTAATAATGCCCAACTCTGGGTGAAACAAGTTTTCTATTAAAACAAAATTAAATAAAAGCAACTTCTGCAGAGGGCAGAAGAATGAGAGTGATGCACCTTGCTTTTTTTTTTTTTTTCTTTTCCCATCTTATAATTTGGAAATCACTACATTCGAGAAATAAACAGCCATAAAGTTTTCTTGCTGAAAAATGTTTTGTTCCTTTTGTGGAGTCTAGTATAATACCTCCATCTGCTTAATGACTGATTATTTTCATGATACATTATGAAATATTTGGGTTTATTGTTCGTGTTGTTGTTTTGTTTTGATGCAGTGGGTCTGGGTTCTTAAAGGCCTCTTTCTGATGGAATATACTACTTATTATGTTGATATATACTACCCAATATAATATCCAGTGCCCTGTCATATATTGTGAAGTTTAAGGCTAATGCAAGTCAAAGAAAACTATCACAAAATCTGTCTTAAACAATTAGCTCTTAAACTAGTCCATAAGGTCGTATTGAGGGGTCCTTTTAACTCTGAGGAACTGGCTAAGAACCGCATATTTTAGATTGACCGCAGCCAGAGAGACAATATTAGTTTGCTAGTTATTTGGAAATCACCAGCAACAAATGTAAGTATAAGACAAAGAAATACTACATTTTCAGTAGTCCCAAATATCACCACCACCATTACTGGGTTTAGAGAGAGAGAGAAATGGAAAATGTAATGCATGTTTCTTTGTACCTGGACTTCACATTCACTCTAATAGGTTTTCTCTTTGTGTTTCTCAACTAACAAGCTACCAGAAAGATATATGTTATTCTGGCTGGGGAGCAATTGCTGAAGCAAGCCCTCCTTCCTCCTATACTGTCCCAGAAGAGATCTGGGTCTGACTAAAGACTTATATATGCAAATACCTCTTGGGGCTTTATTCAGACATGTATTTCCATCCTATTCTTTGCCTAACAGGAAGTCAGGATGTACCCTTTCACTTTTGCTTAACCTCTTCCACCTCAATTTAGACCTGGGTACTGTAACCACCTCTTTCCAGAAGATATAGTGAAATCAGGTAAAAGACTGTTCTTGTGCCTAGACAACTATAAGAGTGTTTATTTTTTTCTGTCTTATTTTCAGGAAAATAGTTTCTTCTTATAACGAGCAGGGTTCAGTCTTCAGTGTACAGCTTCTTCATCTGCCAACACCGATGTTTAATATATTTTATAGATATCAATAGCCAGTGTTTATTAAAATTTTATAATAACTTATCTAAAATGTAAGAACCACAGATGTAGTTCGTTGCTAATTCTTAGCTCAGACAATAAAAGATGAACTTTATCCTTTCAAATGACAGATGACATGGGATACAGCCTCCATACAAGGCTTTGAAAAATATTGTATGAAATGGGTTCAGCTGGTAACAATTAAATTCTAAAAGTAGGAACTGTTACCCTTCAGCTGGATGGATGTACATGAGCCACAGGACATATCTTTTAGACACTAATTTAGATGTTATAATAAGTACTATCCTCATGAAAATGTTTCATCTGATCTCAAATTAAGTGAATTCTGTGATTGTATGTTGTCCTTCAAAACAAACACTGTAGCCCTTTAACAAGAAAAAATATGGAGCTCAATGAAAAAGCTGTTTGCTGAGAGCAGGGAAATAGTGAAAGTAAAGACAATGACAGTGTAAGAGCAGTATTAAATCCCTTGAAGTGCTGACCCAAAATGAAAATGTGTTATACTGTTCAAGAAAGATTGTGCTTCAAATTGGCAATGCCAGTCCTTCAGTCATGTCATGCTCACATGCCTACATGGGTACTACTTGTACTGTGTGTAAGTAGTCATACTTGTACTGTTGCAGCTGGCAAACGTTGTCCCAATCTTCAGGAAGGGCAACAGGGATGACCATGGTAACTACAGGCCTGTCAGTCTCACCTCTGTGCCTGGCAAAATTATAGAGAAGATTATTCTGGGAGTTACTGAAAAACACCTGAAAGACAACGCAGTCCTTGGTCCCAGCCAGCACGGTTTCACGAGGGGAAAGTCCTGCTTAACAAACTTGATTTCCTTCTATGACAAGTTTACCGACCTAGTTGACCAAGGGAAGCCAGTCGATGTAATCTTTTTGGACTTCAGTAAAGCCTTCAATACTGTCTCTCACAGTAGCCTCCTGGACAAAATGTCCAGCATACAGCTGGATAAACACATAATGCACTGGGTGAGCAATTGGCTGATGGGTCGGGCTCAAAGGGTTATAGAAAATGGGGTTACATCAGGCTGGCAACCAGTCACTGGCGGGGTTCTGCAAGGACCCATCTTAGGGCCAGTGCTCTTTAATGTCTTCATAAATGACTTGGATGCAGGACTCGAAGGTTTGTTATCTAAGTTTGCCGATGACACAAAACTGGGAGGAGCTGTTGACACTCTCGAGGGCAGAGAGGCCCTGCAGAGAGATCTGGACAAATTAGAGAGCTGGGCAATCACCAACCATATGAAGTTTAACAAGGGCAAGTGCCCGATTTTGCACCTGGGAGAGGGCAACCCTGGATGTACATACAGACTGGGGAACGAGAGGTTGGAGAGCAGCCCCGTGGAGAAGGATCTGGGGGTTCTGGTCGATGGCAACTTGAACATGAGCCAACAGTGTGCCCTGGCAGCCAGGAGGGCCAACGGTGTCCTGGGGTGCATCAAGCACTGTATTGGTAGCCTGTTGAGGGAGGTGATTGTCCCGCACTGGTGAGGGCTCATCTTGAGTCCTGTGTTCAGTTTTGGGCGCCACAGTATAAAAAAGATACAAAGCTACTAGAGAGTGTCCAGAGGAGAGCCACAAAGATGTTGAAGGTTTTAGAGGGGAAGTGGTATGAAGAGCGGCTGAAGTCACTTGGTCTGTTCAGCCTGGAGAAGAGGAGACTGAGGGGAGACCTCATTGCAGTCTACAGCTTCCTCACAAGGGAAGGAGGAGGTGCCGGTGCTGATCTCTTCTCCCTGATGACCAATGTTAGAACCCGAGGGAACGGCAGGAAGATATGCCAGGGGAGTTTTACCTTGGACATTAGGAAAACGTTCTTCACCCAGAGGGTGCTGGAGCACTGGGACAAGCTCCCCAGGAGGTAGTCACGGCGCCAAGTCTGACAACATTCAAGAAGCATTTGGACAACACCCTCAGACACATGGTATGATTCTTGGGGTTGTCCTATGCAGGGACAAGAGTTGGACTCGATGATCCTTGTGGGTCCCTCAAGACATTCTATGATTCTATGATTCAATAAAACCAGGTTCAGCTTTGACTGTAAGTGGTCTCCCCTTGCATTTGCCAAACAGAAGTACTGTTGAGACATACATGCACAACACGCGAGCAGACAAACATGGATAGCTACATGAAAACAGAGTAGTGTCGGTTAGATAAATTTCACTATAGTCTTTGTCTTTTATTAAAAACAAGGTATGAAGAAAATGGCAAAACTATGTAATTCATCTTATCACTTTATTCTTGTTTGTTTGTTGTGGTTTTTTTGTGTTTTTTTTTTTTTTTTTTTTTTTTTTATGTTGGCACACTATGGATCAGCTTTGCTCTAAGAGTATCTCCATGAGTTTAGAAACGTGAGTGGGAAATGGCAGATTTTTGGAATGCATCATCACACCTCTGCCCTTCTGTAGGTTTCTAGTCAGCAAAGATTGAGTTTAAACCTTGACCTACGATTCAGACTCAGCTTTAATTTCTCCAAAGTAACTTAGAGTCACTTTTGCATAATCACAATTGCTTTTCAGTTGATTCATCATTAAATGGCGTATCTTTTAAACTCTGAGAGTGCATTATGGAGAGATGATTTAACTAGTGTTATATCATAAAAAAGTATGAGACAAGGAGGATAGATGTCCTAGATAGATGTCATGCTTGGGCGAATCAAACTGCAGCAAAATGGTAGGCCTCTGGTCTCTTTCTACACTAAACATTTCAAGCACTTTTCACTAAACAAATGGATATGTATCATCAGTTTGGTTTTTCTGCAGCTCTTGCAGCTTTAATCTCCCTTTGACAAAATAAGAATACTGAAGCCATGTATCTCCCTTTGTTTACCTGGCTTGATGTAAAATACTAAGTGGCGCCATCTGATCCATTGCTTTACTTACAGCAGCTCAAATATTAAGATTTCCATACAGATTCTGCTTGTTTATACCGCGTGTGACCCAAGTCAGCCTGGTGGAGTTGAATCTGTGTGGTCTGCAGTTTTTTACTATTGGGACAGAAAGCAGTAATATCCTTTCT
Source organism: Platalea leucorodia (assembly GCF_965183815.1). Lineage (NCBI taxonomy): Eukaryota > Metazoa > Chordata > Aves > Pelecaniformes > Threskiornithidae > Platalea > Platalea leucorodia. The sequence continues at coordinate 116,293,616 of NC_138826.1, forward strand.
GTTCAATAAAAGGGAACGTAACCTTTCATGTAACCATTATGATCACACATAGGAAGGATAACTATGTCATATTATGGTAATGAAATAGAAGAGTTAATTTCTTAAAACATTTTGATGCCTTAAAATTTAGCTTTACGATAAAAGGTATGAAACAGTTTTCCTTTTTTTACATAGCACCTATGTACAATACAGGACATTTTCAAATACACTTCGATTCTGCATTACTTTCTAAGCACAGGAGAATGTTTTCAGAGTAACTCCTGTTCTCAAAAATATTACTATTTTATACAGAAGTATAGCCTCAATTAATGTATACAAATATTGTAGTATACTTTCATGGTATAACTTGCATGGATTAAATGTTTCTATTGTTCCTTTAAAAAGTCTGGAAATATAAAATATTTACTGTATTGCTTTGACTTCATTTGAGAATAAATAAATCTGGGGTTATTCATCTCTTTCCAAGAGTCAGCATCAGTCTTATAGTCATCTGACAACACCATTTTGATATATGACTGCATTATCAGCCTAACATGTTGGTAAAGCTTAGTTGTAAATGCAGATCATAAGACTGAAAATAACATAGTATCTGAACAGTATTGTGTTTATTTTATCATCTAGGGAAAAAAAAAAATCTCCTATTCTTTGTTTCATTTCCATTATAAGGGGATGTGACTTTTTAACTTTATTTACTGCTATTTTTTGAATAAATCCAAATTATAGGATCTCTGTTTTTCAGTGAGGAGGACCATTCAATCATAAAAGAGTATAAACACATATGAAAGCATCATAAAACCCTGATAAAGCAGGTATTTTGCTTCTTGGACTTTATATCTCAGTAAGTATAACTGTGAGACAGTCGTAAACATTGTTCCCAAATGATTACCCCAGTCCCTGAAGAATTGATTCTAGGGCTTTTTCTTTTTCCTTTTTTCTTTTTTTTTTTTTTTTTTTTTTCAATTTAGGTATTCTAAACTTGGATTAGATCTGTAATAGTGATGATGGCATCTGGAAAGCATTTTAGTAACAGAAACTCAGCCAAAATACCAGAGGAATGCAACATGTGGACGAAGTGTACTAACTTCGTTTATGCAACTGGGCACTTAGATACTCTATAGCATTAAAACTATTAAAAATTCAAGCTATCCTTTGATGTACAGTAGTAGGATTCTGACTCAGAGTGTGTTCACACTGAATGAATTTCTTTTAATAATATTAATATAGTCATTAGTGTATATTATAACTTGATTCTACTTTAAGGAGGGCTGATAACGATAGTAAAAAATATTGTAAATTTACATTTTTACTTCTGGATAAAACACAAGCTGGTTTTGGTACATCATTCGGAAATCTAAGAAAGATTTTTTTTATTTGTGTCAAACTGAGTGTTTTACAGAAATGAAACCTTGACTTTTTTGTTTACTCATAAAAATGTGTATTTTATCAGTTTGTTTATATTTACTCAGAATAGATATTGGAAATAAAAAAGCAATGAGAGATGTATTCAATAAAGTTACATTCTCATAAATTTGTATATTGCCAGGATAAGCTCAGAAGCCCAGTTTGGTCCTTTTTTGTCCCATTTTCCTTGTCCTCTAAGCTTATTCTGAGTGCAGAACATGTTACAGTTGCTGCAGACCAGTACATAGGAGGCAACATACGCCTCTCCCCACCTGTGTGTCTATATAAATCCTCTTGTGACCCACCCCGGAACCATTTGTACCCATTCGTCAATTAGGTTACAGAAAGTGAGTAGTAGCAGTTGTGCTGAACTGGATAATTAATTTGAACTTTCAGATACCTTGTCACTGATTCACATAGAAACTGAAAGTCACAAAGCTCTGCCTTAACTAAGAATTTATAAGAAAGTTGTTAAAAAAAGAACACACACAAGGATCTATTCAGAAGGTACTATTATTAGGTGTGGAAAATAATTAAGCATTGTCCTGTTGAGTGAACCATGTTTTTTTTGGTTCTTTATAACTTTTAATCTTGATTAATTATTTAGCTTTCATGTCCGAGTATGCAAGGAGGAGGAAGGGGACTGAAACAGATGAGTACTGAGCCTTTAACCAGTAAGCTTCAAAGGACTCAGGAACCTGCTTCACAAATGGGATAATGACAGGTGGCAGGGAAATGTAATACTGACAAATGTGAAGTAATTTCCATTAAAAGGAAGAATAATGAGCATAGGTATACAACACACTGAACTAAAAGAAGATTCTAAGTTTCTGTTGCAGAATTAGATTAATTTCCAAAAAAATGCCAAAATTATACAAAGGAAAAATTAAAAAGACATCTTGCCATACCTTATCTGCTTTGTCGCATTTTGTACTGATACAAAAAGTCAGTGATCCTGGTTATATGAAAAACTGATAGACATATCAGTCAGAATTTATAATTTTATCATTTCTAAATCAGCATTTTAATTAGAAAATTAAAAGAAAGGAACACTAAAATTCTTGAAGTTTAGGTTTCATTTCTTCAAAGGAGACTCGGGACAAAATATTTTAACATTTTGCCTACATTCAGGTAGAATCAGAATATAGGAATTGAAGTTTCAGAGACCACTGAAAACATCAGCTAGCTCCTCCCTCTGGGCCACACACTAACCCGAATGAGTAGGTATGCATTTCTGTCCAGCTTCTGCATTATTCACAGATGGGCCACAAGCCTGAATTCCACAGAGGTTTCATTAGGGTCTGATATAAGGCTATGTAACATAGAGAACATTTGATTAATAATAGTTCAGAATGAAACCCGTTGGTGCTCTGAATCACAGAAAAGTGTTATATCTTTGCAATCAGAGCACATTGGAAGGTTATCATGGGTGCTGTTCATCTTTTATGTTGAAGGCAAGATCAAATATAGGGTTCCCAGGACCAGGGCAATTCAAAGAGGAGACAGAACTTTTCCAGTTTTCTGGGAGATGATGGGGAAAAAAGGTATCAGCTATGGCAGTTTTTCTGGTGAATGTCTCCAGTCCATGAGAATAGCCTAGGTATGTAACCATAGAGTATTTGGAAAATCTTGGGGATACAATGTCTGATAATCATTTCTTTGTGAAATGGAAGAACTGAAAAAAAAGGTGTGCATCAGAGAGAGAGCAATTACCATCCTGCAGTACTAGGACTCCTCTCCCAGCTGTAGAAAGCATGGTTTTGACCTCTTAATCTAATGACTGGGTAAATATTTAATCCAAAGATTCTTCCTCATACAGAAATGTATAAATGTACACTGAGATGAAGATGGGAGCTGGTTTTCCCCTCTAGTGGAGTGCTTTAACAACTAGGTTTAAAAGCCTGAGTTGCTCTTTCTGTGTGTGGGTCAATGAATCTTGAATGGCCATGTGAGTGAGAACAGGAGCAAAAGGAGATGTGGAAATCCAGGCCTAAATATCTTTCTTTGGCTGTACCTTGTGTAGAGAACATCTGCAAGATCAAGACCAAGCATTTGGTTAGCAATGTGTCCAACAAAGTTATGGACCCTTGTGAGGTTACGGTGTGAAGAAAGACAAGTATGTGTAAGGTCCCAGCATAACCTTCTTCCCCTGGATCCCTTCAGGATCTGAGGAGGTTCCCTGTGGCTAATGGGGCACCCAGCCAACTGAGGAGCACACGACTGCTGACCTTGAAGAAAGCTGTAATGAAGAAAGCTAAAACCCTCAATGAGGGCCAGCCCCCACTCAGGGGAAGCTGTTTCCAGCTGAGGCTCTTGGGCCTCACCTTAGCTATAACCCTGGCCATGTCACCGTGGTGCTCCCACCTGCCCTGGTTCGACCTTGCCCCATTCCTGTCCCCACAGCCCTGCTCAGTCATCCCAGGATGGGTCTGATAGTGGTTCCCCTCACTGGGCTTGATCCAGATCCCCAACTCATGGGCCAACGTCCTGTCCCTCTCCCCAGGGAGGTGTCTGATGCCCAGGGATGTGGTGGTCCCAGCTGTGCCCCAGCCTGCCCTGCTCCTGGCTGGAGGGAACAGGCCCTGGCTGCCACATCTTGCCCTACTGCCTCTTCCCCTCCATGGCCCAGGGAGCTGCTGGCCCTTGCGGTGCCCCACAGAACACCTGAAAAACAGATCAGGTTCTGGCACCTCTGAATGCTGATGGCCATTCACAGAGGATCGTGAATTGGGATCCAGAGAAAAATCAGACAGAACTTTGTCATATGACCCCAGTTTTACATCTCACATTTATGGAAGTTAAATATAGCTGAACAGAAGCATGAAATGAGCAAAAAAACCAAACCAAACCAAACCAAAAAAAAAACAGAAAAAAAAAAAAAACAGGGAAAAAAAAAACAAACTAGAAAAGAAAAGAAAAAAAAATCACTGGCATACCTGAAGAGCTCAATAAATTCAAAGACTTTCAGCTTGGCCAGTTGACTTGTAGTCTTTGTGCTCCTCCAGAGTCCATGTTCTAAATTTAAGGGAGTGGTGAATAATATTCAGTGATAACATTTGCAGATTTCTTTTCAGGGGTATATTAGTCCTCAACTAAAAGTACACATACAGTATTCATGACTTAATGTAATTTCTCATTCTTTTTTTACCATTTAAGTGCAAAAATAACCTTATTTCATGCATAGTTCATTAAATGCATAAAGGTAAATATTATATCTATTCATTATGACTTGGCTAAGCTCAATATATTTACATTCTTATATTTTTTTCTCTTGAATACTCTTATTGCATCCACTCCTCTTAAACCTCTAACGGAATTATAACCCTGCATTTATGACAGGATACTTAATGATACTTTCATGTTTTGCACCACAGCTTCAACAATTTTTTGCATGCTTCATATAACATTCTGAGTGTAATATCAATAACGCTACATAAGGAAAAATCACTCCTTGTGCTTTGACTCAGTGTCTGTGCTATTCTATTAGCAATTCAGAGTGGGCTGGAATGTACTTCTGTCATCACTCAATGCTTTCCTCCACCATCACATTGTTATGTGAGAGCTGGCCTAAATCTCCAAGGAAGGTTAGGTGATAATTATAATACTCCATGAAAAGTAGTATTTTATATCAAAGTGAACTTTGGTATCCCCTTTATTGATTACTAGTTTTTTACTTTTGTTTTGATGAATTTACATTTAAAGTTCATATCAGTATGTGTCCCTCTATGAAGAAAAAGGTTACCTTTACTTTAAAAGAAATATTGAATTAACTGTTCCGTTACATTGTATTTCTGTCATGGCTAGTCAATCTGACTACTCAATTCTGACCATTGTGCCATTTGTGCCTATCTCCAGATCCCACTCAATACATCATTATAGCAATTTTAAGTTGTTTATTGTCTCTCCAATGCCATCATCAGCATATTTTCCAGTAAACCCTTACCTGTTACAGTTGCCATGTGGTAAGATGCTTAGCATTCACCGAACTGTAACTGAACAATCCCACTGCTATGAATGCATACTTATTTTACTACCATGAGAATTAAGCACTAAATTTTCACACTTCTTTTCTCCAGGTAATTTTGTTCCTGTCTAGATTGTATTTTCCCCCCCTCAAATTTCTAACCTTTATAAATATATGTTTCCTCTCTATAGTCATTAAACATTCAATTTTAAACTAGCTGAGTATTTTCTGGACATCTGCATAGCAGATTATTATGGATGATCAGTAAACTGAGTTTTGCATCCTGCAGGAGTCTGCTGGACACCTCTACTTGCTATTTCAGCCAATTTTCAGGCCACATGGCATTGCCCAGCTAGAAGGTAATTTAAGAGATTATTTTGGAGAAGGTGTTATAAGGATAACATGATAACTAATGGAACAGATGAACTACAGTCCAAATTATCTTGCATCATCTGCAGTAGCTTCATATACACACCAGAAAAAAATGATGAAATAACCTCTATAAAGTTTAATAAAATAGGGTATTCAAGGCAGATGAGTCATTTCCTCAAATGGGAAGGTGCAGTCACTTAGAAGGAACTACCAGGACATTGTGGAGTGTGTAGGTGAATCAACAGCATATTTAACAATGAGCTTGAAGTCTGCCAACAGATTGAAGAACAGTGAGGACCCAAGAAGACAGCAGATGAAGGAAACTGATGCTACAATCCCAGCATTTGTCACAAATAGAAGTAGAACTATAAAAGCAAGACAGAAGAATCTTAGTATTGTAAGGGACAGAAGCAGTCCCAATTTCAGTAGAGGTGAGTGAGACATGCGCAGCATTTGGAAACTGTAATAATGGAATATTCACTCTGTGCTGGGTTATGTGATGAGATGATGTTTCCCTCATGAAATGAGGATGCACTTTTCCTATGTTGGATAAGCCTCTAGCTCCACCTCAGCTGCTGTGGGCAAGTTTGCAGGGCATCTCAGAGTACAGGTAATTTCCAGTGTGGCAGTGTAATACAGCATCAATGGGGAAAGACTGAGGCCTTTACTCATCAGTCCATTCCTTCCTGGTTATTTTAATCTGGCTGCAGTACAAGATTTATTTTATTTTAATTTTAATGCCTTGTATTCAGGTTGCTTATACAAACTTAGCCAATGCAGTCACAACCTGCTCTTAATTCTTAGTCATTTCACTGCTATGTATTTTGTGGGGGTCATCCACTGCACATCTTCATATTGGCAAATAGGCCATCTTTAATAAAAGTTGCTGGCTGAACTGTTTAGAATTTATCTGGTTTTAGGTTCTCAGTGTCAGCAGTCTTGTAAGGGTTTATTTCCAAACAATGGATGCTCAGGCTTATCCCACTGTCAAGTTTCTTTTGAGATGTTTCATCACTGGAAACCAGAATGTACTCAAAATTAGTCATATACTTAAAGAAAAAAAAAAAAAAAGCTAACACATTCATCTCAATTTATTGCAAAAATGTAATTTCCCCCCCCCCCCCCCCCCAAATTGTAAGACGGTTCCCCAATATGAGATCTTATATGGCAAAGTTCTGTGCAAAATGCCATGAGTTTGTTCATTTTGTTATACCTCCTTTAAAACTGAGGCTTATAATGGAAATAGTGACACCCCTAAGTACAGCCCTGGGAACTGAATTACAGTCATAAAAATTCACTGAAGGTTTACTGAAATCTCTCCTTTATTCCACAGAATGCTTTTTAATGAAGCTGAAGACTGTGGTAGTGTCATTGTCACTTATCTAAGATTACTACTGCCTACTCCTTCCTTCAGTTCTTCTGAACTTGAACTCTTTGCTCCACTACATTTCAAAAGAGCTTTATTTCTCATAACTTCTCTTCTGTTGAACTACTTAAGGATACCAATGTACTGTAGCTGCATGTTATAATGTGTTGCAAAATAGGAATAGTAAATCTCCTTGAATAAATTGCTGGAAGTTAGACATATTCAATCTCTGTTAGGCTTTTAGTAAATCCATACAGCATAAAGATAAGAAGCTTTTCATTAGCTCTCTAACAATCTATTCCCCTGAATTATGAATACTGATGAATAAGTTTCTGCAAGCCTAATGTACTTTATCTGAAGCATTTAAGATAATTTGCTTTAGTTATTCAATTTACATCATGAACTCAGATATAGCCACGAGGCCTTCATTTTTAAGAAAGACCAAAATGAATAATATTTAACTACTACAGCATCCATAACTCTATTTGAATGAATCAATATTACTAAGCACATGGTAATTATTTTACAGTTATAAAACTTCCTAGAATTAAAGAAGGAAATTGGTATTATTAGTCATATTTGCAAGAGAAAAAAATAGTCTACAAGTATGTGGTGATGGGGGAACCCCCAGCATTACTGCAAAGGTGAATACTTCTTGCAATAATATGGGAAGCTCAGAGTACTGGGAGGGGTTGTACATAATGTTGAACGTTCCACTGGACTTCTGATTTTAAAGTAATCAGAATAGATTTTTAACTTTCTTTCTCTAATAGTTTTATTTAGTGTTATATTAAGTTTGAAAAAAAAAAAGTTTGAACTATTCAGTTGCATTAAATTTCTTTACTTTTTTTGCATATACTGAAATTATGTATCCTCTTGTACATTTTTCCATGCCCTTAAGAAAAACCTTGATCTCTGACCTCTATGTGTTTTCCAGTCTTTTAAGTCTTTTTGTAGAGCTCAACATTTCTAAGGAAAACAATAATTTTAATGCCTTCAGAGAAAAAAAAAACACTGTATTTTTTTTATCAATATATTCTTAATATTATGAATATATGCTAATAGAATCATAAAATTAGAGAGTTGTTTAGGTTGGAAAAGACCTTTAAGATCATCAAGTCCAAGTGTAAACCTAACACTGCCAAGTCCACCACTAATCCATGACCCTAAGCACCACACCTACATGTCTTTTAAATGCCTCCAGGGATGGGCACTCAACCGCTTCCCTGGGCAGCCTGGTCCAATGCTTGACAACCCTTTTGGTCAAGAAATTTTTCCAATTATCCAATCTAAACCTCCCCTGGTGCAACTTGAGGCCATTTCCGCTCGTCCTATCACTTGTTACTTGGGGAAAAGAGACCAACCCCCACCTCGCCATAACCTCCTTTCAGGTAGTTATAGAGAGCCATAAGGTCTCCCATGAATTCAAGACTTTCCTAAACCTGTCGACATTTCAATCCTATTTGTTCACAGAGAAAAATGTTATAATCACCAGACTACAAAGTATAAGCGTTTAAGAGGCTACTGTATCCTTACACCAACACCAAGTCATACGCTCAAAAGGAGAGCATGGTTAAAAGATGCCTGGATGTACTACGGAGCTTAGAGCACTATGCTGCAAGTGAAACAGCAGAGGGTTCTGCTTTCAAGATTAATTATGGATTTTATCCCAGATTTGCCTAAAATAAAATCTATACATGGCATAGAAAGCAGAATTTCTGGACTCAGTGCTGAGAAATGAGGACCTGAAGCCTAGTGCTAGTGAGCTTGGATTCCCTCCAAGTTACTTTCTCTCCTTCATGGTCCTTTTTTACAAAAAAAAAAAAAAAATTATTGTGCTGTTGATTGAGTGTCCTAATTGGAGTACATCATATTTAAAAAGGCTTTTTCTGTTAGCATAATAATGACTTCACTTAGGCTTTTGATGAAGGAATTGGAATAAGAGACTAGAGTTCTGCTCAGTATAGCAATGTTATAAGAAAACATCATGATTTGGGGATGCAAACAAATTTTGCTTGGTTTTGGACTCTTTTGTTTGTTTTTTTTATTACTGCCTTTTTTTTTTTTTTTTTTTTTTTTTTTTTTTTTTAAGGTACTGTGTTCTCTCTCATTCGCATCCTTAACCTGCTGTTTTAACAAACCTTACTGTTAAGTATTCACACACAAACCTGTTTGCATGAGCGTTCGCCACATTTTCACATTCTGGAAATACTCTTGTGAACAAATATTTGCTTGTTCAACAGTTCTCAAAAGGTGAATAAAAGAACTTATGAACATTATCAAAGCAGATACATGTGGCGCCTTGTACATGAACATTTATGATCACATTTTTGCAAGATAGAGCCAATGCTAACAGAGTTTCAGTACAACATACAAAAGTGTATTTCTGCAGAATCAAAGATATGCATTACTTCAGCAAGCAGCAGAACACCACCGTTCTTGCAGAGTTGCCTGGATGATATCCTAGTCCTGCTAAATTCAGGGGCAACTCTCCTACTTTCTGCCATCAAAAATAATTCTATATGTGCAGGCATTATTCCATTCTTTACTGTCACCATATCCTTTTGCCATTTTAACCATCTATTATTAGAGCATATTACCATTTCTCAACCTTTGGTATTTAATGCCATGTTCAATTATTTATAACAATATAAGAGGTTAGCATTCTTATTTCCAGGAGAAGAAATGATTTTGTTTGTGCATATGGCCTAGTTAGCCCATCTGATTTGTATTTCTCTGTGTGAAATAGTCCCACTTACAATGACAAAGAACAACTTTCTTGCCATGCAACGTCTTTCTCTTTTGTGTAATCTAGTCCTTGGTACTGTTACTCGGAGCTCTGCTGACAGCAAAGAAAGATTCTCAGCATGACACCTAATTTCTCCTAGGCAGCTGAAGATCTTTTGAACATGCATTTGCCCATTGCAGCGCTATGGCTCTTGCCTGTGATCCAGGAAAATAAAATAATTGATTGGGAAGTAATCTTGCATCTTCAACACAGAATTAACAAGTTCAAAAGCCCTGTGCACAGTTGGAACTTATCCTGATCTTGGCTGTATTTAACCTTAGATGAATAGAAAACAGAGCTAGAAAATACCTTGATATGTCATCTAGTCTGATTTTAGCGAAGCTATTCCAAAGGGCAATGTTCTAGTCCAGTATTAAATACTTTGATAATAGAAGTTCAACAACTTTCCTAGGTAAATTATTCCAATATTTAACTACTCTTCTATTAGAAAATAGTTTATGAATGTTTAATCTCAGTCTCCTTGCTTATGTCCTTATACCTTTTTGCCCTGTCCTCAGTAAGTATGGAGAACAACGGGTTTCTATTCTTTTGCTGACTAATCTTCATTTATTTGAAGCTATTTGTGATGTCTCCTTCAATCCAGCTTTTCATTACACTAAACAGTTCTTTCAAAAGTTACTCACAGGTGTTATGCTTTGGGCTGGTGTGTATCGTTGTTCAATAAAACTGTCTGTGGCTCAGCTTATGAGTTGTGCAACAAAAAAGCTACTTGAACATGCAAAACTATTACAGAGAGCAAAGATGAACCAACTCTACTGCTTTGGAAACCTACCAAATGATCTCTCCAGACATTTTCTCTGCTATCTTGCAATATCTTCATTTTAAAAGCACCAGCTGCTTATCATGCTTTGAACTGGTATTTTCAGCCTAGCTATTGTTTCCTAGCTGCTGTAATGATGGCAGAGACAGTTGCTCTATTGCTGCATTTGTTATGTTAGCATTTCCACCCCAGGAATTTCCCTGAGACACAGAACTAGTGTCAGGCTGCTGCTTGGTAACAACTTTTGTTTTCCAATCCTCATTTTTCCTTGTGAAATATAAGCAGTGGAGGCCTCTTGATTTAGTCACGTTTAATGTAGGTGTTAATGGCAGTGAATCATCTCAGAGTAGGTACCTCAGTGACATTCCATTAACAACACAGTTACACAGACATCCCAAATTGTTACTGGTTTTAAATCCTGGTTGAGCTTTTGACGGCTGTTAAGTTTTGTAGATAAATTCTGCATTGCCTGTTGCAGTGGTTGCCACCCCATGAAAAAATTTGCATTCAGAAGGGTTAGTGGCTTTCAGAGGAAGCCAACATAGTTTCTTGTACTAGGTGTGGTTGTTTTCCTGGCTGAAATGGAGTGTCCGAAGCACTGAATTCCTCCGTATTACTCTTACTTTTGAACTGTCGTGCCCTCTAAGTGAAATTAGTTAACATGATGTGTTTTATAGAAACCCTCCCAAACATGGGCTTATGCCACTAGGATACTATTAAGAGGGGTTTTTTTTTCAAGCCAGCTTCCTTTAAACAAACAAAAATTAGACTTGATTCATGTATTATAAATCCCCACTGGGTTATGCTGTTTTCATGACTAATTTCGCTCACTAACCACAGCTTTACAGCCTATGACCTTACAACAGCAAGCAAGCTGTAAGAAAACATGGGTTTGTTGTGATGGTTATGCCTTTGCTCATGTTCCAGGTCCCCTGTGGCTTGTTAACTCTCCACACAAATACTACTTCAATTGCCTCCAGGCCAACTGCAGTTGTTGAATTGCCAGGGATCATGAAAGTAATGTCTCCACTAGACACTTCAGACTAAAAATATAAAAGAAGTCATTCCAATTTACATTAAAATCAATATAGAATCTTCTCAATTTCAATGTATCAAACAGAATTCTCTAAAGGAAGACAAAATATTATTTTCAATCTTTTGTAATGGCATATGCAGTCTTTATTGCAAATTATATTCCTTTGGTATTGTTATACTAATGACAGGTAATAGATGACACAATGAGAGACCTGATTGAAAAGAACTGGTATTTCACAAGCCATTAACACTTTACCAATAGTTGCTAAATATGTAGTCACATTCAATTATAACAGAAGTGCTTTTGCTGACATCTCACAGTAGAAACTATTAACTATATTGTCAAAACTTGTAGGTCTATCCAATCACATGAGTTACCTGGTTTCCTTTAAAAGAAAAATGTCAGGTTACCATTCAAATACAAACAATAACATGTTTGATAGAGTTCCTTCTAGATGTAAGTTTGGCTTCCTTATCCTGCCTAATTATAGAAATGCAAGTCATAACTTTTTATTAAACCAGAAGCACCTGATATGAAAGAGGTAAGTATGGGAGAACAGTTGAAGGCTGGAGGGGAGCTCCTTTGGAATATCTTCTGTTGATATATATGCATACATACGTATATATATATTTGTACCGTATGTAATCTGTGTCTGACTGCACCACTGTATAGAATGGAGTAGGTATTGTGAATTCTCAGATGATGAGACATGAGGTTTCTAAACTGATTGTTTACCATAATACAATTTCAAGCTAAGTATTTCTTAGAGCGGTGTATTTCTGGAAAGAAGATCTAAATGATGAGGAAGTAGCATGAGCAATTTAGTAGTTGAAGCCGCCTTTGTGAACTGACACTGCATCTGTGACCTACAATGGTGTTGGGGCATGACATACTATGAATAAGTCATTAAAAATAAAGTCAGGCATCTTTGATCATTAAAAAATCTCATTTCACTGCTTGCAAGAGTACATGAGATGTTAAACTTGGCTTCTGGACAAGGTTTAAATTGGGCAATTTGAATCTGTTTGGGTAATTCAGATGGGTAATATTCCTTGCTATTTTTGTATCTACAGACTCCTTAAAGGAGATCTTTCTTCACTTCTCTCCTGAACTGTAATGTGTAGTATTGCTGGCAAGAACTAGAAATTTTCTCCCATATTCTCACAATACATTAAAAGCACATATATTCAGACTCAATTTATAAAGAAGGACTTTGATATGAAATTAAAATCCTACTTTTATGCAGTCCACAAACTTATACATTAATTTTATAAGGACATTAGTAAGATGCATTGAAGAAAACTCTTTAATTAAGAATAAAACTCAGGTTCAGGTAGGCTATTTTAGATGTCCAGAATAATTAACTCATCTCAGCTGGATTAATCTGGGCATAAAATTTATTCAGTATGGATCTCTGTTCTGTCTGCTGGCTGTGTAGACTGATTCAAGATGCTTATATCTCTTTTTGACTGCTTTCTGAGTTTAAGCTTCTCAGTAAGGAAATTTCAGCAGAACACTGACTCAGTTATAATTAGACAATTTAAAAAAAATGAACCATGGTAACATGTCTGGGTTGTCCTCTTTATAACTTTGAGTACCTGAATTAGACCTTTATAGCCTGACCCTTCCTTCATAATTCAGAATTACTCTGAGGTCTTTTCTTAAGCATGAACAGAGGTATCTCTTTCCAGATCTGCTGAAGATGGAAGTACCAATATTTGCATTCTGGAAATGGGAAGATTTCTTCTACACTGTTGCCATTTTGAGAATCTGGAAAGGTAGAGCTCCCACCCACATCCCTAGGCAGTTGTTCTGTTCCAAGTGTGAAAATGCCAATACCTCCTTTTCAAAGCTTCTGATGTTGGGCCATTGCTGGGAAGTCAGTATTGTTGTGGACAGAGAAAGAGCAAGCAAAGACCAGTTCTATGGCTCAGTGAAATAGGTTACTCCACTGGGAGGAGAGGGATCTAGGTCTTGTTTTCTGCTCCAGGAACCCTGTCTGTCAAAGAATTAATAACTGGAACCACACCTAAGACTTGTCGCACACGGTGGTTGTGCTTCTGTCAGGGGGAAAAAGAATCGTGCGTCAATATGAGAATATTAGCCCTTAAGTACCACTACAAGTGCAAAGTGTACCTTATATGTTTTCGACACTTCCATTCTGTGTAAGTTCCAACACAGATGGAATCTAGGGGGTCTGAATCTTTCTGTTTCTGATTTTCTGAGAAGTGACAGACTTAAGTGTTTTCTCAGTCTTTGCAGCATATGCTACAAAAGTAACGTGTGTGACACTTCATCAGTTAATGCATATTTAAAGAAATAAACATTCTTAATGAGAATCCTATAGCCTAACTTTGCACACTTATATCCAAAATGAAAGGCATATTTGTGAAACACTTGGCTATGCAATACAAATGACTGATGACTGAAAGGAAAGGTCAAGTTTAAATCAGGAACTATTTCTGTATTCATCAGCCCATGATGAATAAGTGAAGCAATTATTAAGATCTTTAGCTAACCAGCAAAATGTTAATTGTGTCACTCAGACACTGAGTGACTTGTTACAAGCATCTGTATTGAATTAGAGAGCCATATTGAGTTTGAAAACTATGAATATTATATGTTGTCATCCAGGCCAATGAAATATTACACTTTTCCATTTCGAACTCAAGCAATTCTTTGTTAAATTTCACTGCAGGAAGCTATTCTTTAATCATTCATCAAGACAGGACTTTCTAATGTTTGAATACTAATTTTAGGTGTAGCTGTAGTTTTAGCTTTTCTAATCCATATTTGGCTTTATTTCTTAAATGCAATAAGTGTAACTGCTAGACATGAAGAACACTATGTTAACACTATACCGCAAAAATGAATTTTTGTTGATGAGAGAACGTACATAGTATATGTCTAATTGATAGAACTAGTGAGATTATAAAATAGCCATGCTTAGCAGCATTGCAACAGTTTAACTCCCTAATTTCAGTGTTCTGAACAACAGAGTAGATTTGCCAGAAGGAACGCTAGGACATTCTTTTTTTTTTCTTTTTTTTTTTTTTTTTTCTTACTACAGAGAGCATGAAGCTTTGATGTAACTGACCCTGATAACCAGTTCTGGTTGGCTACAACTATAATGATACAGAAAAAAGTATGAGCTAAATGAAGAGAAGGTAGAGATAGAACATGACCATCTCTGGGGTCCTCAGTACAAGAAGGACATAAACCTGTTGGAGCGGGTCCAGAGGAGGGCCACAAAAATGATCAGAGGGATGGAACACCTCTGCTATGAGGAAAGGCTGAGAGAGCTGGGGTTGTTCAGCCTGGAGAAGAGAAGGCTGCAGGGAGACCTTATTGAGGCCTTTCAATACTTAAAGGGGGCTTATAAGAAAGATGGGGACAGACTTTTTAGCAGGGCCAGTAGTGATAAGACAAGGGGTAATGGTTTTAAACTAAAAGAGGGTAGATTCAGGCTGGATATAAGGAAGACATTTTTTACAATGGGGGTAATGAAACACTGGAACAGGTTGCCCAGAGAGGTTGTGGATGTCCCATCCTTGGATACATTCACGGCCAGGCTGGATGGGGCTCTGAGCAACCAGATCTAGTTGTAGATGTCCCTGCCAATTGCAGGGGGGATGGACTAGATGACCTTCAAAGTTCCCTTCCATCCCAAAGCATTCTATGATTCTATGATTCTATGACTGGCAAGTGGATATGGGAAAAATGAAGAAAGGGAACACTAAGAGTGATGGCCCAGTTTGTGGGTTGAACTAAAAGTTTAAAAGTATGACCTGAAATCTGTAAAATAAAAGGTGAAATCTGTGACAGTGCTTTGGCCTGTGTAAAATATTTCCTAGGCAAGTAGTAGTTCCCCAGGTGTTTTGGTCATTCATCACTAACTGGGAAAAAAATACAAGGAAAATTATCATTAGAAATAATACCTCCTGGCAGAGATGTGCATTGAATCATTTGATAGGTCTTGTCTGTGCATTACTTCTGTGATTTAAATCTCACTATGCTATAGCTAATGTTCATATTTCAACATTTTCTTGAAGTTATTGCGAATTACTCTAATACTCAGATCTTTCAGAAATAATATCTAAATACAATTGCTAGAGTTGAGATACTTTTTCGCAGAAATAATCTTCCATCATAATTAAACACTAGATTTACACTGAAGATATTCAGAATTCATTCACAAAATATATTTATTCAACAGCAATTCAAAATTAAAGTTCTGTTAAGTGAACTGTTTTAGGTTTGGTTTGTTTTTTTTCTGGGAAATGTTTAAAATGTAATTTTTTTTAATGACTTAAAATATTTTGGGGTTTTATAGAAAAATCTTTGCATAAAAAAAAATACAGTGTCATTCAATGTGTGTTAACAGGAGAATGAAATGCATTCTTGTTTATATTTGACAAAGTTACAATAAGCCTGTGAACAATCAGAGAAAATAAAGTTTAATTTTCTGCATATATTCTTTCTTTGGAACCATTTCTTTTAGTCTGCTTTCTAGTTTTGTGTTTCATCTGCATAATGGTACATCCAGGCAGAGATTGCCTCTTTTCATACTGCTGGTGCAGCATTGCCATAAAGACTAATATTAAAGGATATCCCCCATTTTAAGACAGCAGTAATACTTCCTGTGATCTGGGTTTTACTTTTTGCAGTCTATTCAGATATCGGCAACACTAAAGACATAAGACCTTTAGGGCCTTATCTAATACCTATGGTGCTTTGTCTAATATCTCTTTATGTCACACCATATCACACTGTCATTCAAAAGTTAAAAGATTATAATTTTATTTCTGTAGACCTCTGCTTAGTGTGAGCTATGGTTAAAAAGCAAACAAGGTATAAAGTTGCTTTAGAAAGAGGAAGGTCAAGACTGCAGAGAGAAGTCTACTGTCTCTACATAAATTGATGGATCTAAATCAACATATGTCATTCAGGGTCACCCATGAGAACAAGAGGCGGGGGGAGGATATTGCTCAACAGCTACTAGTTCAGAGAATAGTACAAGACTGGTCATATATATGGCAAACAGCTCTGAGGAGTGTCATTTAGTAGTCTGAATTTTTTTAATCCTTAAAAGCTGAGTAAGAAAAAAATATGAGAAAAGTGAAGGAAATAACTGAGAGAAACAGTTATGCCAATCTATAACCACACACATATACAGAACATAGTGTCAAATTAAACCAGATAAACCCTTTCTTCTTACAACAATCAATCCAAGTCAAAACTAAGCTTTTGGAGTAGATTTATTCTAGTTTTTATCTGGACTGATAATTCCTATATTTCATTGATCTGAGTAAGAAATAAAAAATTTCACTCCTCAGTCATAGCTTACTGTCCTGAAAGATATAATAATACATTTTGGAAATGTAGTAGATTATGTGAATTCCATATCAATTATTTCCAGTTTACTTAACTAGAAAAAACCTTTCCTGACTGGTAGCAACATGGGATGGATTCAAACATAAAGCTGGCACTAAAAAAGAATTGTCTGGAATTTCCAGAAACCTAGAAAAAAATTGTAAGATACATTCCGTTCCTACTGAACTAGTTTTCTCCTTTTAAATTCGTTTAAAAAACAATTTTTAATAGCATAAAAGGAAGAAAAGAAAAAAAAAAAGCCCTTACAGAGCCATAAACAGAGCAGCGTACAATACCTAATTCTCATGCATAACTAATGCCATTTCGCAGTCTTCTTTGATGAGGCAACTGCTAAGACAGCTGGTTCCTTCCCCCTTCCCATGATAATACCTCACTCACACTTTGGGGCTGTCAAATCGCTACAGATAGGAGACCCAATTTAAGCTGCTGTTCTCCTGTTAACCACTCCTTATCACTCCTCTCACTGCTCCTAATGCCGGGGCCTGCCCTGACCAGCTATTTTAGCTTTGTTAACAGGTTTTGTTCCTCCAGTTCTTAGTAAAAATGTGTCCAACACTCTAGGGCTAATGCAGTAACCTTCAACGCATGAGAGACTAACAGACAGCCTTTCGTGTTCTCCGTCTGTAGAAATCTCTAAAACAGTCATCTGCCTTCTGTACTGTTCTTTGCTCTTAATTTTTTTCGTATCAGTTCTACAAACTATTGCTCAGTTCATGTTGGTCACCACCCAGGCACACTCTGCACAGTTAGTTGGTTTAAATTCCCATATGTTATTACAGTGTAAAGATGTTCTCGATTTTATATGACCATTTTGATAACAAAAATGCTCTCCCACAATACAACAATATATGTAAAATAAATGTTTCAGACCTGCCCATTTGTCCCTTCATTTGCCTCCCTAATTTTGAATTTGAGGTTTACTTCAGAATTTTAGTTATCTATATGTGTCATTATCCAGTTTGTGTCACCATCAGAAATTTAAAGTGGAAATGAAACTGAACAAGAGAACAAAACCAAGGACATCTAACTCTTTCTAAGTTCAGCTAAAATAAGCAATGTGTGTATGTGTTACTAAAATGGCACAATATCTGTGACTTGACTGAAGAAATGTTTTGGAATCATCATTTACCATGTTAAACCCCAATATATGTTATCACTTTCACAGCTACCAACAATATAGCCTGAATGAAAAAACATATTCCAGGGTATTTCTGGCTTACAGTCCCATAGTCGGAAGTCATAATCAAATTATGCTTACAAAAATGCAAAATTAATTATATATATGTTTATATTCACTAGATGGTGAATATAGCACTTTTAGATTTCTTTTAGAGACATATGTTCCTTAGATCAGCACAGCTATTCTGTTTCTCTGCTCCGTTCCGTTTTAGTTTTCGTGTTCTGTTAACGGAATTCGGAAATAAAACCTCACAAAGGCTTAGAAACAAACTTCAAAGAAAAAGGAAGACTGCTAAAAGTGAGTTTTAAAATGTTACGAGCATCTGGATTTGGGTATTATGGAAACAGCCGGGAAATTTATCAGCATTTTTTTTAGAATGGGCAGCACCTGCAGCCTACAGGGGATAATATACTTCAGCTCCTATGGGAAATACACTGTAGACTGTTACCATCCTCAAGATGTAATTATAGCCCTTTGTATCAAAGAGAAGGTTGATCTTATACATTTGGTACATTTCTAAAATCCATCTTGAAAATTAATCCAGCCACAGATGGGCCTGATCCAGCATCAGTAGAAATCAATCGGAAGACGCTCACTGATTTCAGTAAGCTTTGTACTTGACTGTAATTAGAATATGCAGATGTGCATCTTTTCATGAAGCAAGTCAGTAGTACAATGAAAGGGTGGAAAGTTAATAATACACTTGAAATCACAGCATGTGGCTGAATATTAAATACTGTTTAGATAGGCTGAGATACTTAGAGTCTTGCACCCTCAGCAAAATCCTGAAATGCTTCACCTTAATTAATTAGTTTTCCTCTGTGTTGCTTCATTTTTTTTTGCAGAGAGCATTTCGTATTTTGTGTTCAAATACTTCTGATTTGAAAGCATACTATAGTAAACTACCCCATATATAAATATAAACATAGGAATAGTCAGTGGTATTTTGAGTCTTCTATAGGCGGTCCTTGCTTGGTGTATGATTATGATGTTATTTATTTGTATAATTGCTTATTTTATCCAACTATAATTTTGTGAGATGTGTATACGAGATGTATCATGTCAGTGGGTAAGCCATGTATAAAAGTGCAACAATATCTTCCTGCCTACCTGGAGTAAATTACAGGGCAGCAACACTGAATATTGTATGTTATCACCCTTGAAATTTGAATCTCTGGCACTATATTTTATATTCTCTCCAGAGCATTTGTGGAGGAATGTAAATACAATTCTTGGTGCATGGTTTATAGATTACTTTAGGAAGGCTATTTCACATGGCAAAAATGGCAAGATATAAAGTGAAGCCAAGAAAATGTATTCAATATTGCCATCAATGAACAGAATAAAAGTTTTTTAAATACTATATTTAAACAAATGGGAAAAGATAAGTGGAATAGTCATGTGTGTGAGAGGCATTGACACTGAAGACACTTGGTGCTGTAGAGAAGGGGAAGGATTCAAAGCTGTGGGGACCTGGTTCAACTCTGAATAAAAGCAGTTGCAGACTGACCTACTGACTTACTTACAAACTGATCATGAATTCAGGAAAGCCTCTAGTCATTTTTTTCTGAAAAAGGGGTGAATGTTCCCTTCTCCTCCACAACAAAGACATTCTATAGACATTAACAGAATTAATATTCTGGAATGATCCCTACCTAGTTGAAGTGCATAAAAAGAGCTCCTACAAGATCCCACAAAGGCAAGTAACATCAGTTTTCACAGCTTATTTGATATTTCAAATGAAGATCATTCAAATTACATGACTGGGCCCATTGTCAAGCTTAAACGAGTGGTAGAGGTGCAAAGAGAATTTAAGGGTTCTAGTTTCCAAGTTTTAGACCAGATCACTAAATTATATCACCAGATCAAACCTTAGTTACTTGAATTGTTGCTCACATGCACAGTGGGAATAGAATTCATCCCTTTCTGAACAGCAAATGTTTTCCCGTCCGTTCTGCCATGCGGCTAACAGTACTTTAACACAAGAAGTCCCTCCATTTTTCCCTCTGCACGGGAGCAAAAGCTTATCCATCCAGGAGTTCATTTAATGACAAGCTGAGTGCCAAGGTGTGTTTTTCAGGGTAGCACAATGTATATAAGGGGTCAGAAGAGAGCAGTTATGTGCTTCGGCTTGCTTCTTAGAAGGCTGGCCAGCTGTCTCCCGGCATAATGTATTCATTGAGACAGCTGGACAAAGTATTTCAGAAACATGTGGGAACAGCATATGTGTTGTTACAGGTCACTTGGTTACTCATGCTGTGGAACGCCTTGTAATTCCTGCACGTGGACTCATGCCCTGGAGATGAGTCCATAGTAGCTTGTGCCATGGGAAATTAATTGATAGGCAAGGATTCAGCTATGCCTTGATTCAATATTTAGCAATATGCTGAGGAAGTGTATAAGTCTGGCATAAAAAGTTATCACACAAAAGAACTGTGTGCCAGGTGTAACATGAGATGGATGAATAGCTTTGGTCTCTGAGTTGTACTTCTGGAAAACAAACTTTGGATGTAAAACCTCTTTGATTTCCTTTTTAACAGTGAAGTTTTACTTAGTTTGGAAATTCTCATACACATTTGTTCAACTGGTATTTTAGAAAATAATACAGCACTTAAATTGCTGCAATTCTATTTTTGTTTTTTAATATTATTTTTCTGTTCTGGCCAAATGGCATGAACACAGTTTTCATATGTTCTTTTCTTAAAGTGTGCTGCTAATTTTACTCTAGCAATCTATTACTCACCTTACAAATGTGATGTGTTCTAATGGTGCGGTGTCCATTTTTTAACACATATTGCAATAGAGAGTTATTCACAAAGGAAAATGAATACCATATATTATAATTGTCTGATTCATGCTCCTTGTTCTGTCTTGTTTCAGGAAGTCTCTAAAGCAGGTTGAGAAACAGTATGAAATCGGTATCCCACTCACACACAAAAAATGTGTGGAAGGTTACAACTGCACATTTTATAAAAAATCAGATGCACATGAGATTTTATTTCATATCATTTAAAAAAATCCTGAAAATCTCACTCAGAAAAGGAATGGGAATGCTGGTGTAAGAAAAAAAAAATGAGGCATCGTAAATAGCCTTTACCTTTAAATACAGGCTTTCTGTAACTAAAGTGCAGAAAGCAAAGTATTTACTATATTTTTTCTAATGTATGTTTTTATTGTATTTCCCTTTATTGACACCTCTTCAGATTTTCCCCAGACATTTTTACCAGAGTTTGTCTGGCCTATGCCTGTACTGAGTAGGTTGCAAAATCCTTTTCTCCCTAGAGAGTATTTAATTTACAGTAATTGCTTTTGTTTGGTTTCTAGTTTAATCCCTTTTTTTGTTTCTTGCCTCTGTCAGTTCTTTATCCTGCACTCAGCTATGATATGATATTGTGCACTTCCGATCTTACAAGTGCTTTTCAATTTGTTTCCATTAGTGTACTGTAAGATTTTTTTTACTAAAATTATCAGCAGCCTCTCTTAATACACAATAAAGACTCAAATAAAACTGCTCTTAACTCTGTAACTGCTCACCCATACATTTTCCTTTGTAAGTAGTAGCAAGTAGTTATGAGCTCAGTAATATTCTTCATAAACCTAATTAAATACATGAGTACTTGAAAGATTAGAACCTTGCCCAGAACTTCTCATGTTGAACAAAGTTGGGTGCAATTGTTTTCTTTGGGAAGAAGGGGGTTTCCTTATCGTTTCATTTGGCTGAAGAAGATAGAAAGGAATTCAAAGAATAATCAAAGAGGAACGAACACAATAAGGTAATATCTCCTCAGAGAAAGAGTGTATTTCAGGCATTATGACCATATGTATAAGCTCATAAAATAGATATCCACAAAAACCTAACAGGAGATGAGACCTTTTTATGTTGGGGCTTGTAAATTGAGGCTTCCTGCTTCCTGCCCTACCTCTGGTCTCTTTTTTTAGGCTATCAATAATGGAAGCCCTATGGGTTGCTAATATAACACCCTAGCACACTGAGAACATTGTGTTATCTAGTGACAACCAGTTGAGTGTAATAACTTTTTAATGGCTAAACACATATGCAAACAGCAGGTTCCCTGATCTTGGGTAATTATTTTTCACAGCTAGATCTAGATCCCAGCTCCTTTCTTCCAGGCTACCATCTCACTGAATGAGTGGCTTTTAGTAGCCCATTCAATATCAGGAACTTTAGGACAGAAAAGAGACTTGAAAAAATATGTACAGAACTTCTTCTGTGGCTGGCATCAGGCAATCAGTTGTCAGTGGTACATGTTTGTTTATTTGTTTTACCCTTTCAGAAAAATCCCTTAAAACAAAAAATGCAACTTCTGACTTACAAATGTGAGGAAAAAGTTAAGAGAATTAAGAGAACAACTAAACCAGTGTTCAAATTATGAACTATTTAAACTCTTTAGTTAAAACTAGGACATATAATTGGGAGCGTTTTCTGTGGTTACAGATCAAGACTGGATCAGTATATCCTCCTTTTAAAGTCAGAAATTCTGTACTGTATCCAAGTTTTTCATCTTTAGTTTTAATCCATTATAGAGAACAATGAGGCCATAAACATTCTTGAAAATAAGGAGTCTAATAATTGGATTTTTCTTCTTTCTTTTCAGTGAATTCTGGAACATTGCCTTCACCATCTATTTGCAAGGTCCACTAACACAACACATAAATATTCCTGCTTCTTTTTAAACGTCTTAATTTGATTTGTTGTTCTTGTTGCTCTTAACATTATTTCTAAGCATATACATTCAGAGTCTGTATCCCCAACATACACATATGTGACCTTGTTTTCCCAGGCTAAATTAAGAAATCTGCAGTTAATTGTAAGAACCAGCACTGTTTTCTGAGACTATGCTATGGCTTCCAGTCAAACAATTTCCATATCCAGTTAAAGTTACATCTTCTTTTAATATAAGTTCAAAGATACTATCACTTTGCCAAGAGGGAAAAAAACTCACCCAAAACAAACAAAAACAACAAAATAGCAACAACCAAAAGAAGGAAAAAAAAAAGCTACCATGAAGAAAAGAAGAAACAGATCTTTCTGCTCAAATGGGCTATGAAAATTATCTCCAGTTGTACGTTGATCTTAAAAAGAGAATGCTAAGAAACAATGAGCTCAGTTTTCATCCTGGTGCTATCAGTTCAACAGTAGAGTATCTGCACTTATTTAAACATTTCTCATTATGTTGGGCCAAATCAGAAGTCCATGAAAGCAAGTGGAAATCTTTCTCTATGTTCAGTTTGCTTTGAATCAGCTCCTATGCCAATGTAATTAAAGAGAGAAAAGGTCTGATACCTCACAGACAATGATTTCTTTGTTAAACTTCATTAAAGATATCTCCACTATGTATTTACCTCCTCCTCCCAAAGTTTAGGTGCCTAGTTTGAAGGAAGGTCATGAAATTCCTACTAAGATAAATGTTAATTATTAGGTAGCAGAAACCTTACCTGTCCACGTCTACACAATAGTTGAAATATTTGCAGTACATTTCAATTACAAGATAAGGTGGATTTCACATTGCTCGCATTCTCTTTTATTTAACTTTCCTGAGCATTCTAAGAGACTTTTGCTGAATTCTTTGTGCATTTATGTTGTTATTATTATTTTCTCCCTCCAAGATTTCTGAAAAAATATACAAAGGTATCTGGTGATATCCATAAAATCTGTATTTTTCTAACACATAAAATAAGTGTGCGAAGAGCAGTACAAAGAAAGAAGGAGGCATGGTTCAGTGTTAGCTTCATTGTCTTGTTATCCCTCATTCTGGGAAATGTTTTTTCTCATAAATGGAATTTTGTGTCTCATTTCTTGTCGGCAGTGAGCAGTGAGTGTTCCCATAAAACCCAAAAGTTATTTGGGTTTCCTGAAACCATTAAAGCATTTGAATTTAAACTTCCATTGGTGTGTACATGATGGATTAGTCATGCGACTCTTAGAAACAATGTGTTGTGAATTTATTCCTTTGCACATGGTATAGGAACACACACCCTTTGAGGATGAGGTACCATATGTTTGGTTTGTTTTTTCTTTAAAAAACCTCAACATGTAGAGAGAAATGAAATAATGAAAAACTTAAATGGATTTTGAAATATGGACAGTGGACTGCAGTGTTCTGTCAAACACCACGCTAGCTGCTAGAAGGCAGCAAAATCACATGCTAGATATAGGCAAAATTACCTCCATAATTCTGTCAGTATTCACCTTGCAAATATCAGCATTGCTACTTTAACCGTTCCAAATACTTGTTCTCTAGATGTATCTTTAATGAACGAAGTGCCTCTTTTGGATGAATAGAAGCAGATATTTTATGGATCTTCTGGGGAAAAACACAGAACTGAATGGAAGTCTCAACCATCCTTATGTTAACTCTCTCCACTCACATTCTGCTAAGGTGCTGATGACAGAGAGTCACAAATTCTTCCTACAATTTAATAAAGGCTTTTCACTGGTCTATTAATTCATAACTATAATTTAGGATATTAGTTTTTAGCTGAATGTTTAAGCAGTGGTACACAGGGTATATGGAGCACATGTACCTGTGCCCCTTTGTCTACAAAATCTCTAGTAAGTAAGCTTTTGCAAAAAATGTGAAGTATAAAGGTGGCAGAGAGAGCAGAAAACATATTCTATATTTATTTTTCTTTCAAATGTCACTCCGCAACTGTTGGTACAATGTTTTCTTGTTCTCATGTCAGAGCAGCAAAACCACAAGGCCCCAAAAGAAATCCAATTTCTTTGTTGTTGTATTTGTGATGCCAGTTGCAAATGGTATTGTAGTGCAAATAGGTATAATGAGTTTTATGTCAGAAAGACTATTCGGATAATAATCCATAATCAACTGCAAATTATTCAGTTTTTGTATCAGCTGATTTAGTAAACAGGGAGCCAACCTTGAAAATCACTGAATTATGGTTTGAACTGTAGTTACAACTGAATTTCTGGTTTTCTAGATTTCTAAATTCTGAGGTTTTTGTTTTATTTTCAAGGTCACAAAGAAATAGGAAAACATGACATGACATGTAACAGGAATCTTTTTCGGTCAGTACACTGAGATATCTGACAAAAAGATGCTCAAAGTTCTCAAAGGGTATTGCAATTTAAAAGAAAATAGTTCAAATGCAATTTTACTTCAGAGAATAATCTGTAAGTTTAATTTTTGCTTGTGACAGCTTTCTACCACAACTGAGAGCTTTTCTGACTGATTTCACTGGGATATGTTAGGAACAAAGAACTAACATGCTGGTGTGAAAAAAGTTGGTTGTTAAGGTTCGCTAAAATTTACAGGGAGATTATCATATGTACAGAGAGATGTTCAACTCCCTTAAAAAATATTTCTGTTACAAAATCTGTCTGTCTTTCCCTGCTAACTAAAGCATCACATGCACTAGCATACAGCTAAATCATTATTTGTGCTTTGTATTTTCCTGCTTTCAAGAATGACAGAAGCCTATTGATGTTATCCACAGTAGCATTTTGTGAATAGATGAGTATGAAGAACATAGACATGGTAGATCTGTCCTACTCTTAACAGGCTATTAGATACAGAAAAGCAACGCTGAAATATTCCCTGTACTTCTAGAAGCTTTGTAGCTGTCTGAATAAAAATGTTTCTTGAACTTCTGTTACAGGCATCCCTAGTGCACTGCTGAGTGTCCAAGTCGCAAAGTAAAATATAGCTCCCTGTGTTTGACACTAGCACCTTGGATTTGGTACAAGACTAAGATCTTTTAGTGTCTACATATTACCCAGTTATCTAAATGACTATTACAGTGAAGAATGTATGATTTGATTCTGTTACCTAAATGTAAACCTCTAGAACCCTCTGAGGTGCCCAAAATAATCAAAATATATATGCAAAGAGCTGGCAGATATGACACAGGAACTATGGAAGAACCATGTCTTTCTGGATCAATGGCTGGAGGACTGACAAGATATCCCTGGGCATCTCAAATGTTATTGGAGGTATATATTTAAGAAATTGAATTGAAAACCTGATCAATATAAATGGAGCTTAGAGATCTATTAAGGTGATACCAAAGTAGATGCTCCAGGAATTTAATTTGAAGTAAGTCAACTCAAAATTTAAGTATACATATGTTCTTGTTTTCAGATTAATTGCACACTGGATTTCCGCTTCTGAACATAAACATCTGGTGTCGTTCAAGCTGCATTAGGTAATTCTGCATTGCTACCACTCTAGAAGGTAATCGATTCTCCTAGAAGTTCTGCACTGCACCTGCCAGCAGCACCTGAATGCTCCGATTCCACAGTTTCTTATTATAGACCACCAACATCTGCAGTGGGATATAATTGCATATGTGCCTAGTGCCATTTGAATGCCCTAGAGGCCATATTATCCTCTAGCAAGAAGGGCAAGAGTCTTCTGTAGGCTAGGTGGTATACTTGCCAAAGCTATAGAGATATCTTGGCTATCCTACAGCACCTTGCACAGCACTAAAAGCCTTTATTTTGGATACTGAATCATGCCACTGGGTCATTTGAGTTGTTTCTTGACTGCATTTATTATACATTAGCTTCTTCTAATGGGGGTTTAAACACTTTAAACATATGTTCCTAATTTTAGGTGTCTTAATCTAGAGTTAGTATCCTTTCCATTAACCATTCAATCAGAAACATTTGTTGTAGCCATTAAATGGTTGGGATCTGAAAGAAAGAAGTATATATGACAGATCTTTAGGCACTTGCTGTAATTAAGTGGTATTTCTGCTGTATGACTGCAGGGGTGTAATTGCACTCCTACAACCATGAAGGGATAACTGCCCACATGGACACCCTAACGAAACAGTGATTTCTTTTTTTTTTGTTTTGTAATTACACTGCATCCAAAGAAATAATTACACTGGAGGAGAGAAATTACTGTATTAAGGCAATGTTTATGTTGAAACAGAGAGTTCACAGAGGAGTTATGCCAGTATAGCAGCAACAATGTAGTTTCACTGCTATAAGTCTCCTGGATGATGTCCCTAAGCAGACAAGTTTAGGAATCTGGCATTTCTCACTTCTTTTCAATAGAATAGCGTTGTTGGCAGGGATCCAGCTCACTGAGTTACTGGGCTGGTGATTTCCCTTTTCTCCGTACCATGGTCAGATACATTGGACATCTGGAAAGAAAATTTCATGGCTAAAAAATTGAATTGTTCAAGGAAATAGTAGCTTTATTGGTTGAAGATAAATTATTCCTTTCAAGGAATATGTTCATGATTACTGCTTTTCAAGTGTTTTTCCTTTACCTCTATATCCCATGAAGAAGTTGAGTGGGCATCAGTATAATCTGCAGGTCTTCTGCAGGTGTTAGAAAGGTCATATTTTTTGCTGTCTGCTGGTCCAATAAACAAACAAGCTGTCCTTACAAACCTTGCTATATGCTTAAGTTAAAAAAGAACAACAAAATGGATAACACAAAGTAGCTACAGTAGCAGAGATACATATGGGCATTAAATATGAATATGAATGTGAATATGAATTAAATACAAAAAGAAAAACAAAAATAAATATAAATATAAATAATATAAATATAGATATAGATATAAATATAGATATAAATATAGATATAGATATAAATATAAATATAAATATATAAAAATAAATATAAATATAAATACACACACCACATTTATCTTAACAATGTTAATTTTCAAATAATGATAAAACATTGATCTAATGAGGGTCATACAGAATCACAAAATGGTTGAGGTTGACCTCTGGGGGTCATCTTGTTCAGTCCCCCTGCTCAAGCAGGACCATCCAGACTAGGTTGCTCAGGACTGTGTCCAAGCAGCTTCTGAATATCTCCAAGCATGGAGGCTGCACAACCACCCTCGGCAACCTGTGCTAGTGCTCAGTCACCCTCACAGCAAAAAAGTGTTCCCTGATGTTCAAGCGGCACCTCCTGTGTTTCAGTTTCTGGTCCTGTCCCTCAGCACCACTGAAAAGAGCCTGGCTCTGTCCTCTTTGCACCTTCCCTCCCACTGAGCCTTTTCTTCTCTAGGCTAAACAGTCCCAGCTCTCTCAGCCTTTCCTCATAGGAGAGATGCTCCAGTCCATCATCTTTGTGGCCTTTGTTGGAGTCTCTCCAGTATGTCCATGTCTGGTTTGTGCTGTTGAGCCCAGAACTGGACGCAGTACTCAAGATGTGTCTCACCAGTGCTGAGCAGAGAGGGAGGATCACCTCTTTGTTGCTTGTCATCCTATAGGAGACCAGACATTTATTTTAAAATATATTTAAATGATTAAATTTAGGACCAAACATGCGCAACAGTCTCAAATCTGCACAGCATTATATGTTATGTGGGCAGTTTTGCATACTACAAAGAACTGGTAAAGCCAATAGCACCTTATTTAGGATTTTTATTGTAAACACATATGGCTAATTATAATTCACATACACTGTTCTTTTTCTTTTTATTATTGAATGAATGTTAATCAGTTAGCCAATGCTTGTTCTGATTTGTTCCATTTGCAATATTGCAGATTGCATGATACATATAAAGATTACGTTACGGTAAAAGAAGCAAAAAAGATGTGAAGCACCCCCATTCTAGGTTTAACAAGCTGGCATATTTTTCAAACACGACTTTGAAAAATAAATGTTGTTTGTTCTCCATGGTGAGTTTAAATGAAATTCAGTGCATTTGAGATTGTATCTTTTTGCATGTGTGAAACATTAACTCAAAAGGCACTGGAATGAGCACAGCCAATTGAACTAAAAATCACCTGCAGGATCAGAAAAAAAAAGTCAATTGTTGGCTGAGTTGCAAATTGAGAAAAGATGTCTTTCGATTTATCTTATTGTTATGTCCTTTAGCAAGGTGATTTAAGAGCACATTATTAACGTAGTAAGAAAATACTCAATGCTACTGAATTCAGATACCAGTAACAATAATTGAAAGGAAAGGACATCAAAAGCAACTATTTACACAAAAAAATGTTTGCATTCTTTGTTCTGACACAATATTGTTGCCACATAGGCCAATGTCATTTTACCTGATAGGTTTTACCCAGAAGCAAGAACCTACTTAGTGAGTTTTAAAACAGTGAATTCCATAACTGTGCTAAATACAAATCAGCTCCTGCTACTAGCTCTTCAACCTTATTCAATTAATTAAATTTGCTATCCATCCATCACCTTTCTACTCTAGCATTACTGGAGAAGAGGCATAAAGATACAAAAATCTTAAGACAAAAAGCAAAAAAACAAAACAAAATAAAACTTTCAAAAAGCTCCAAAAAGATGTATCTAAACATGGATCTAGATGTACCTAAAGATATGCCAGTCCTTGACCTGCACATTATTGTTCCTTAAAGCCATGTAAAACACAGTGGTTTTCCATTCTCCATTGGCTGCATTTAACAGAAACAAGTACTATCTCTTACTCGAGACACACACAGATGAACAAAATATCCTCTTCCCCGAGTCTTGATTTTTTAAAAAAATCAGTAATCCAGAGACCACGTCACATTTGCACTGAGTGTCATGACATCCATCTTAACGAGTATTAAAATCTTTGTGGAGAATGAACTTCATGATTCCATAAATGAACCTACTGAAATTCTGTCAGCTTGGATACAGACTGTGTAAGCGTAGGGGAGTAGCTGAAATTCCATTATCTGCCTTTAAGTTAGAAAGATACAGTGATATTACCTAAAGGAAGTGGGATTTTATCAGCAGTTAAAGCTGGTATAACAACATCAACTTTCTGAGTTTGCTTAATCAGATTATAAAATAGGAGACAAATTGTTCAACTATTGGTAGTTTTTTAAGCCAGTATGATATTGGTAGTGTACGCAAAGTTGAGGTATTTGTGGAGGAGTGAGGTGGCACTAGAGAAAACTATGATCACCTTCTTAGCTATCACACTGTGTTACTCAGGAGCAGATTGTAGTTATCCCTTGTAGGTACATAGCTTAACTGCAAAGCCATAAAACATACACTTGAAAGATGAATCAATGTGTGTAGCTTCAAGGTTAACAGCACTTGGAAGATTGAAATATTAAAATGTTTTTACCTAACCATAGACTGTCTTTTAGTAGCCCATCTTTCAACAGAAAGAAAGCAAATTAACCTGTAGTTTGTAAGATCCACATATCAACATATGATGATATTACCTACCCAGGTATTTTTCCCTGAAATCCTTCAAAATGGTTTTTGTATGTGATCTTTCCTAAACCAGCAAGATAATAATACGATTCTCTTACAGAACCCATGGTTTGTTCTATCGTCATTACCACACATGCCAGCATCTTACACGTTTCTGCGTAAATCCAGTTCTTATAAAGAAAAAAAAAAACAATAGACTTTAGTGGTGAAATGACAGGAATAGGGTTATCTCTGTGAACCAAATAATCCC
Organism: Platalea leucorodia; assembly: GCF_965183815.1. NCBI lineage: Eukaryota > Metazoa > Chordata > Aves > Pelecaniformes > Threskiornithidae > Platalea > Platalea leucorodia. The sequence goes on from NC_138826.1 coordinate 116,324,276, forward strand.
AGATTTCCTTTCACCATGCTCTTCTGCACTGATTTATGAGCTCTGTGTAGAGCCCATGTCAAACAAAGTTACAGTAACACAGTGAACTCCCAAGAGGTAGCACTGTTGAACTTTGAAGACCTTCATAAGAAGTGTTTTCTAAGGTTCTGTACAATTGGTGTCATGTTGAATACATCTGGGATAGATTTAGACCAAGTTTATTTCCAGCAGAGCTGTCCAACTGTTCAACACTTATTGAAAATCATTCTTATCCTTGAGATAACTGTGATCTATTTATCATTTTCTAATATATAGAGACCCATGAAAGGGATTATGATTCTGTGAAAATTAGGAGAAAAAAATAAATGGAAATCCTCAAAGTGAATGGTGAACTGAGAATGTAAACAAAAAAACCTGTTTATAAGTAGCCTCTAAGGGCTGTTCACTATTTTCCATATGTGTGTCACTTGTTGGACATGTCATTAGCTTCAATAAAATGAAAAGATTAGGAAGACACTGATGTGCTGTGTTCCTTACAAGCTAAGAAAAAGGGTGAAATCTGTCTGCTGTCCTCCTTGAGAGCAGATGGCAGCACAGAAAAACACAGAAGTTCAAAGGAGAGAATCAGCTTGCTTGATACAAGGCTATAGCACTGCCCTTTGAACACTGAACACCACCACAAATTCTTGCATTATCAAGACCTTTCTTTTTATTCCTTCTGAAGTGTTCCTTACTACAACCAGTGAGCAGTTTGTACAATTTAACCCACAGTGTATAACTCCTTTCTCCTGCTGTATTTTCTTGCTTTATTGCCTAATTTATTAATGGGCAGAGAAGAAAATGAACATGGCAAATATAGTCACTATTAATGTGTAAAGTTAAGGCAAAAATAGATAAATCTAGAATGAGGGAAAGAAGTAGAAGGAGCTAGTAGATTTTGTTATATCTCAATAACTGTATATTCACCTAGCTAGTAATTCAGTTGTAAATTAGTACTTCAGAGCTCTGAAGCAGTTCATGTACTTGAGTTAATGTTGAGTTAGTATTTTGTTCTGGTTTTGGGTTTTTTTTGTTTGTTTGTTTGTTTTTTTAATTCTGTTCAAAAAATATTCAGCCTTGGAAAGATATGAAAAGGTGATATCTGAATTAAGCAAAGTATCATATAAAGGGAGATGTGTAAGCACTAGAAGATGTTTCAGTTTGAGTTTTGTTTAAATTCAGTCCTGAGGTAGAACTACTCCCTGAGAAGATGATATTGAGTGTCTGGAGAAGAAAGTAACCTGAAGAAGAGTGTGCCTGACATGCTCTTTTAAATCTCTTTTTCTATGGCAGGTGTGAATGCAAATAAAAATACCTTATACTTGAAATAAACCCAGACTTCATATCTATCATTTTCCTTCATTGTAAAAAGTAGACTAAGAGACCTCCAAGTGCTTACTACAACTCAGCAGAAAGGAAAAACTATTAGAATATTGATATCTGAAGAGTAATGAAAGAAAGCAAATTTCTGTAATATAACAGCTTTAAAATGTTGTCTTTCTCCAGATTCAGTACCCATTCTTGCTTGACTCAGTCTTGACTGCTTCTCCCCGTCTTCTGAAAACAGTTAATTCTTCTCACACAAGACTTCTTCAGGCTTCAGCAGTCCTCGCCAGCCTGTTTTCTGCCTCCCCTTTTAGCTGCACCAGGGCCATTTTTCTCACTTTCCACTCAGTTTATCAGCCAGCTGTCTCACACTAATCCACCCTGATACACACAATACTCACCTCCCAGTGTCCCTTTCAGCCTTCGTTATTCTGCAAGTCCACAATAAAGGGAAAAGTTGAATTCTGTTCTCCTGAAAAAAGTCTGTTATCAGTAGGATTCCAGTGTGTGAAATACAGACAGCAAACGTATAATGGCTTGTGAGTACTTCACTACAGTGATTTGAATCCTTTTTTGTTTTGAATTATTTCATGGTGAAACAATATGGATGGGTGCAACATAGTTTTAGGAGGAATAAGTAGGAAGGTTTGAGTATTAAAACCAGTACAAAGAAGCAACTCAAAACAAAGGAAGTTTGAAGCGTAAAAACCCCACAGTGCTGGGGGACTTTGGTTCACTTTTTTCCTCATAGAATATTTTCCTTCATGTTAGCTAAGAGACACTGACATGCCTTCCATAAAATACAAATAGCCAGCAAAGGTGTTTTCTGAATCTCTCTCTCATACTTGAAGGTTGTCTTACATTACAGAGTTGAAGGGCCTTTAGCAGTGAACATGAGGAACACTGAAAGACTGGAGAGTCTGAGATGAATGATGTCCAGAGAGTTAAATAATTTTGATGGGAAGTTCCTGGAAAGCTGACAGTTTTTAATTAAAACTAAGTTACATATATCAGGGGCATTTTACAGATAGCAATGTTCATTCAGAGTTTTGTCCATTCTTTCTGGTATTAATATATGGTTTCAAAGGCAATTAATTATGACTATATCCCTTTAAACTATTTTGCCCATAAAGCTTTCAGACACTTTTACATCATTCTAGGACATTATATATCATTTTAATGCCTACTGAACATGATATTTTAATGTGTTAACATAACTGTCTTGACATCCAGAATTTGGCACAAATCCTTAATTCTTTTGTAGTCTGCTCATGCTAATGAGTTATTAAAAGCCTTAATTTGGCTTGTAGAAAAGAGATGTCTGGAGCCATGTAAGAAGATGCTTTATAAGGGTGGTGTGGTCAATGGTAGCTCTCGCACCATGTACTGCTTCTTCCTGCTATATTTTATTTAACGAAATCAGAAAGTGGGTTTGCCTGTTCTTTTTCTTTTTTGGTAGGATAAAGTAACTGCTTGTTTCAATCTGAAATATTTCATTTTCTGTTGCTTCCAGCATTATTTAAGATTTCACATTTTTACTTGTCGATTTAACTGAATGATTTTTTTAATGAAAAGTACTCTCTTGAATAGATAGGCTGTTAAATGTCCTTTAAAAACTTTTCTTACTCAAAAAAAACATTTCTGAAATGAAATATTTGCTTTTAGAACTGTTGAATTAAATGTGCATTCCCTGTGTACCTCAATTTCATATTAAAGATAAAACTAATCCTTTACTTCAGTGAGATATTGGAAAATAAATCTATGCCTGTTATTGATAGAAAAATGAGAAAAATAGTTACATTCACTTTCTTGAAAAACAGTATAGCAACTAAAATTTTATTTAATTCTTCCACATAATCTCCCTTCAGATTCACTTCTATTCTGTGCAAATGCAACAGTAACAAAGTAATGGAAACTAAGACTTTGACAGGGTTTCTAGTCAGAAAAATCAAGTCCAATTATCTGTTGGTTACAAGAACCATCTATCTACCTATAGGACACATTTAAATCAGCTGCTTATAGCTGGAGAGAGAAGAGAGTTTATTCCATGCAGAATTTGTCGTGTCAGAAAAACCATATATCCAGCCAAGGTATAAACATCTTCACAGAAAAGACTTTAGACTGGGCCTCCTACCCCTCTAATATGAGCACAACCTGCTAGACTATTGAGTTATATGAAGCTATTACAAATTCTTTGGTGGAAAGAAAAAAAAAAGAAGGAAAAAACCCACAGCAATTTCATAGAAATATACAATCATGGAATCATTTACACTGGAAAAGACCTTTAAGAACATCAAGTCCAACCGTTAACCTAATGCTGCCAAGTCCACCACTAAACCATGTCCCTAAGCACCACACCTACCTGACTTTTAAACACCTCCAGGGATGGGGACTCAACCACTTCCCTGGGCAGCCTGTTCCAATGCCTGACTACCCTTTTGGTGAAGAAGTTTTTCCTAATAGCCAATCTAAAACTCAGCTGGCGCAACTTGAGGCCTTTTCCTCTTGTCCTATCGCTTGTTACTTGGGGAGAAGAGACCCACCCCCACCTCACTACAGCCTCCTTTCAGGTAGCTGTAGAGAGCAATAAGGTCTCCCCTCAGCCTCCTCTTCTCCAGACTAAACAACCCCAGCTCCCTCAGCCGCTCCTCATAAGACTTGTTCTCTAGACCCTTCACCAGCTTCGTTGCCCTTCTTTGGACACGCTCCAGCACCTCATGTCTTTTTTGTAGTCTTATTTCAGTCTTACTGTGTTGTTCTAACTATTAAAAAATTAGAGGAACGTGTATTAGAGATTATGTTAATATCCCTTGGTAGGGAGTTTCAAGCAGAACAACTTCCTGTCCATTCTTTACGTGGCAAACATTATGATTTATGAGCCCTCAGATTTTTATTTTTATTTTTCTATTTTTGAACTCATATTCCCATGCATCCTTGAAAATCAGTTTGAATTTTATTAACTACACTCCTACAAAGAGATATCCTTTTAAACACTTGTAGTGATTTAAAACTTAACAACAAAAAGAACAAGTCATTAGAAACAGATTGAGTAGACAGTAAAGATGGGAGAGAGCCAGAAATGAAAGCCCCTGACCTGATACACAGCTCATCACAGTCAGCAGTTCTGGAGCTAGTCATACAAATATTAATCCAAAAGATTTTTCCTGTGTATTAAATTACATCAGAAATCAGAAGACTTTATTTAATGTAGCATGGTTATTTTTAATTCTAATACAGCTCAGCTATGAAAACATCACCTGTTTCTTTTTAAAACTAGAGATAGAGGTGGCTTGAACCTCAGGGTGGGACACTGAATTGTACAGAAAGTCATGGCTGGCAGGAAGGAGGAGAGATGGAAGAAATGTTGAATCCAGCATTTTGATTGAGATTATTAATAACCATAAGCATGGAGCTAAATTCAAATGTCCCAAAGAGTGAGAAGAGCAGTAGGATATTTGGATACAGGGGGAACACGAGTGCAGAGAGGCGGGAGAGAGAGGTTGCTTCCCATCATTTCTAATAAAATCTTGGAAATGTGAAGGTTGTTCTCCTTTGAGTGTAAAACATAAATAAATACGTCCTTGCTTTGTCTGGTTCAGTCTGCACCTTACGGGAGCCCACTTTGCACCATGGACCAGGATTCTCAGTCCTACGCTTTCTGCGGTTTTGGAAACCTGTTTCACAGATATCACAAGAAATCATCTGACCAAAGGTGGGCATCTGAGTGTGGTGTCCCATAGCACTACCAGGGTGACATTCAATTGCTACTGTTGACAATAGTTAAAGTTAAGTAAATTAACTGTTCCCTGAAAGTGCTGATTTTTGTACAACAGCTACAGAAAGCGAGAACCAAGTTCAAATGTTAATGCAATGCAGACATCTCAGGTTAAGTCAGACAATGAGTATCACCCCGAATGTTATTTCCAATTATTTGTTTCATGAAAATTAACTGCTACTGGTTTGGTAATTTGAAAAATACTATACAAGGAAGTCTTCAGGGTGATATTCTTCTATATTCGAGTTTAGCTTACATTTCATTGCTGTATCCCTAAGAAAACTCACTTTAACCATGGAAGTTACTGATCTTTTTCAGTTTGCTAGCATTTCTGAGACACTAAAAGTGTGGTGATTAGAACAGTAAAATATATTTTTACTTTGACATTATATTGTGATTTGCAATCAGTCTAAAGCTGTGATCACAGATAATTTTAAAATGAAAATACTTTTCAAAGGATGGAAACATTTAATTTTGAAAATGTATTAAGGATTTATTTTAATCGCTGCTTCAAAGGAGAAATATTGACTTTATTAGAAATGTTTCAATTCAATAACGGAATAATTTCAGCCAAATACTTTTTTGTGTATACATGCAAAAGGAATTCAATACTTTAACAAAAAGAAGGAAAAAATAGAATAGAGTAATACAGGAATATTTGAATCAAGGTAATACCAATTTTCCTGTAGAATGAAAAAAAAAGTATAGGAACTTTTTGTCTTTTTTTTTTTTTTTACCATAGATAGCATGCAGTAACACTTCTATCTAGATTACTATTTATTTCTGCACTGTAGTGACAATATGCAGAACTACTGTTATTATTTGTGCTGCCAAATTAGCTATATATATATATACACACACAAACACGCATTCTCATGGTGCAGTTATTCTATACAAGATCTGTATCGGTTACAGGAGTCATGGCTGTGGTCTGGGCAGAAAGGACAGGCCACATCTTTAAATCATCATGGAGTTTTACTTTGTAAATGTTCCTTGAACTATCAAAAGATCATCTGGAGGACCACACAAGGTCTTGCATTTAAAAGATTTGGGAGATCATAATAGAATGAGATTTCTAACTGCTCCAAGCTAGTGGTCTCTGGTGATTAATCCTATCATACTTATTATCATGAAGCACAGTACCTTACATGAGTAGATTTAAATTTAATGATTCTTTTTGAGGAAAAACTTTAGGTGCAGGTAGCCAAATGTGTTATGTTCCTGTATTAAAAGCCTAATGTTTCAGGTGAAGGTTTTAAAGCGTCAAAAGCTTTATCTGACTTCTAAATGTTTAAATGTGTTTAAATGCACATACACGTTACAGGCTCAGATGTTCGGCTTTGCAGGGAGGTTTTTTTCAATGCACAGTGGACTGTAGAGTTCCTTAATGCACGCTGGACTGCAGTGTAAATATTTCTAGTATGAGCAAAGGACAATTATTAGTGTCAGTCCAGAGGAGAAAGTTCTTTGCTTAATTTCTAGGGCCAAGAGTAGCTCTTGGTCACACCCAGACAAGCTCAGGAGATGGTCACACAAGTGCATTCGAGCCGGGGAGCTGGCCCTTTGCTCCCAGATGGATGAGCTCAGCCAGCAGCAAAGTCTGGCCTTTCAGCAGCAGCATGTAATATTGGGAACACAGACAAATTGTTCAGTGTGGATCTTGCAAGACTGAAACACAGTTCTGTTCTTAAGGCTTAAGCACAGGTAGAAGTTTAAAGAAACCTGTCAGCAGATTATCCCATCCTAATCGTTTGGAGCACCAACCCATTTTACCTGCAAGGCTGCACCAGTTCCTGATTTTTAGGTACTACTCACATGAAAGAAAAAAAAGAAGGCAATAAGCAGGACTTGATTTACATTTTTTGTTTTCAGTTATTTACTCATTAATTACTGTTAGAGGTACACCACGTCCTGCCCGCTGGTCCTGGACTAGAAGGGACGGTGGGACATCATGAACGTGGCACTGGGCTGGAAGCAAGCGAACTGGGCAGGGCAAGGGCTGTGCTGTCCTTTGGTCTCAAATAAAGCCCTGTATCCAGGTCCCCTGTGGGCAGGCATCCATGATCTCACCTGTGAGACACCCTGGGAGGCATGGGATCAAATCCCACTTCTGGTGCCCTTTTCTGCCAGAGGCAAGACAGAGCAGGGAGGTCACTGCTGGCCAGGGAAGGTTGGGCAGGACATCGTGTCGGCTCCTGCTGTGCCGCCTTCCTTCCACCCCCCTCTGTCAGGGAGCGGCAGGAGCACAGCTGATCCCTAAGGGAAGGCGAGCAGGGAGCCAAGGGGGATCACAGAGCAGGGCAGGGGCCTAGGCCAGGCTGGCACGTCGGCCCATGGGCGAGTGTCAGGACCAGGCCTGGTCAGGGTAGCCGGCCTCAGATCCAGCACGGGGTGACCGGGCAGGGCTGTGGGAATGGGGATGTCGGCCTGCAGGTGGGCCCACTCGGAGTGGCCTATGGCTGGGCAGGGCAGGGCTGGGGCAGGGCTGGAGACGTGTCCTACGGCCTCTCTGGGGCAGGCACTGACAGCCCTGGGGGCGGGAATGGGGCCCTGGGCCATGAGCAGGGTGGGGGGAGCCCTGGGGGCAAGCAGGAGCATTAGGGCCCTCAGGGCACTGGCACCCTTCTTTTCTAAGGCCACTTCTTTTCAGAAACCTTTCTGTTTGGCACACCCATTTCTTCCCAGGCCCACCAGCCCCTAGTTTTCCCAGTCTTAGTGGTCTGGACGCAGAAGCACAGCACACCTTGCAATTGTGGTTCTGTCCCATGTCTTGTTACTAACTGTAGAACTCACACTTGCCACTTCTCCTTAGTCCAGATGCTACCTTAAATTTACACACAGTCTGTACCAGTCGTAACTAGCAAGTAGCAACTGACTGCTACTTGAGAGCACCAAAAATTGATCAAAGATTCAGTTTTGGACATTCATTCTCCCCACCACACACACGTATACCCAATTATTTGCCACCTGTTAGTGCTCAATTTAAGATATTTTCTTGACTGCAACATGCTGGTTTTTTTCCCTCCAACCCCCTCCCCTCACAATGATCCCTGCTTTTTATTTATTTCTTTTCCACAGTAGTCACAAAACTTAAGACACCTACTGTCTCCATCAAACCTACCAACATTTCCAAAGGTAGGAAACAGCCTCAAAATGTGTTGTGAATAAAGACACACCTTGTATCAGGCTGAATAAATGCAGGCTATAACTAATGAAAAGGAGGATGAAGCATTTCATTAATCATTTCATTACTTTTACCAGCCTTAACATTATTAACATTATATATAATGGATAACAGTATTAAATTTAGGGACTCCTTCAATTTAGGAAGTAGATTCTTTCCTGTTGACTCTTCCTTAAATATATCCAATATTGTACTATAATAATTTAAGCCAAATTTTTCCTGAAAATCATCTGACAGTACACTTCCTCCATGATAAATATCAGAAGAAATCATTATATAGATCTTTATATATTTTTCTGGTCCATGCCTGTTCTTTATTTCACAGCTTATCACAATTCCTCTGTGATTAAGAATAACTTTCATACTCTACTAAGTGTAAAAAACAACAAAAAGGAAAAATGTTATACTTCAGGAATGTTAATCTGTTTAAAAGTCTTAATATCCTTAAATTAAAACTATGGTTTTAGAAGATGAGTTCTTATTGATGTATCTAAATGAGTATTTCTCGTAAAGTGATACTTTCTTTATCTAATTTAGGATATTTTACTCTGTGGAATTTTTTTTTCTATTAATTCACATATTTTCCTTTCTTAATTGTGGCTATATGAAAGTCACAGAGCTGCACACTGTTAAAAATATATATTGTTTTTATGCTGCTTTTGTGTGTGGGTGTAACTATGAAACCTGTTACTTGAGCTTGTCAACTATTCTGAACATTTTCGTTACCATTTCAAACATTTGTAAAACACATATGAAAAACTAGCTGTTTCACAGATGATTCCTGTTATTGTGGATTGGTACCATTTTTTTCCAAGCATTACTGATATAAAGACAATACCTTGGCAAAATAACAAAAACTTACTAAGAAATGTTACAATTTTTTTTTATTATTATTATTTAAATTACTTACAATGTACAATCTGGTATCTGCAAAAATAATTTTTAATTGATATAAAGTTAATAAAGTGTTATTACATAATATTGTTCACTTTACTCTCATCCCCATCAATAGGAAAGAAATACAATACAAGAAGGAAAGAAAGAAAGAAAGAAAGAAAAGAAAGTAAGAAAAATAAAGAAGGGAAGGAAGGAAGGAAGGAAGGAAGGAAGGAAAAAAAAAAAAGGGAAGCAAGGGAGGAAGGTAGGAAGCTCAGGAAGGGAACTACACCCTTCCTAAAATGGATTATTAATGTTTTTTCTTTTTATTTCCCAAAACATCTTTTTGAAGCAAATCATAATGATATTTCTTTAGAATTTCCTGAAAAAAAAAAACCACTATGAAAACTGCTTGGCATGGCAGCCCGTCTTTTTGATTGATGAAGAATATTCAAACCGTCAAAGAAAAAATTAAAGTTCCCTCCTTCTGGTCACTCACCAGGCAGCTGTGTTTGGATTTACATACTGATTCTACATATGGAGAAAACATCTTGAGTTTAAGGAACCCCTAAGCACTGGATGTTTCTCTGGCCACTGACCTGTTTCCTGAACACAAATCCCTCCAGTCCAGCTGACTTACGTTCCCAGGGTGTTCAGGCCTTCCAAGCGTCTACAATAGCTTAAGCACAACCTCTCCAAACTGCCCTTCCCTCCATTTTCTATCATATCTTAACAATTTAGGGACATGTGGAAAAGGACTGGAAAGCCAGAATGCCTGCAGGATGATGAGCACTCTTGTCATGATGCTTATGCTTCAAGCAGATAACCGTACAAAAGCAGCACTGACTAGTAACCATATAGAAGAGAGATAATAATTTTGCATGTGTTATATGTTCTTTAGACTTATCAAGTAGAACTAGACAAAAGAAACATGCAGAGCTCTCCAACTTCATATTAGAGGATATTAAAGTGTGGAATTTAAGCACAGAGCTATCTCTGAGCAGATTCCGAGGTGCCTCTTCATAGACAGCAAAAGTGTATCCAGAGTCTTCTGTGCCCTGCAAGGATGGCACAGCGTTCTCTCCCCAGGAAAATCAACTTGTGTTCTAGGGCACAATGGGGCTCAAATCCCTGCAGGGATCATTCCACAGATAATCACCACAGCATCTGTAAATAGCAGATTTGCGCAATCTTCTCTGTCTGAATTATTAAAAAAAAATGATCAGACTTTCATTCTGAGGAGCCTTGCTAGGTTGGTATGCGATATGCAAGCTCTGAGATCCTCCTTCCAGCCACCCATATCCTACAGTCTGAAGCTCTATAGGACAGAGGGGGATAGTGGTTCTTTGTTGCTCAGAGGGCAACGGTTCCATAATGACAAAAGCAAAACCAGGGAACATTCCCATTCACATGCAGAAAGTTTAGCTGTCGTGAGCAGTGAAAAGTAGAATTGTGAAGGCCCCTTTTAACATCTATAGAGTACAGTACATAGCTATGGGATCATTATCACTATCTCACTACACGAACTAGTCAGTCTGGTCTTAGTATCAGAGATGTTCTTATTTCAGTAATTGGTATTTTGGCCAGGATCTATCTTTAATACCATCTGAAAGCTGTTTAGTGATTGTTGTGAAAATGACTATTAGTTATGGGGTTGGAACATGAGCATGCAAGCAAAACTTTTAGAGTAGCTCATTAGCTTGGAGATGGGTATAGGCACTGGAATTGCTCCTTGCGCAGCAGAAGGGAAAGCAGTGTGGAAGATGCTGAGGCACTGCTGGGAAGGGGAAGCTGCTGGAGGTTTGCCAGAAGTTTTGATAGTACTTCCCTTAGATAAGAAATTTCTTATTTGCCTTTTATTTTGGTAAGAAAGAGACCATTAGGGGAGTTAAGTGCTGAGGTACAGCTTCTCACAGCATCCATGAGGATTAAAGAAGGAAGAATCTACCCCAAAACGACTGCATTCCTGTCCTGGTTTCAGCTGGGATAGAGTTAATTTTCGTCTTGGTAGCCAGTATGGGGCTGTGTTTTGGGTTTAGGATGAGACCAATGTCGATGATACACTGATGCTTTGGTTCTTGCTAAGTAGTGCTAAGCTGTCGCTAAATAGGTGCTAAGTGGCGCTCACACTGGTCAAGGACTTTTAAGCTTCCCCTGCCCTGCCGGGGGCACAAGAAGCTGGGAGGGGGCACAGCCAGGACAGCTGGCCCAGACTGGCCCAAGGGCTGTTCCATACCATATGACGTCATGCTCAGTATATAAACTGGGGGGAGAAGAAGGAAGGGGGGACATTGGGCATGATGGCGTTTGTCTTCCCAAGTAACCGTTACGCGTGATGGAGCCCTGCTTTCCTGGGGATGGCTGAACACCTGCCTGCCCATGGGAAGGAGTGAATGAATTCCTTGTTTTGCTCTGCTTGCGTGCACGTTTTTTTCTTTGCCTATTTAACTGTTCTATTTTATTTTACTTCAATTATTAAACTCTTCTTATCTCAACCCATGAGTTCTCTCCCTTTTACCCTTCTGATTCTCTCCCCCATCCCACCAAGGGGAGAGTGAGCGAGCGGCTGCATGGTGCTTAGTTGCCGGCTGGGGTTAAACCACCACAATTCCATAAAATATATATAACTTGTTGCATACAGACAGTGAAGTCTTGTATCATTCAATAAAACTTTTCCCGGCCAGTAAGAATGAATATTTAGAAAAGTGAGATATGTTTATATAAGCAAATTCTTCAGATTTCAATACTGGCTTTGTTTATATCTAAGCAACAACATCAATCAATCAATCCTGTATGAAAGGAGTTTTAAAAAAAACATTCATACTAAAATAAACTATTTTGAAAGCATAAAAATGACCATTTTTCTGGAATAGTAGCTAGTTGCCAAAAGTCTTCAGTTTCAGTTGGTCTTATATGATACATAGTTCAAATATAAGATTTTTAAACAACAATAAATCACTACTTATCCATGCAGACAGTGTGTTATGCTTTAGCACCATTACAGTAATCAGGATTGTTTGGAATACCAGAATGGAAAACAAAAGCAGCCAGGCCCTTGATATTTGGTGTTTTATCACTTGTTTTAAAATATCCTAAGAAATGAGAAGGGAGAGTATGGTTGACTACAATAATAATATTCCACATTTTATTCTTTATGGTTTAACATTCTAATTCTTATCTTTTTTCAAAATAGAAATTCATTTATGAATTTTCTGCAACACAATTCTATGTTCAGATATGCTAAATCAGTTTTATATTCTAGCTTTTGGAATTTTTTTAGTGGTTTTTTGAGACTAGGTCTAATACAATGGCTCTGTTCTTCCCAGTGAGATTAAATAGACTTTAGTGTTTTAGGTGAGAAGGAAACGTAGTTATCCATAATTTAAACAAAGTGGATATGAGTTTTATTTAAAAGCAAATCAGTAATACACATAAATTCAAAATGAGTCATCTTGTATTCTTCATTTTCATTTCCATTTTATGGAAAATAAATATCCACTGAAAATGCATATTATAATTGAAGCTTATTTATGATACATCTGGCAAAAGAGATTCAGAAGATATTGCATTAAATTGTAACATGCACATTAAAACCTTTAGTACCTGTACTTTTTAAGTTTCTTGATCAGTAAAATCAACAAACAGATGTGAATGTCCATTCTTTACACCATACAAGGCATGACATAGGAAAAAAAAAGTATTTCTCAATTGTAATACATGTATATTTTTCTAACATCTTTTTAGAAAGGTACATTTTTTTTCCGAAACTGTTCCCCCTTACCACACACAAACTTCTGGATTTTTCTGTTTTAGGATGATTCCTTGTCTTGAACACATTTTAAATGATAAGACAATTCAATGCTTACTCATTTATAATTTATAATCAGTAAAAAAAACCCACAAAAAACCCCCCAAAAAACCCAAAAACCAGACACACTCAATAAAAAAAGAACAAACCAAAAGAAACCCCAAGCAAAACAAAATACATACAAATTCATTCTCTCTCATTAAACACAGAAATGTGTCTGAATTAAGTGAAAGTCTTCCTGCAAAAATATAAAAATGAAGGGCTACAGATGTGTAGGGCCACATGTTTGGTTAATCCAAAATAGCCTTCTGAAGGTGGTAGGTTCTGAGTTGCTTGTCTAAGGTTGTAGTATATTTGGCATGGCTACCACCTTGGCATTTCATGGGCACTTTATTGAAATCATTTTAGGTGGTCACAGCATTTCAGATGGTAAAACTTTGATTCCTAGGGCGTCTTTAGCACCAAGACAGTAAGACAAAGATCTTGTGTTTCTTTTGAGTATTTAAATTTGACATAAAGGTAGAACTTCAGCTTACTGGGAAAGCTGTTGCTCAGCAGCAGGCTACCTAAATATTCTGAATGAGAACCCTAATTAGGGCATGTCCAGTCTAAAGGACATATCAGAAATTTCAGATCTGAATTCTAGACCTCCCTGTACTTGCACTGCCTCAGAGAGTGCCTAGGGGAGCCTACAAGAAGTCATTCCTCCTGTTGAAGCAGTACTTCTGATTCAGAAAGATGGTGGGCAAGACAGACATAACTTCTTGTCTACTTCTACTGGCATTCTCCATATACTTGGTTCCTAGAAATTCATTAAATTCCAATTGCATAAAATACATAAATAGCACTTTGAACTAGAATGGAACCCATCCTTCCTTCTCTCAAAATACCAAAAATTATAAATATAGAGCCTATTCAACAAGAGAGCTGCTGAATATCCTCATGGCAGCCATACCTATACCCTGGTAATGAGAGCTTCTTCCCCTTGAGAAACAGCAACTTTAACTTTGGATCTCCTCAAACTGAGAAGAATATAATTCTCAGGTCTCCCATTTCCTGGTCATGTGCTTCAATCTGAAGAATATTATACAAAAATATATCACCTCCTCCTGTCTTTATCAAAGAAAAACCTAATAACACAAGATTAAGCAACCGCACTCCAAGTGTTATTTACATCAACTTTAATGAAGACCTTGACACTGTCTCCTATATCATCATGATAGACAAGCTGACAAAGTATCATTAGATAAGTGGACAGTGAGGCAGATTAAAAACTAGCTGAATGACTGGTCCCAGAGGATTGTGATCCCCTCGTACCCAAAATGGCACAAGGTCCAGTTTGAGGCCAGTCACTAGCAGTGTATCTCAGAGATCAATACTGAGGTCAATAGTGTTGAACATTTTCATTAATAAAAGATGGAATTAGACTCTTCTCAGTAGTGTCCAGTGACAGAACAAGAATCAATGGACACAAAGCATGTGAAATTCCATCTGAAGACAAGAAAACACATTTTTTTTATTGTAAGGGTGATCAGCCACTGGGACAAGTTGCCTAGAGAGGTTGTGGAGTCTCCATCCGTGGAGATATTGAAAACCCAACTGGACATGGACCTGGATAAGCTGCTTTAGCTGACCTTGCTTGAACAGGGGGGTTGGACTAGATTACCTTAAGAGGTCCCTTTCAACCTTGAATATTGTGTCATTCTGTGAATATGACCGTGTATGTGTGTGTAAATATGAGTATATACATATATATACACCTGAGAATGTATGAATATCAAACTTCTGTATTTCCCAAGAACTAACACTTCCATATGTGCTATAAACACAGTGCTGGACCAGGTTTTAAACTGATGTCTACTATTTTAAATACATTAATTTACAGGAACAAAAAAACTTAATGGAATTTTGTATGCAACACCAGGGTTTTCTAGCCAAGTGCAAAGCCAGCAGGAGAAGGTGACATACATATGCAATTGTACACCCACACAATCTTTTCACAATATGGAACACATTTTATTTACATCTGTCATAGCTACTGTGTGTTAACTTTTTTCATAGTACGTAATAAGAACCATTGCCTTGAGTTGGTTATTGACTGCGGTCAAACTTCCTGCTACTGTTTGCAAACTAAAATTAAACAGGAAAATCTGAGTCATGTATAGATGTATATACAAACATATATATGTACACACTTTCAGGAAGACTAAATTGCAAACAAGTTCTGAATGAAGACCACCTCTAATTCAACATAAATCTATCTACCTCTGAAATATCTTCTCCAGACTATGAATACTTCAGTGTTAACTCTTCCCTTCCTAAGACAGCTTTTTCACACATTTATTTGAAAACCTCCAACAAGGTAGGAAGAATTGTCTAAGATTTTGTTTCTTGTTACCTTTTCCTACTTTCTAGCTAGTATAAATAATGGTTTTCTGCAGCCCTCTGCAACCCAGTTGTATTTATAATCAGATAGGACTGATATTCCAAAGCCATCTGGACATGGTCCTGGGCAACTTAGTCTAGATGGCCCTGCTTGAGTAGGGGGGCTGAACCATATGACCCCAGAGGTCCCTTCCAACCTCAACCATTCTGTGCTTCTGTGCTTCTGTGATTCTGTATCATCTGCCATAGTTAATAATTTTCCTTCTGCAGTTTTCCTGCCTTGTTACAAACTTTGCCCAGATTCTGACGGGAATGAAGGGAGAGTGTTCACTGTGCTATGTGAAAAATCTAAATCCTTAGTTGGTGTGAGTTTTCCTAGTTACAATGAGGCAAGTAAATTACACCACTGAAAAGCAGATTTTAGAAGGTGAACTTGACCATTCACTGGTGCTGAGGAGACAAGGCAATTAACTTGTGGCTCTTAGAGAAAAGAAATTAAAACATTCACCCTTCTGTCGAGAGAATGCAAAGGCAAACAAAAAGATGGCTGGGGGCGTCAGTAAAAAGAACAACAGTTCACCTAAAGAAGTGGTGAAAGTAGACATACATGTTACTAAAGAGAGAAAAACTGAGCCAAAAAAAACCCTAGGAAAAACCTTACCTTGTGTATCATGCCCAACTGACTTGGGGCTAAAATCTAGCATCTGTCTGTGTGAATGGTCACAAGTAAATAAATCCTTCTGTTTCAGCTCCCTTGAAGTACACAAACTCAAACTGGTTTGAGACCTGAAATACAGTAATTGTAAGGTTTTCTTAATTTATCTTTCATTATGATGGATTACAGAAGTATTAGTCTGGGCATTGCTTCATATTTACTCCATACTGTGTCACTCCTACATAAAGAAAAGAAACTCCATAATAATAACTCTATATATTCCACTTCAATCAAGGACTCTTTTAATGTGTAGAAATACTTGGGAAAGGAGCCAGCTCTGGGTGACTGGAAAGGGTGACTGGAACGCAGCTAATAGCACATCACTTACTGGGAGTGGAAGAATGTTGTCAGTATGATAGGAAATTGAGAAATGAAGGAAATTTTTTCCACAGTTCTGAGCAAAGACTTTTGGTGTAATCATGACCATGTGTCTTGCATGTCCTACTTTGGCATCACCAAAGATGATTGCAGCACACCATGCAGCTGCAATTAATTGGAAGCATTGCCACTGACCCATTCTAAAAGCCACAAACCCAGGGTAGTAAAGATTTAGGAGAAGGTAGGAGATTGCAGAAAGGAAAACAAAAATAAGAAGTCCTAGAAAGCAGAATTACAGGTACACTGACAATGTCAGTGCGTGACTCCTTGTTGTAGGTGACTGTAGCTGATGTCCCGAAGTGGCTTTGCCACATGGAGTCATGCTTCCTGAAAGGATTATATCAGTGATCCACATTCAGTAAGTAAATACTTACGTACATTTTTTTTCTAGCCAAGATAACAAGCAGTAAGTAGAATTAGGAACACACAAGTAAAAGAGAAGACCCCTCAAGTTCAGCCTCCAGACAGAGGCAATGATGCAATGAGATTCTTAACATTTCTCCCCTAGCTGTGTATGGTGGAGGGCTGTTCCAGAACATCTCATCTATACCACTTAAGAGCTTTCCTTAATCAAACATAGCATCAACATTTTTCCTGTGTGCTGTTACCTTTTAGCTAGATGATCTTTCTGCCACCCAGCTGTATAATTCCTTCATATATTTGTACAATCGATCATGTTCTTTCTCAGGTTCCACACTCCAAAGCTGAACAAGCCATATAGTTTTAATTTTCCTTTGTAAAATCAGTTCTTTGTTGCCCTGATTCTTTACTGTCATTTTTTGTGCCATGTTCTCATGTTTTTTCACAGTGTGTAATATGACTCTACTTCCACTGCTTAAGTCCAAAAGAACATCTAAAAGATATGCTAAAAGAAAAAAATCCAAGCACTACCTGTGATCTCTGTCCTCAATATCAACAATATTTCTCAATTCTCTGTAACTAAAATTCACAAGTAGTCTTAGCCATTGTGCTGAACTCACCTAGCTGACCGCAAGACCACATCTTGAAGAACTCTTTAAAACATCCTTCCAGTCCAATTCAACACAACTCACTGTTGCCTGTCCTTTTCAACATTGTTACCTATCTCAGACTTAGGTTAAGCACTTCCCCATTTCCTTTGTCTACAAAAACTGTCATTTCACTAAGCATATTACCCTAATGCCTTTTATAAACACACACTATAGATTATCTCATTTCCCACTTATTTCCAAATTATCACTTATTTAATAAATGATATTGGTTTTCACTTCCAAGTTTTTCTGTTATGGACTATCTGGTGTACAATATGCTAGTAGATTGATAAAACTTTTCCTGCAAATTTGTTTTACAATCTACTGATGGAAGATTAAGTGGCTTTGTATGTCCAGATCCTGTTTTTCTCTTTCTTGTACATAGGTAGAGCATTTCCTAATTTTCCACTGACTTAAGCTCATCTTCTATAAACCTACTATTTATTCCACATGCCATTTTTTTCTAATTGTCTAGTGCAAAGTATCTGGTCTCACACCTTTGGCACAATCAGATTTTCTTGGTTTTCTTTCCACCATAGATATGGTAACCACCATTTTCATAAAGTCTTTCCCACACTCTTTTTTCCAGTGTCCATCTTTGCATTCACATTTGGTGTAAAGAAATGAAGCAAAGGCTTATTTGTTCTTTTAGTTATAGAAAGAGTTAAATACTTATTTTATTCTTCCATTTAGAAAGTTTATCTTAGATGTATTCCTACAGCATTTCCCATCCCCCTTTTTTTTACACACACCACACCCCCCCCCCCCTTATTTTGGAAGCTTTTATTTTCCATATTATAGTCTTTCTGAATTCAAATCTCTTAATCCACTCTCAAGCACTGACTCTCTGAGCACCAAAGTACTGCTTTGGAAAATTAGGCTATGACCTTTCCATCTTCTCCCATCTTTGACATCCTGGTTTGGCATAACATTTTGCTACGATAAGCAGTCACACCACGATATGAATGCCTGGACTCAATATTAAAAGAATTGTTGTCAGAAAGAGACAGTCAGCGTGTGGTCACTAACATGTTTAAGATCCTTATGTCTATGCAGTTGTGAAATCACCCTCATGTCCATACACATCATTCAGTCCTTGACATGGGGCAACTTAATACATATGCAGACATGCCCAAACAGATTGGTCTGCGGAAAGGAAGTTTTTGGATTAGAATACAAAATGCTCATGACAGCAGACACTCACAGCATGGATATGAATATAAGAGATAAGATTCAGACTAGGTCCGCCTTCAGAAAGCACAGCCTCTCTCAGTCATGTCTGATTATAAAATACAAATAAACAAAACCCCTCAGAATTTTTAGTATTTATAAATTGAACAAGTTTTAAAATAAGATGAAGTAGGCAGTATTGCATTTTCAGTAAAGAATTCAGATAATAAAATTCTTATTTTAAGAATCCAAGAATTCACCCCAAAACAGTCCTGACTGGAAGAAAAGGTGGCTTATACAGGATCATATTGCTAATCAAAATTATCCAGATGTCAAATATGTCAAATCCAACTCTTTATTATAATTCTTATTTTATTATTTATTATAAATTTCCTATTTTTATTCTATTTAAAAAAATCCCCAAAAATCTTGTACTCAGTATCTATTTAATGTACATTCACAGGTGTATTTTCACCTGACTCAGAATGCTTTTCCCTGTCTTTTTTTTTTTTTTTTTTCCCCAGGGCATTCATGCTATTGATTCAATCAGGGATTCTAGACAAGACAGGACCATTATGATCTTTTCCTCTGACCTCACTGGACATAAACCTTCACCTAGTAATTCCTAAAGTCAAACCCCTTTCAGCCATGGCAATCAATTCACAGCATTAACCTTTAATGTTTACTGCTCACTGATACTTATAATCGGGTCTGTGAAAAGTATATGAGCAGTCAGTATATGGTGATTTTTGCAGAAGGAACACTTCTTGCATTTTATCTATTTTTTTAAGGTTTTAGAAAAAACACATTGTTTTCTGATAATTATTGACAAAAATAAAATGAAAAGAAAATAAAAAAGTTCAGAGGAGAATCTTTAGCTAAGTGAAGTTGAGTGTGACACTTACAGGAAACCATCCAAAAATATTTTTAAGCTTTTAATAATTGGAATAATGACTCCAACATTGTTGCAAGTATTCACATGAAGCTAATACTTCATTTGGTGGTGATCTTTGAAAGAGAGCACTGATCTTTGGCAGAAGCTAGAGAATTTATTTGCTTTAACATTCTCAATTGAGCACTGAATCACCCCTGCATTAAAAAAAAATAATAATTGTATCTCACTTTTTCTTAAAACATATTTTATAAAGTAATATGGAAACAAAAACACTGAGATAATTATATGATTAATGCTTTCTGGCTGTACTTTATGCCTTATAATACCTTAGAGAGACATTCTTATAATCACCACGCCTCTTTTTTTGCATTCTGGCCCACAAAAAATGTATGTGTTGATGCAGGATGTGCTAAACTGTAACAGACTGACCTTAGAAGTTCTGAGCTGAGTGCACTCCTTCCTCTCAGAAAACTGCCCTAAGAGACTTGTCAGGTGAGGGTGCATTAGGACAGATTAAATCTTTGCATGTTTCACTGAGTTCTGCAAGCCAGAATTCCTACAGCTTGTCTTGATTTGGCAGGACAAGTCATAGGAATTACATTTGTAAAAATGGGCCTCTATAAACTTTCTGTCAAAATAAAAGCTGCTCAAGAAGTATTTGATATATAGATAATTTTATTAGCAATGTGGTACTTTATAAGCCACCTCTTCTTCCAATCAGGACTGTTTTGGGGTGAATTCTTGGAGCACACCGATCCCTATATTATGGGATTATGCAAGAACCACAAAGTATGTCTTCAAAATAAACCACAGAATCACAGAAATGTTGGAGTAAATCTAGTCCTACTTGAATTTCAAGAAGGACTATCACCAACAATACTAAAGCAGGTCAGCCATGACTTTGCATAGCCACATCTTGAAAATCTCCAAGAGTTCCGAGCATCCCTGGGTGACTTGTTCCCAGTGAAAAATTCCAGATGTCTGCTCTCTCTCAAGTTGCCGTCTGTGGGCCTTGTTATAGCCTTGTTATACTACTGAGAAAATTTGGTTCCTTTGTCTTTCTAACAGCCTTCAAATAGTCATGCTTTTAGATGACCACTTGGTTTCCTCTTCACCAGACTAAACAAGCACATTTCCCTCAGCTTCACCTTGTAGGTTGTATGTTGTTGGCTTTCAAGGTCTTTGTAGCCCTACACTGGACCCTCTCCCGTTTCTTGATATCCTTCTGGAATAAGGGGGCCCCAGACCAGGCACCATGTTCAAGCAGTGGTCTCATCATCACTAAAGGAAATACTTTCACTCAATCTGCTTGCCATACTTCTTTTAATGTCGTCCAGTACACAATTCACATAATTTGTGATTTGTTTATTCATTTGTCATTTGTTTATTCACCTGGCCTCCACCACAACACTTAAGTACTTTTCAGTAGGGTCCTTATATTCCCATGTACTGATGCATGGTGTTATTCTGTCCCAGGCATGGAGCTTTGCAATTCTTCATGTTGAACTTCATGAGGTTTATGCTGGGTCAGTCCTTAAAGTCCCTGTGGATTGCAGCACCCATTACCACAACTGGGCATCACCAAAACTTTCATTGAGGGTGCAATCATCTAAATTATCATCCAGGATGTTGGTGAAGATGCTGAAGAATATGTGCACCAGTATCAGCTCTGGGGTACACACATCGATACTTGCCACCACTGGGATGCCGTTGCGTAATAGCCTTTTGAATCCAGCAGTCCCTTTAACTGATGTTTCTATCAGTGTTTCTGTCTATCAATACTGAAGTACTGAACATGAACACAAAGTTCAAATGTTGAAACACAAATGTTTCAAAGGGCTCAATAAACAGAAGGTAAGCTAAGAGAATATTTTTCTGGGGCTCATTTCCAATGCAAAATGACAAGTTTTAAAACTGATTGTGATTTTGGAGAATAAGTGGATTATTGAACATATGGGCAGGTAATGTTTTTTGGTTTTTGGTTTTTTTTTTTCTGTAGTGCTGTTCGATCAGCAGCATTTTCTGGGGACCCAGATAAGTAAGAAAATTCTGTTCTGCGGAGGAAAACTGTTACGCTAGGTGAACCAGTCTCCTAATGAAAGAAGGTAATCATGCCATACTCATATAACTGGAGTGTTGCTGGGAAAGACAAGCTACTTGTGGCAGAATATTAATTCTGTTCCCCTGTTCTTGGTGTGAACAAGATAAGAGACTCTAAGCCAATTTGTCCACCAAATGGCATGCCCCTCCCCTCCAAAACAAAACAAAACAATACTCACCAGGTATTCTGTAACAATAAATCCATTGTTAACTGATATTTAAAGAAATTATCTTTGTGAGGTAACCAACTAATATAAAGTCAAGAAAGCATCAGGAAAATTAAATGCTTTCAAGCAAATGTATGACACTGCAGCGTGCTGAACAGATAACTCACCAAGCTTGCTCAGTGTCAGGGACATCACACAGCAGTGCCTACACCAATAGCCTAAGACAAAATTTGATAGAATCATAGGATTGTTTAGGTTGGAAAAGACCTTTAAGGATCATCAAGTCCAACCATTAACCTAACACTGCCAAGTCCACCACCAAACCATATCCCTAAGCACCACACCTACATGTCTTTTAAATACCTCTAGGGACGGGGACTCAACCACTTCCCTGGGCAGCCTGTTCCAATGCCTGACTACCCTTTTGGTGAAGAAGTTTTTCCTAATATCCAATCTAAACTTCCCCTGGTGCAACTTGAGGCCTTTTCCTCTTGTCCTATCCCTTGTTACTAGGGAGAAGAGACCGACCCCCGTCTCACTACAACCTCCTTTCAGGTAGCTGTAGAGAGCAATAAGGTCTCCCCTCAGCCTCCTCTTCTCCAGACTAAACAACCCCAGCTCCCTCAGCCGCTCCTCATAAGACTTGTGCTCCAGACCCTTCACCAACTTCGTTGCCCTTCTTTGGACACGCTCCAGCACTGCAATGTTTTTCTTGTAGTGAGGGGCCCAAAACTGAACACAGTACTCGAGGTGCGGCCTCACCAGTGCCGAGTACAGGGGGATGATCACTTCCCTAGTCCTGCTGGCCACACTATTGCTGATACAAGCCACGTTCCTAAAGATTTCATTTTCTAGTTCTCTGCAACTTTTCCCAGGAACATGCCTTTACCATAAAGCTAGTTGTGGAGAAGAAGCTTCATAGAATATTTCTTAATGAATAGCAGCAAATAATATTCCAGGCCCAACATTTAGGTCATGACAGAGAAATGGAATTTCTGCCTTTACAGGAATAGGATTCAGTGGCAGTTTTGGCTGACTAAAGGCTAGCAATTATGTGCTTTGATCTTTATATATGATACCTTTAAATACATACTTTGTTTCAACAGAAGTTTAACTGCGCATTTAATCCTATGTCTCCTCCTGTCAACCCAATACAAAAAAACCTCCTTCCATTTCACAGGACAGAGCAGAGAGTGAACTTGTTTGAGCCTTCCCTATTCCTGTTGTTTCCAACTCCAAAAAGCCTTATGATATAGAGGGTATTTCATAGTCCAAACTATTATAATGATAGACAGAAGGCGATCATCTAAAGGAAAAATAGCCAGAGGAGCAAGAAAAATTATATGCTACATACACATCCTAGCTTTGTTCTAGAAGAAAAGAACCTCACCAAGCCAAGGTATTAGGCTTTGTATGAGAAAATAGCAGACTGGACGTTTCATATGTGTGTGCATACATATGTCACTTCTTAAAAAACAGGTCACAAGAAAAATAAGATATCATATTTAACACATTAACACCACATGCCATTTCAGACAGCGAGATAAGATAGCATGGTGAGTAGGCCTAACTGTTGGTATTTAAGCTATTAATCATAACCTCTCCTTTCTAGCAGCATGGGGGAAAAAGTCAGCATAGTTAACATATTTCTCATGCATATGCTAGCCTGTACTTCTGTACTGTAAACGAGCTATCTTTCCAATACCTTGATTTGATCCACTGTGTCTTTTAATTTCATTGTGGATTACAGTAATCAATGTCAGCTGCAAAGGGAAACATTATTTTCATTATTTTGAATCAAACTGAAAACAAACTTTAGGCTGTATGTCATGGAATAAATTAAATCTCTTGCACTTCAGATTACATTCTAAACGTGAGACATCAATCATACCCTCTGTGTATTGTGGGCCTCTTTTCCATCATGTTTCTTGGTGACCTTTCACTGTGTTCAAAGGATAATATAACAAAGTAGCATTACAGAGATTATTTTACATACCTCTCTTATTTTATATTCTTACAATCCATTGCAATAAAAACATATTACAAATCTAAACCAAACAGACCTAGATTATATATGTCCAACAGATCAACCACTGATTGGGTTGATCAGGCAGCAGAAGTTTAAGAACACAAGCTACAACTTGTATAAACCACTAATACCAGTTACAGTAAACTTTAAATATTCACAGATTTATGTGGAGGTGCATTGAGTCTTAGGCTTGATTTTGGTCTGAGTGCCTTTTTGCAGCATAGTCAGAATATTCAAGATAATCGTTGCCTAAGTTTCTATTTTTCCATTTTCCAGATCAGTGGTTCCAACAACTTATTTGGCCCATCTCCAGATTTTCCTACCAAGACTTTTGTTTCAGTAACCTGCTTTTTAGGGGAAAAAAAAAAGGTGGGAAAAAAAGTACACTAAAATAAACCAAAAAAAGAAATAAGTATTCCAGAGGATAATACGGATGGCTGAAGAATTTGTCTACTAAAACTGTGAAGTTATCATTATACATTTTTATTTATCATTATATATTTTCTTTCTTCTGGGGGATTATGCTCAATCTAGGAAATGTAACTCTTAACACACATGCAGAAATTGAGGTCAGAAAGCATCATGCTGTGCATTTACCTTTTTATCAATAAAGTAAAAAATGTCTCCACACCTTACTGAACTTAACAGGAGATCTTCGATGTATGGCTGTGCATTCCAGAGAAACCTTTAATTTACTCCTCTTTTCTTTTATTGCAGGGAACGCAATCACTATTTTCTTATAAACAAGCAAAATTTATGTTGTGTGAACCACTCACAAAACCAATCAGTTTCACCTTGATGTTTTCAAAGATACTGAATTTTGTTGTGCTCTTCACACCAAGTAGTCTCAAAATGGAATTAGCACAGAGAATGGCACCCGGTAATCCTCATAGATTTCCTCATATCTAGTTAAACTTTCAAAAAGGTGCCATTAATACTGGACCAAATCCGTATCAAAATAATGAATTTGTATTAATTTCTTGAGCTTGCACTATTAATACTTTTCTTGCTTATGCAGAGTACACATTCATCTTAGTGCTACTTACCATAGTCAAGAGGAAGTTATCTCAAAATGGAAATTGAGGGGCTACACTTGAAAACACTTAAAAACACATACCATTCTATTTTCTTTACCGTAAAGAGGCAGTTTATAGGCTGGAAACCCTTGCTGACTTTTGTTTTTCCCTTGTGCAAGCAGGGTGTGGACCAAGGCAGCTGTAATCTGTTTTTTCTTAACTCAAACTAACTTCCTATTGTCAGAGCTTTCTCTAAGAAACTTTAAAAGCAAATAAGAACTTGACTTAGTGCCACATAGTGCAAACCTCGAGTCCGTTGTCAAGGAATTTGATTTTTGGTATTCAGTCTGGAGTCTTACTTTCTTTGTTTTCACCTCATTACTTTTTATTATGTCAAGTAAAGCCAAATTTCTCCAAGGGCAGCTTTTTTCTAGAGGGGGGGCTACTGAGCCCATTTAAGATCCTCTTGGTAAAAGTAGCAATTTCTCCACTTAATTTCTTTTTCTTCTATTTTCACAATTAACTAACTTGCCACTTCTAGTGCTTTGTTTTTGCTCTGCAATTATATCACTTTTCCTTTCTTATTCCTTCAAATTTCAGGGAAAATTCAGATATATTGATTTTAGACTCAGTTAAATAAACCCATACATATCCACCATGAATGTATTCTTCCTTGTGAACTTTGTGACTGATACGAGCTCATTCAAGTCAATAGACAAATTTCAGCACTGCAAGGTTGGGGTCGTAACTATCAATCACATTTATC
The DNA here is from genome assembly GCF_965183815.1 of Platalea leucorodia. NCBI lineage: Eukaryota > Metazoa > Chordata > Aves > Pelecaniformes > Threskiornithidae > Platalea > Platalea leucorodia. Next base: position 116,349,894 of record NC_138826.1, read on the forward strand.
AGGCAGCTTATATAACTCTTAAGAGCATTTATTGTAAAGTCAAATTATATAAAATTCTAAAGTCAATAATGTCTTGAAATTGCCCACAAAATCAGTGTTTAAATAAGAGAACACCTTTGGAGCAAATTAAACCACTGTAAGATGTTTATCAAATACCCCGGGCAATAACATTTTTTAAAGTCCAATGAAGTCATTATTGCTGCCTTTAAAAACAGTTCCCTAATGGAAAGTTCTTAGAAAAGTCACTCCCCCGCAAAAGTCCATAGGCTCTAATTTAACGGTTGTTGCTTGAAAGAAAATGACTAAGACGCTGACAAAGCATGATTGTATTGTTAATCAAGACTGATCATGCCCTATCACTTTTATATCAGCTCTTGAAATGACTGCAAGTGTATTTCAGTATCATAAATATTCAGTACAATTTGTTATAAAGAAGGTATAATACTGTTCTGACCACAGAATCTTATATTAATTTCAGATGTAAAATATATATGTGTAATTATGCATTTGTATTTTGCAAACAAAAATATTTGTGATACTACAGGAAGACTGAAAGAGGGCAGTTGTTTGGTTTTTTTTTTTTTTTTTTTCCAGGAGGATCTGAAAAACACCTCAAAGCAATTTCACAGTATAGGCAATATTTCAAAATTAATAGATTCCCATGTTACAAGAAATTGTGTCAGAGTACTGTAAATTCTAGAACAACCAGTCTACAGAGAGAACAGCTGTCTTTGAGGGTAACTTTGGTTGGTTGTTTTGTGGTTTTTTTTAAAGAAACATATTTATTATTTAGTAATTACATTTCTACTTATCTTCTGGGCTTTTACTTCAGTAAAAAATCCTCACACAGGATATGGTAACTTTTAGTGATGCAGACTCCTGGGTTTTTGTATGTGTGTGTGTGTGTTCTTTATCCAAATGGCAGGTAAGTTCGTTATTCTTCGATACATAGCAAAATTTGGATAGAGTGATAGGAAAGAAAAGTGATATGTCAAGTCAGTGACTGAAATAAGGAAATTTTATGGTGTGTGTGAAAATAAAACTTATGACAAATACTGGCATCCCAGTTTTTGTCATGAAGCCATCCCACCTAACTTCAAGCATTTAACTGAAGTACCCAGGATAAAACCTTGTTATCTTAGCCTTCTTTTTTGGTTTTATATACATCAGCCCTTTTTTTATGCCTCACACAGTGAATAATTGGTAGATTGTAAACCAGAAGTCAAGCCAGGATAACTGGAAACTATTCAGGTGACGAATATAATAGCAGACAAAATGATTTTGAAAGTATCCTTACACTGTCGTTCAGTTTCTTGCTGTACATAAGTATATGGGTACTTCACTTCTTTGACTGTAAAATGGGAGTAATTGTATTTGTCTCATAGGAACTGGTGAACAGTAATCATTAAAGACTTAAAGGCTTCCTTGATGTACCTGGTTAAGTATTTAGACAGAAAAGTTTTCTTTCTATTCTTTTTTCATTTTGGGGGGAGTTATAAATGTTTCAACTACCCTTTTCTCATTTAGAGCTTGCAATTTTAAAAGGAGAGGAAAGGAAAAATGATGTGCTTTATCAAAACTTGATTTAGAGATGCTATGTATCACCTTGTATGTTTTAGGACTGGTTAGCCAGAAGCCTAGTCTGCAGCATGAGGCAATGAAGTGGCCCCAAGAATAAGCCAAGACCCTGGTTTGGTGATTCCAGGGTTTGTCAATGACCTGTACTGGTCTGGTCTGATAAACATCTGAATTGCAGCAGCTGCATGAGTTCCCAGCTGGCTTTCCCAAAGCCAGAGACTGGTGGTACAAAACCAACTATCAATATCCTATGTCTCAGCAGTGTTACACTCAAGATCTTGTTATGGCTAAAGGGGGACGATACCTTCTATGTGAAGCCAAGAATTTACTGTTAGACAAATTGAAAGCTTTAACAGTATAACCAAAATGAAACAAAAAATTGTTATTATTAGTCCAGATACTTTGATGCTAATATAATCTAAATAGAAAGCAAATCTTGTTAACAATACAATATTTCAAAAGTTGTTATTCAGATAAACCTTTGACTACCAATCTCTTTTTTATCTCTGTTGTTAGGCTCACCTTTCCACTGCTCTATGGAGCCTAAGGTCAACAGTTCAATCATAGAATCATAGAATCATAGAATAGTTTGGGTTGGAAGGGACCTTAAAGATCATCTAGTTCCAACCCCCCTGCCATGGGCAGGGACACCTTCCACTACACCAGGTTGCTCAAAGCCTCATCCAACTTGGCCTTGAACACTTCCAGGGATGGGGCATCCACAGCTGCTCTGGCAACCTGTTCCAGGGCTTCACCACCCTCAGAGTGAAGAATTTCTTCCTTATACATAATCTAAATTTACCCTCTTTCAGTTTAAAGCCATTACTCCTTGTTCTGTCACTACCTGCCTTTGTAAAAAATCCCTCTCCATCTTTCTTGTAGGCCTCCTTCAGGTACTGGAAGGCTGCTACAAGGTCTCCCTGGAGAGGGATTGAGTGCACCCACAGTAAGTTTGCAGATGAGACCAAGTTGGGTGGAAGTGTCGATCTGCTGGAGGGTAGGAAGGCTCTACAGAGGGACCTGGACAGGCTGGATCGTTGGGATGGGGCCAACTGTGTGAGATTCAACAAGGCTCAGTGACAGGTCCTGCACTTCGGTCACAACAACCCCATGCAACACTACAGGCTGGGGGAGGAGTGGCTGGAGAGCTGCCTGGCAGAAAAGGACCTGGGGGTCTTGGTTGACAGCCAACCTGAACATGAGCCAGCAGTGTGCTCTGGTGGCCAAGAAGGCCAATGGCATCCTGGCTTGTATCAGGAATAGTGTGGCCAGCAGGACCAGGGAGGTGATAGTGCCCCTATACTCAGCACTGGTGAGGCCGCACCTCGAGTACTGTGTTCAGTTTTGGGCCCCTCACTACAAGAAAAACATTGCAGTGCTGGAGCGTGTCCAAAGAAGGGCAACGAAGTTGGTGAAGGGTCTAGAGCACAAGTCTTATGAGGAGCAGCTGACGGAACTGGGGTTGTTTAGTCTGGAGAAGAGGAGGCTGAGGGGAGACCTTCTTGCTCTGTACAACTACCTGAAAGGAGGTTGTAGTGAGACGGGGGTCGGTCTCTTCTCCCTAGTAACAAGGGACAGGACGAGAGGAAATGGCCTCAAGCTGCGCCAGGGCAGGTTTAGATTGGATATTAGGAAAAACTTCTTCACCAAAAGGGTAGTCAGGCATTGGAACAGGCTGCCCAGGGAAGTGGTTGAGTCTCCATCCCTGGAGGTATTTAAAAGACGGGTAGACATGGTGCTTGAGGACATGGTTTAGTGTTGGACTTGGCAGTGATAGGTTAACGGTTGGACTTGATGATCTTAAGGGTCTTTTCCAACCTTAACATTTCCACGATTCTATGATTCCCTGGAGCCTTCTCTTCTCCAGGCTGAACAACCCCAACTCTCTCAGCCTGTCTTCATAGGAGAGGTGCTCCAGCCCTCTAATCATCTTTGTGGCCCTTCTCTGGACTCACCCCAACAGGTCCATGCCCTTCTTAAGTTGGGGGCCCCAAAGCTGAACACAATACTCCAGGTGGGGTCTCATGAGAGCAGAGCAGAGGGGGAGAATCACCTCTCTCGACCTGATGGTCATGCTTCTTGTGATGCATTCCAGGATAAGGTTGGCTTTCTGGGCTGCAAGAGCACATTGCTGGATCATGTTGAGCTTCTCATCAACCAACACCCCAAGTCCTTCTCCTCAGGGCTGCTCTCAAACCATTCTCCACCCAGCCTGTATTTGTGCTTGGGATTGCCCTGACCCATATGCAGGACCTTGCACTTGGCCTTGTTGAACTTCATGAGGTTCACACAGGCCCACCTCTCTAGCCTTTCAAGGTCCCCCTGGATGTCATCCCTTCCCTCCAGTGTGTTGACTGTACCACACAGCTCAGTGTCATCAGTAACCTTGCTGAGGGTGCACTCAATCCCACTGTCCATGTTACCGACAAAGGTGTTACACGGCGCTGGTCCCAGTACCAACCCCTGAGGAATGCCACTCATCACTGGTCTCCACTTGGACACTGAGCCATTGACTGCAAGTTCTTCAGCTGCTCTCCTGCTGACCTGTGATCCTTCTACAGGCTCTGGGCATCTGTTGCTGGCACTGGCATCAAACTGGTAGGAGTGGGACGGATTGAGGTTCTCCTCCTCCGGCAACTTTAGTTTAAAGTCCTCTTCACCAGCTTGGCAAGCCTATGACTGAAGATGCTCTTCCTGTTCTCTGCAGATGGACCCCATCAGCCCCCAGGAGACCAGGTTTCTTAAAGTGAGTCCCATGGTCTAAGTAGCCAAACCCATGGCTGTGGCACCAGTCCTGTAACCATTTGTTGATTCTCCAGATTCAATTGGCCCTTTCAAACCCCTTCCCTTTGACCGGGAGGATTGATTAAATACCTACCTGCACTCCAGAGTCCCTTATCGCCACTCCCAGAGCTCTGTAATCCTTCTTCATACCCCTCAGTCTGCTTCTGGCTGTATCACTGGTGCCCACATGAAACAACAGCAGCAGATAATAGTCAGTGGGCTGTATGAGGCTTAGTAGTCTCTCAGTGACATCCCTGGTACAAGCCCCCAGTAAGCAGCACACCTCTCTAGAGAGTGCATCAGTCGGCACATGGGTGCCTCCAAACCTCTCAGAAGAGAGTCACCTACTGCTTCACCCATTGCCTTTTCTTAGTTGCACTGGTTGTTATATGTGGAGCAGATGGGGCTGCCTTACTCAGCTCCAGCGTCTCTCCTGGTGTGACAGGTTTTTCCTCTTCAGTCTGCAGAGTGGTGAAGTGGCTCTGCAAGGGCACCTCAGGTGTCTCCAATCTAGGGGGAATTACAGGGATTCACAAGCTCCTTGAAATCTTTGCTGGGAGAGTGTGATGTTAATGATGGGGGTTAACTCCTTCTCTTTTACAGGAGCATAATGTTGACGGTTTCTTTCTGTCCCCTTGCTGCCATTTTCATTTTCTTATGTGCTTTACACCCTGCTCTTTCATCACTTTGCATATGTTGGATACTTGTTCCTTGTCCTTTTTGTCCCCATAAATCCGGTTTTGTCCAGCTTCTAAGTTTCCATTTTTTTCAGTAACTGATTACTGGTGAGTTATTGACAGTCCTGGGACCACTGGTATCATACTGTGCCCAAATCTTCAAGGCCTCTGCTGTCACCCCAGGTCTGTCCTCCTTTAAGCTGCATCATAGTTACACTACAGACGTAGTTCACTCTTGTATAGCATAACTACTTTTTGTTCCTATCTATATCATTAACAATAGGCATTGCATCACATAACTATACAATGCTAAAAAAACTCGAATTAAATAACAGCCACCTGGTCATTAATCAGTTGCTGTTAAAGCTAAACAAGCTAGAGCACAGCAAGCCAAGTCCAAACAAAGCGTGTCTGATGGCCCCACGCCTGCGGTCTGCCTTAGCTTAATGCAGAGCTGGTGGCTTGCTGCAATGGCAATTCTGTACTTGCTGGCCAAAAAATTACAGCAGACGGAAGAGTATATACTGACTATATCACATAGGAATTATTTTCTGGCATAGGCACCACAAATGACAGCTTAATCTGCCTTTAAATCTGAACAGATAAACTATGTCATTGGTGCAGAGGTCCTGGCCTGTAACATTGAGCAACTGTATAACAAAGTACATTTTCAAATAATGGCCATGCATTAATGGATTGAAGACCTTTACCGTATATCTATCTGCCTAAAACTTGCAGTACTAAGTCATCAAAGACCCTTATTATCTTAACATTATGACATCATAAAGTGATTTTTAACGGTGGAAAAAATAATATGTGAACAGATGATTTCAGCTATTTAATTTTTTTTTCTATGTGTGTGGTCAACACACTGCTCTGCTTCTAGATCTGTTCACCTCTTGAGCATCCAGAGATCTCAGAGGAGTCTGAAGAGAGCTTGAGTAACAACTCAGAGACCCCTAAAATGGCAGTGCAATGACTTTATATTCATGACAAAATACTAAATGCTGTGTGTACTAGGCTCAAAATTCCATCGAATATGAAATACGGCCTCTGGTGATATGTGATGTTATGCATTCAGGAAGGTCAGGCAACCTTGTAGAACTCCTTACAAGACGGTTTAAACGTACAGCGTTCTATAGTCAACATCTTATGTATTGAATTTATAGATATACTTCACTGAATAAAAAGAAGGAACATTACTGAAAGCCTGTGAGGTAGCAGAAGAATGAAAGGACTCAAGCAAGATCAGTTGTAAACTGAGATTTATACCAAGGTGACAGAAGAAATAGCTATTAAAATGAGTATATCAATAACAGCTCTTTTTCCTCTCATGATATGTACGGAACTTTTCAAATTATTTTATTTCAGTTTTAGTGTGCCTCTTCAAATAGTAATTAATTCATCATAAAATGCACATGATGCATTTTACTTCTCATTGCAGAAATCTCAATGCTCAGTTTCTGCGTTATTGCAACAGACACATGTTTTCACTTGGTTTATTTTTTCTTTTCCTTTTAAAAAAATAAAATCTAGAAAGTGAAATTAAAATTAAAATTATACTAAACAATACAAGGAAAATAGATACAATCTGTATGCATTTTTTTAAAAGGAATTTCTGAGGAAAAGATTTGCAAGTTGCCATGCTCATATCCATCAAAACTAAAAGTCCCAGTAAATGTAAGGCCTTTATCTACTTATTATACAGCATTATTTGCTAGCATGAATCTTTGCAGTTTGTGCCTTTGCAGAGACAGAAACTCTTCTGAATTTCAGCCCTGAAGAAGGGCTAGAAAAGAAAAATGTTTCCTTAAATAGGATTTCAGCTTTGAACTGTATGGAAGATCTTAGGTGACCAAAAATCTGCATACATTTAAATATTGCTACAGGATGAAGATATCTCTTTACGTAAAACAATAATTCATTTCTAAAAGACTATGCTATAATGGTCTCACAGTACTGGTTTAGAGCTATATTTGAGGTGGCCTCTTAAAGAGAGGAAATCACAGCTTCCTCTTGGGTAGGATCCTGCTGATGTGAATATGCAGAATTAAAGTTCATGATTCAGTTACTTCTAGCCTAGTTACTTCTTGCCTTCTCTAAAAGCATCTGGAGAATAGTATCTCATCTCCCCATTGGACTCTGAAATCAGAGGCAGGAAAACAGACTCAGAGCCTCATTAAATTAGGCTTCTATTATAGCACTGGAAATTGTTGCTCTAAATTGAAATGGTCAGTTTGTCAGCTGCTAGAACTGGAAATAATCTTACTGCAGAGTATATCCACTAACTTACATGGACTAAGGATCTTATCTATAGCTTTTCTTGTCCCAAAAGTGCTTTAAATGTTTGGGTTTTTTACAAAGAACAAGATTCAACAGTGCTTAATTTCTGTTTCTTTAGGCATCTCCTGGGATAATCATAATGGACCACTGAATTTGTTTGCCAAAACATATGCTACAATATCCAGTCCAAATCTTATTTCTTCCATAGGTGACAAAATACGGCAGAGCTGCTCTTAGGAGTCATGCTGGTGGAGATACTTCCAGCTTCTTTGCTTGATCCAAGGTTTGTGAATGCCCTCCTATAATTTATGAGAATAAAGGTCAAGTAGATGAAAGACCATCAATGGCACAAGTTTAAGAGTGAACAGACAGCTGAGAGGTCAAAAATTATGTCAAAGGCTAAATAGAGCTGAAAGTGAGGAGGTCACACAGAAACTGTGCGCTTGTACCAATATGTACATCTCTACACGAGATACCTTGTTTGACTGATGGAAGGGAGTGATTTTTTTTTTTGGTCTTGAAACTCTCTCAAAGTGAACAATGGTGGCAAGCTTCAGCTGCACAATATACTTAGAATAATAAATTGATTTTTTTTCAAGCCAGAGTTAGTTACCTAGAGACTTTTCAAAAAAGCTTATCCATTTTTTATATATGCAAACATTTATGTGTTGGTATGTTCTCTATTATATATGTATAAACTCACACAAAAAAGCCTACCAGGAACAAAAGAAATATTTGCACTGTTCCTCTAGCCCAGTATGCTATCACTCAAAGTAGGTCATAAGCGTGAGAGTATAAGAACAGAGGAAGTATGTCTGACACTTCCCTCCAGCACTCTCTAATAAGTCTTGAGGACTTTCTGTGCCAGAAGTGACAACTCTGTACGCTGGTGTGGCTTTTGAGGGAGTTCTCTTCCATGAACTTATGCAAATTTACCTTAAAGCTGTATAAGGTTTTAACATTCACAGAGTTCTGCAGCAAATTCCAGTACTTATGTCACATGGATAAATATCAATGTGGATAAATATCTCTCTTCTGTGTTTTGAACTTAAGACCCCCCTGCCCTCCCCAGTTTAATCTGAGAACCTTTGGTCCTTGAATTTGAAGAGACAGTGAATGGATGTTTTCAGTTCAGCATCTCTTCCATGCATAGTTTTATATGCTTCTATCATACTTCCATCATACTTCCTTCAGTCGTCTCCTTGTAAGGATGGAGAGTTCCTTTCCATATTCTGGTTTTGGTTTTGAGCAGGATTTTGATAGGTGTCTGTACCATTCTCCTCATCTAGAAGCTATTCTCTGCTTTTCCCAGTTTCGCTACATCTTTCTTTTTCACACATTATTAAAGTTGATGCAATAAGGATCTTTACAGAGGCATAACAAAGGCCTTTGTTTTGATTTCCTCCTGTTAACCACAGGATATTTCCTATCTGTTATAATTCAGTATCTCATTACATCATCATAACAGTTAGATCAGAGCTACTCTTGACAAAAGTAAAATTGTGACTGCTTTTTCATGGATGTTTACTTAGATTCTTCCCGGGGTGGGGTGGGGGAAGATACCTAGGGTTGCAAGTTTTTTCTGAAAAACTTTACAGTCAGTTTTCGCTTTAAGTGCCCCAAATATCTGCAAATTTTGTCAACTTGCCATTTGTCTTCCATTCCGAATCATTCATGTTGAACAGCACTGGCTTTTTCACAGATCTCTGAAGGATTTCACTGGTTATCTCCTATTACTGTGAAAAGTGAGCACTAGTTTTCCATCTTCTAGCCAGTTCATTATCAATATGAAGACCTTGTGTCCTGTCCCATTGACCAGAATTAGGGCACCAAAATAAGGAAATACCAAATTAGGAAATTCCAGTATTTGCGTTTCCTGTGCAATCTCAATATGACACAGTCTTACATGTAATCACATAATTAAAGTTTCCAACGTTGCCATGTCTTAGTCACTGCACTGAATCAATTTCATTACAACATCAGTCAGAGCTCTGTGCTGATGCTGCATCCCAACTTTGCTCCCTGCAGATGTGGAAGATGAGTACTGAATGACAAAGGTTAAGTGTGGGAAAACACTTGAACTTTGCCTTGAGAACCTGTTGTCTGCATTTGCCTCAGAGATGTCAATGTTAAAATCCTACTTCAGTGAGATTTGTCTCAGATGTCACTAGCTGCGTGTTCTTTACATTTATTTCTGTGTGTTCATCCCTTATTTTCTGGTATGAAATTTGCAGATGTGCTTAGTGTGTTTTGAACAGTGATAGTGCTGTATCATGGTATATACTTGAAAAAAACCCCATCTAATAGACACCTCAAATTAATGGATTAATTTGATTTACTGTATGCATCAGCTTCAAGCTTTCTGACCTTTTCCCGTTTCCCTCAGCCACCAGCCTCACCAGGGATGTTATGAAAATTAGTAAATGAACAGGAAGGATTTAAATGCCATGACAAAGAAAATAATGAATTTAATAATTTATTGCAGCTCCTACGTTTTGTGCAGCAAACTTAACTTGGGCTACATGATAAACACTGCACGCTGTATACGCAACGTTGATTAGCTGATCAGTAAGTGAGCACTCCCCATTCTCTGCACAAAGAGAGGCGTGGAATAAATAACATAAGATTATGTGATTAAAGACTACATTGTAATGAATACATGTAGGACAACCAGAACAAAATAACAAGTGTAATTGTAATTCTGACCTTTCCTAATCTGAGTGCTTTACAATATAACCTTAACTTTTTTTTTTAAAATTACTTATATTCACTTAACTAATTGACTTGATTAATTATAAATGAATATAAATATTTTTCAGAGAATTGCCTGAAGTCAGCAAACACCAAACGGCCCAAGTTTGCCAATCCTAACTCATGTAAGTAAATGACTTTGACAATAGTCCCATTCAGTTATTCACACTGTTTCTGGCTGGATATTTTCCACGAAAACAATTTTGACAGAAAATACCAGTTAGTTAAATCTGACCCTTCCCAAGGAAACATAATGATGTCAATAGTATTTTTTTCAGGAAAGTCTTCCTTGGGCCAAGAGGTAATTTCTGTCAAAACAAGTACCAGAGCAAGATAAGAAAGGAGGAAGTGAAGATGAGAGAAATTGAGAAGGGATTGCCAATCATCTATTGGTTAAGTGAGTAAGGACTTACGTGGAAGATTGTCTGGTGTGTTTCAGACCAACAACTTGAATCACCATATGAGTATGATTTGGGACTTTTCTTGGATGAGTTTACTGTAGTTTACGTTGGTGGTGCTGTCCCATTTTTTGTAAATAATTTCATATTCCCAGAGGCAGAGGGAGGGAGGTAGAGAGAAGAAGTAAATATTTACGTCTATAGACATAGACATGTAGTAAGGGCATTCATCTGGACTGTGGAAAATTAGATTAAGGACTGAATGAGGAGTGCTGATTCAATGATATTCAAAAGTTTGTTTTCTCTTCATTGTTCAGTGCAAGAATAAAACTTAGTGCTCCCTAATCTGTTACATGGTGGCCAGCTTATTTACCTGGTCTATGGGTGCTTCCTGTCAAGTCTCTCACATATGCAGAGTGGAGATACAAACCTTTGACTCCCAATGATATTCCTAATTCCTGTTCAATTCTCAACCTATTCTAGGGTTGAGAACTAGCTTTTATTTTGAAAAGGTCTGTAGGTTCATTTTTTAATTATGAAGGATATTTTTTAAAATTTAAAATTGTGTACAGAGACCTATTCCCACCCTGTTCCTGTGGAGTCATACTCTCATATGGCACATCAGTTAACTTAATGTCATAATTTGACAAATTATATTTATGAGCACTTGAAGAAGAAGAGGAAGGAAACATATTGGTAAGAGAAATTATGTGATGTGCTTCCTTTGTAACAGATGTAGAAAACAGAAACTTATTTTTGGTCTGGTGTTAATCTAGATAAGTCTATCCATAGAGGCTTTAATGTAGCTAGTTTAGATAGTGGTTGAAATCAGATATGAAAGCATATGCTCTAGTGCAGGCACCTTAAACCCAGCAGTGATTTCAGACATGCTCTAAGGCAACTAGCCTGTATCGAAGTTCGTGTTATCATAGTTTCACTGTTATTATTACCTCCAAAAAAATAGTTGAGATCTTTCAGCTACAGTTAAGACAATGACCTGAAAGAGAATCTCTGGATTTGTAGAAAAATATGTGAAAAAAAGAAAAAATAAAGAAGGGTTAAAAATAAACTAAGTTCTAAAGAGAGCAAAAATAGGACATCAAAAATGGAAAGGACAGGTCAAAGAAAAGGAGGGGAGATGCAGAGAAGTGTGGTAAATTATGTAGAGCTGACAACAAGAACAATGTGAAATGTATCTAGAGGGCACCAGAAAATGGTGATTTCTTTATGGTGATTCAAATCAGAGGAAGACAGGTCAGAATAACCAGGGAAGAGTAGATAGAAATAGCAGAGACAGAAAATTAGAATGTGAAAAAAAGGTTTTAATAGTAATGGATAAAATCAGACAGGAGTAAATCTGTCAGAACTCAGGAAGAATGAAGGAGAAAGGTCTAAATTGATGGTAAGGCTGAATGTGTATGTGACAGAGAAGATTTGTAATTACTGGAATTAACAAAGAAGAAAAGAATGAAAGGTAATACAAAATGTCTCGTTATTCATAGCCAGCACTAATCAGAAAATAGCTTGTACTTCATCGAATTTCCATATTGCTATAGTAAATTAAAATCAGTTCTATTTTTCTGCCTACAAACACTGAAGAAGTAGGAAGGGAGAAGAGCTGTACAGCACACTGACTTTGAACATTAGCATAACTCAGTTACAGACCCAAAGATAAATGAACTCTACGTCAGGTTTCAGGGAGAATAATTATGTTTGTGTACAGGACCAAAGGCAAATGAAAATGAGAATGTGAAAATGAAAACAACAGGTGAGTAGCAACAAAATCTGAAGAGGTAAAATATTCTCAAACTGTGAAGCTAGAATAAACTCATTCCAGAATCTTAAAATAACTGGCACATGAAATCACAGATCCAGTATCAAGGACTATGAAACAGTCATATCAGAAATTATAATATCTAATTGGAGCAATGAAAGAGAAAAAAAGATCAATTTAGATATATTTCTCAAATGCATGCGGATATCAGAACGAGCTGTGGATGAAGGGAATAATGAAAGATATGAGACAATAACAAATGAGGTAAACTTCAACCTGTGTTTCCCAAAGACAGATCTTCTCATAGATCTTTGACAGGTAACTTCTTTGATAAGTAAACCCATTTCCAAGCCAAAAGAAATGTTGCAGCTTTTGTCTCTCTCTGCTTTGGTAAGGGATTTGATGCAATGGGACAAAGGAAATTCCTTGTGAAACTGTAGAAGATAAGGATTAACAGAGGAACTGAATGTTGAACAAAGGGATGGCTCAAGGAAGACAGTGATTGAGGAAGATAGTATCTGGCTGGAAAAAGGCTTTTAAGGGAATTTCTCAGTCTCCTGTCTTTAGAAGAATCTGATTTAAAGTCCTTATGAGGAACTTCAAACCCGATTAAGAGCACATTAATGTAAACCAATAGGTACCAGGAATCAACATCATTACAGAGGAAGACTGGAATTACCATCCAATATCTGAATGACTGTGATGACCAAAAAATCGCTGTGGGCAGATCTCTCTTCAAGAAAATGAATTCAAACCAGAGGAAGTGCAAAGAATGGCTACTGGGATATCAGGGAAGAAAGCGCACCTGTCATATGTGAGGAAACTTAAGGAGTTGAGATTTTTAACAGAAAAAAGATGATAAAGGAAATAATTTCTGCTCATAAATATATAAAAGAAGAAGAAATTAAGGTAGCAGGAGAGTTATTTAAGATAAAGTCGACACAGGCACAAGCAAAAGGATATAATAAGAAGAAATTGTTACAATCACTAAAAGGGCCTTTGATTTTTGGTCACAGTTGTGTGGTTAAAAATCTTAGTTTTAACATGGAGGTAGAAAAGCACAGACAACCAGAGAGGCTTCTGTTCCCTGCCACAACAGTGGACCAAATTTGACTGGAGGAAGACCAGGCAGTCTTCCAGGTTATATCCTATATTCCTTTCCTGTTTGATGTGTGGTCACCATTAGTCTTGCAGGTATGTTTCAAAATAATCTTCTACTAAAGGCTATTAATACAGAAAAATCTACTACATTTAGAAGCATTTAAGAAAGTACAGCATTTACTTCCTTTGTGAGACACTGTGTCATTTTGACTTATAGCAGATCCCTGAATATACTTTACTGGTGCCAGCATTGGATTATTAGGAAGATTATTTTGATTTTGAAATGCCAAAATCTGACTGCCACGCCAAAGACGTATGTGACCTGCTCTAGTCTGACTGAGATCATGGGACAAACTAAAAGCTTTTATTGGCATACCTTCCCCGTGCCCTAGCCATGAACAGAAAAGAACTTTGTTCCAAGCTACCTGAGCTCCTGGTTTGCACTCCCAAAATTTCAGTGATGTCATTTATCAAACCAAGATGGTTGCCTTCACTATATGCAAGCTACAAATATCTTTTTTATTAGCAAGCCCACAAATACCACAGAAAAGGACATGTATATCTACCTGAGTTCTTAGTCCCCTTTAAAGGAGAAGGTTTTTTTTTCAATTTGATTAATGAGTCATGTACTAATCACACAGTATTTTAGAGATCAGATCTTAAATACACAAAAATTGATCTTATAGTTTTTTCTGTCTCATCTTTCTACAAGCTGATCCTAGCAAGTATGACAGAACTCAACTCATTTGCAGTCATTAAAACTGCAAAGTCTGGATAAAGCCATGCTTACAAAATGAGAATTGGTCCCAGCATATTCTGAAATACTTCTGATATGACATGGATATCATTATGTATTGTATCTTTTCGATCTAATTATATATTGCTGCTCTAACTTGGTAAAAAATATTCACAGATTTGAAACAAAAATGTTTATTTCACTGATCACACTATTTGATAAAACACCCATTTTTCCCTGTCCTTACAGTAGAGAGTTTTATGATCTAATGCATGTCAGCTTAATGTGAGTTTATTATATTAATTCCTGAAAGAAATACTGCTCCTGTATGACCTTTTTGTTTAACATTAGGACAAAAAATTTGTGGTACTCTGTGACTAATATTTAATTTTTGAAATATACACTTTTGACAGGGTTTGAGTAGTTTGCCAAATCATTCTGTGATATTTTTGGCTGGTAGGGAAGATGCATGCTGACACTCAGGTGCTCAAACTAGTAGTACAATATGAATTCAGCTACCTTAATTTAATATTAGAATAGAGTTTGCATGTAATCTCATTCCTGAATGCTATTTTCCTGCTTGTCACTCTCACTGAACTTAATTAAGCAATGAACAGGATGTCCAAGGTATTTGTTCCCAAGGAGGACAAGACCATTATATTTCAGAGGCAAAAATACTCCAAATAATCTTTTTGTCTCTGTTTCTAGACTTCTACAAAATACTTAAGTATTTTTCCATTCAGACTTGAGTTCAAAATGTGTTTTGATTCTTATAGTAACAAAACCATTTCTTCTATGCCTGGCTTTGAATGTTTTTTTCAGATATATTTATTTGTTTTACCCCTTCAATGCTAAAAGAAAGAAGTAAAGATATAGGAAGACCATCAATACTAATGTGTTTGAACTAGTCTTTGGAATGATTCAGCATGAGTTTCTTCATATTGTTTTAACCTGACCAGGTGTAAAGATAATCATGATCATAATCATGATTTCAAAGTGCTTTAAGATGCCATTCCATCTCTAGTGATTAGCACGGGTGTTATGATAATAAACATTGCATCATTTATCCTTTAAGCTAAGAGGGGCATTTTGTGCTTTCCAGGATGGCAATGTGATATATTTCAATTGTTCTTAATCCTAATGAAGCTGTAACTATAAATAATAGGTAGATGTCAGGATGAGACACTAGATTTAATAAACCTAATTAATTTTACAACATCTACAGAATGACTTTAGTCTTAGAAACAAAGACAATTCAAATTTATTTATAGAGGAATGTTTATTCCTTCTCAACCATATCATCAGTATGTGTTAATATGCATGCCAATGTAGAAGTATCTGCTTGCAGTAAAATTTAATGCTTGCAAGAGGAAAGATACTTTTAGTATGTTGTCTTTCTGACACTTTCAGAAAAGTTTTGCTCGATTTAATTTTAAAAAAGATAAACATAACAAATGTTGCACATAAATTTTTTAATAAAAACTGTAAAATTGAGTAAAAAGCCAACAAGTCAGAAAATGAAGAGTTAATGATACATTTATGATCAAAATACCAATTAAGTCATTGTATCCATACAATACCTAGCAAAAAACCTCATTGCCTTTGTGTGCATCTGAAAAAATTAAGGAATACAGAAGAAATACCTTCTCTAACTCACAGCAATGCCTCTTCTCTTCAGAGTCATGGATAATTGTACAAATCTATACACTAATACAGAAAATGGGACTTATTGAAAAGGTGTCTAGTAATGTTATAGGACAGCTCTATTTTTATTATTGGTGAAGACTTGATGTTTTGCAAATATTCTCGTTCAACCTCACGCTAAAGTGAAGGATGGTGTGTCTAATTTTGCATCTTTTAAAGACTAAGTCACTCTGGGATTATTGCAGGAAGGATATTTAATTTGCATGATTATATTTATTTTACTTTTTCAATAGAGAATATATGTTTAAACAAGTTATTATAGCCCTAGACTTAGCTGAACCTTCCCTCCTACTTTGATTTACTATGCCAGATAACCCCTAAATAAGAAAATTCCCTTTGGACTGCCTTTAATTTTTACCAAAATTCTGAAGTAAAAATATAGGGAAACTAAATTAATATAACTTACACTAGCTTACAAAACATTTCAAATTTATACCACATCTAAATTTTACCTAAGATTTTCCATCAGTTACCTGCATCAGTGTTTTGTCAAGTGTAGTAGCTACTTAATTTAAGGAAAAGATACATCCACTATAGTAGCAGAAACAGATTTTTTTGAGCATGAGGCATCAAGGAAAAGACTTTTACTACCATCTGGAAGAATGTTTAATAAAGCATAAAGAATAAAGTGTTTCCAAATCAAAATATTGAAAAAGGAGCTTCTGTACAACCTTAAGATAATTCTAATATTCCCAGTAATACACCCTTTGGAGCTAGTGCCCCTCAAGAAGGAAGGGATGGGACTGATTCCAACGAAATTCATGTTCTGATGGGTTGAGAAATGTAAGAGAATTTGACATTATGAAATTCTACCAGAACACAAAGGTTGTTTGCCAAAACAAGGGTTCATCTTATAAAATTAGGGTACAAAAGTACCAGTGGTCAATCTGGCACCACCAGTGTTTCATTTAATTTAAATAGAAAGGAAAAAAAAACATAACCAAACATTTTAAAATTGCTTGCATGCCCACAGCCATTAAAAATTCTGTATCCAGCCCTTTTGCAAATTTTTTTTATTGAATTCTTATACCCACCCCTCCTTTACAAACTTGTGAAAGTAAATCCAGGTTATTTCATGCTTTTTCAATTATGAATCACAGCTTACAGAAAGACAGTCTTATTTCAAGTTACCAACACGAAGCCCTAATTGTGATGGACTAACAAAATTGTATTCTGCTGGTAGAGCTAAGATTCAGGATGATAACATATTTATTTATTATTATTTTTTCCTTTCAAGCAAACAGAACTTTGTTCTAACTCTCCAATTTGGCAGTGAGCATCTAAATGGTTTTAAAGTTCAGTTATCTGAACAACTTCTAAAATATTTACAGGAGGATCCTATTATAAATAGGTTCTACATATGCTGTATATTTCCTCAGATTAAGCAACTTTCTTGTGAGTCATAAGGAGGATTATCTATATAGTCTCTTTGGACACTCTTCTCTCTTCAGGAATTGCTATAAACTTCATGACATAATTTCACCTCCCTTTTGGTCTGTGGTTATTATCTACTTCATCTGATTTAGTTTCATGCACAGAAATTAATAAGAAGTGGGCAAATACAGCCAAACCTGTGCATATACTACTAAATAGCTCAGATCAGCTACTCTTCTGCGTACTTTTCTTGAAAAAGAGGAGCGAAAATAGTAAGTTTTAAGTATGTTTCACAGAGGTAGTTTCTAGTTACCTGAGGTCAAAACTGTGTATTCCTCCCACTTAAAATATCTGAGGTATCTGTGTCTGAGCTAGTCACCCTAGACTCTGTAATCAACACACAGGAAATATGAACCTCAAAAGGTGAATCGACTGACCTGTAAAGATATTGCTACAGATGCAATGAGTAGCTCTCTGGAAGGGCATATTTTTCTCCATTAACTCAAAAAAACAACACAGAAACCAGATGAAAAACAGAAGCTGAACATTGAAAGGCTTCATTTGGAGCATACTGCTGATGGTCATAGGATTGCTGTACCCTGCAGTGGAGCTGTCTTCCTTGAGTACAACTCTGCCTTGGATACCTTCCTTCCCCTCTGAACTCTTCTCTTCATACCAGTAACTGATTTGTACAATTTAAGCAACGAAAAAGAAATGGGAGAGCTCCTGTGCCACTGAGGAGGTTTTCAGAAGCAGAAGTTGCTCTTCAGCAATCAGAGAAGGAGGGAGTGATCCTGTGATTACAGAGCAGCACTGTACTGAGCCAACAGAAGATTTTCTGTAGGTTTGACCTACAAATTCATTTTAGCTTTGAGAAGCCTTAGGGAGCCATAGTTTTCATAGTTAAAAGGTAATATGTGCATGAGTGTGGACTACTTATGCTTCCCTGCCTTGCATTGGTGATATAAGTCTTAGTATCCATGAAGTACTTTTTAAGTTGAAAGACAACTAAAAAAGCCAAGTTTTTTCCCTTGCTATTTTTGTGCTTTGCTTTTTCAATTATTATTATTATTGTTGTTGTTCTTTTTTTTTTAAAAGTTTCCTGTTCACTTTCAAAACTCATTGCTCTGTCTAAATTCAACCCTTTCAATAAAACATGATTATTTCATATGAAAATAAAAGTCCTGATTTTCTATTTTCTTTCCCTCAATATTGGGGTTGTCATAATAAGTTCATCCCTATGAACCTGTTTAGTTATTGAAAGTTTCAGTGCCAGTCTCAAATGCACTCTTTTCATAACCCACATTAATCTCAGCAGTAGTGCCAAAGTAATGCTTTTGTTTGAACATTTTCACTTTCCCACCCTATGCTCACATAGTCTATATATCTCACAGTCTGCATTTGATCTGAATAAATAAAATGGACTGCTGAGTGTTCTTACTGGGATGGGATGTCTCAGATTCATTCCACATGGTGTTATTTGCTTTTTCGTTTCTTCTTTTTTATCCCCTGTTTGCTATTGTGAGCCTTTTGAAGTTTACAAGCCAAGTTCTTCTCTCATTTGTACAAGTGCAATCCCATTAACTCAAATAGGTGTAAGCCGGGACAGGACTTGGACCTGTTCCTACCACTTGCTGAAAGTTGTAGTCTCCTTTATAGACAGGTATCCTAGCTGCTGGCTTTATTGTCCTATTTCTTTTAATTTCAGCTCTAAGAATGTGCAAGGATAAGCATTTATCATAACATGCCATGGATTCTGGAGTTTCTTTAATAAAAATAGCCCAGCATGTGCCTGCCACAAATTTCAGGGTCTGCATATCGCCTACTCAAAATAAAACAGTTCCTCTCCACACTTCATTTTGAGTAGAGATGGACAAATATGGAAATAAAGGCTAGCCATAGGGGTCCTACAAGTGTCTGCAAAATTCAAGTAACAAATATCCAAACATATTTTCTTTTTCTTCATGTTTTGGTGTTTTTTAGGCAATTTTTAATATTCATCTTGTTCTTGTGGTCCAAGTGGCTGTTAGGAACATAGTTATTTCTACTTAGAAAACTGGCTTAATGAAAAATTATAAGTATTTAGGCTAATGAATCTAGAAAACCATTATATTAATGGTATAGAAAAAAAGGCATCCCTTCAGAAATCACACAATTCTTTGAGCATTGCAACATGCTTGTGAGATCTGCTGAGGCTATTTACAATACATACAGGGATACGTTTGCCTCATTTCAAATGTATTCCTGGCCAACCATCTCAATAGTTAGCAAAAGTTGATTCAAATAGAAAGAGGGACAGGGAGAAAATATTCAATGAAACCAGAGAAGGGTGAAAAAAGAACAGAAAAAAATCTGATAAAATAAAGAGAGGAGGGAATATAAAAATTGAGAAATTTGGAGGTATCAGTGAACTATCAGGCCCATCTACAACCTCATCCTTCGCTTTGCTGATCCACAAGCCTGCTTACAAAAAGAAAGCCATGGGTAAGAGTCCCCGAGCCCTAAATGAAATTTCTAACCAAACTGCAACAATTCATTTTCAGAGAGCAGGCTTCAGCTTAGACATTGCTTTCAGCTTGTTTCTGATCAAGTGTAGAGTTTTTAAAACCTTAAAAATGTATTTTATCAATTATCAAACTCTATACTCCCATGGCTCTCAATGTAATCAGAAAGATTATGTATCCCTTGAAGACAGGATATATTGCAAGTTCTGCTCAAAATGTTGTCTAACTTTGACTCAGGTCTGAAGCCTAAGTTAATGAACAGCTAAAACTATTTTCATGTTTGTGATCACCTCTTTGAACAGGCAAATTTCCCACTGATTTTAGAGGGACAGTTGTTCATTTTTGAATCTCATGGTTTAACCTGACATATGAATGCAGCCTGGTTTTAATCAGGCCATAGGATATTTGAATCAAAGTTATTAGTTTCACTTGGAGGCAAATGTTCTTCATTCAATAAAATTTCTTTTGAGGTATCAGAGTTTGCCTGAGTAAAGACTAAGGAAAAAATAAAAAGAGTACTCAACTAAATAAGCGTCAGTCAGGCGATGAATAAAATCTCCAGTCAGGAAAGTTCATAGAAAAGTTAGTACTGCCAGTGCTGTGGTTGCGCTAATGTATTCAGTAATTATTTTTCTGTAACAGATATGGCTGGAGACAGGGACATGACATTGTTGAAAAAGAGAGAAACATCTCCTTAAGTAACTACAACAACAGAAAATTACTACTTCACATTATCATCTGATGGGAGCTATTAAAATTTGTGTTCTTTCAATGCCCTTTTTACCTGTTACCCTAACGCAGGTTGAGACTAAATCAGTGATGCGCTCCCTATTCCACATACTTTAAGTTTGACGCTGAAGGCCTAGATTCAGTAACAAAATAGCTTGGGTTTTCAGCACAGACATGTATGAAAAAAACTCATGGGGAGCTCTGAGGAGCCAGACCTTACTAAAATTTAGAGAGTAAATTTGAGCTTTGGAGACTTTCCTTACTCACATTTTTTTTTTTTTTTTTTTTTTTTTTTTTTTTAAATACGTGCCAATTGCTTTACCCCTCATGCTCCTTTTTCCAGTAGGGAAAAATATTTTCTTTCACTAATTTGGATTCTTACCCTTTTGGAAATTATCCCTCAAGAAAAAAAAAGAGGAATAATTTCTGATCTCCACCATTAACACCTTCTGGTTTTCCTACATTGTGTGATTTTCCAGCTACTGTACATTGTTTTACAGTTATTTGACCACAGACTACGTGTCTGATTAGAGATATTTGGGTTTGGTAATGTATTTATTTATTAATTATTGCCAGGATCTTCATGAGAACAGATGAGAACAAATGAGTTACTGGATGAAACGCTCCCTCTGCTGTCAAAGGAGAGTATCAGTAGTGGTAGGTTTGATCCTAATGCTGCAAACGTTATCACGGGTAGACGATATCATGATCCATTAAGTGTATTTCTAACTGTACTGGCTAGGTATGCAGTCTCCAAGGGCAAGCTCTCAGCTCTGACGTTCAGTCTGGATGAAACTTAATATCTGAATTTGAACATTTCCACTGGAATATTCAACTTTATTAAAAGAGATAAAATAAAACTGGCCAAGTTCTTTCTTACACAATAAATCGTACCGTTAATCTATTTCAGATACAGTGTAGGCCGTCAGCAGCTGGCTGGAAGCCCTCTGAATCAGGACAAGTTGTTCTCTTGACTTTGGTGGCATTGCACTGGACTGTTGTTGGGTAAAGTTTATGCCACTTTTAATTTCTGTCGCACGTTTTCAAAAAACATTCCAAGCAAACAAGGGAACGTATGTCCTCAGAATAAGGTGACAGCAAGAATGGAACGATACCTGCACATACAGAATTATTTTTGATGGCAGAAAGTAGGAGAGTTACCCCTGAATTTAGCAGGACTAGGATATCATCCAGGCAACTCTGCAAGAACGGTGGTGTTCTGCTGCTTGCTGAAGTAATGCATATCTTTGATTCTGCAGAAATACACTTTTGTATGTTGTACTGAAACTCTGTTAGCATTGGCTCTATCTTGCAAAAATGTGATCATAAATGTTCATGTACCAGGCGCCACATGTATTTGCTTTGATAATGTTCATAAGTTCTTTTATTCACCTTTTGAGAACTGTTGAACAAGCAAATATTTGTTCACAAGAGTATTTCCAGAATGTGAAAATGTGGCGAACGCTCATGCAAACAGGTTTGTGTGTGAATACTTGAACAGCAGGGGTTTTTTTAAAGTCCTTCTGAGGTTAAGGACGCGAATGAGAGAGAACACAGTATCTTAAATAAAAGAGGCAGTAATAAAAAAAAACAAACAAAAGAGTCCAAAACCAAGCAAAATTTGGAGATTCCCCAAATCATGATGTTTTCTTATAACATTGCTATACTGAGTAGAACTCTAGTCTCTTATTCCAATTCCTTCATCAAAAGCCTAAGTGAAGTCATTATTATGCTAACAGAAAAAGCCTTTTTAAATATGATGTACTCCAATTAGGACACTCAATCAACAGCAGAATTTTTTTTTTTTTTTTTTTTTTTTGGTAAAAAAGGACCATGAAGGAGAGAAAGTAACTTGGAGGGAATCCAAGCTCACTAGCACTAGGCTTCAGGTCCTCATTTCTCAGCACTGAGTCCAGAAATTCTGCTTTCTATGCCATGTATAGATTTTATTTTAGGCAAATCTGGGATAAAATCCATAATTAATCTTGAAAGCAGAACCCTCTGCTGTTTCACTTGCAGCATAGTGCTCTAAGCTCCGTAGTACATCCAGGCATCTTTTAACCATGCTCTCCTTTTGAGCGTATGACTTGGTGTTGGTGTAAGGATACAGTAGCCTCTTAAACGCTTATACTTTGTAGTCTGGTGATTATAACATTTTTCTCTGTGAACAAATAGGATTGAAATGTCGACAGGTTTAGGAAAGTCTTGAATTCATGGGAGACCTTATGGCTCTCTATAACTACCTGAAAGGAGGTTATGGCGAGGTGGGGGTCGGTCTCTTTTCCCCAAGTAACAAGTGATAGGACGAGCGGAAATGGCCTCAAGTTGCACCAGGGGAGGTTTAGATTGGATAATTGGAAAAATTTCTTGACCAAAAGGGTTGTCAAGCATTGGACCAGGCTGCCCAGGGAAGCGGTTGAGTGCCCATCCCTGGAGGCATTTAAAAGACATGTAGGTGTGGTGCTTAGGGTCATGGATTAGTGGTGGACTTGGCAGTGTTAGGTTTACACTTGGACTTGATGATCTTAAAGGTCTTTTCCGACATAAATAATTCTATGATTCTATGTTTCTATGATTGTTTTACTTTGGTGGAAGTGTTCTGGCCATAGAAATGCCATCATTGCAAACATGCAGCAAAGCTAGTGAGTTATGCTCCTAGCATGCCTGGCAATATTGGGCTCCCACAAGGATTCTGTCAGGGGTGTGGCAGGAGAAAGACCTGTGTGTAATTAGCTCACTGAGGATACTGTTGAAGACATTCATTTACACAGCTCTAGGTTGTTGGGGAACGCTTTTTTTTTCCTGAAATCTAAGGTGTTATTGATCAATTAAAGATGTTAGATTCCTAAACTATCGTTTCATATATTAGTGTCTAAATTCACGCAGTTTCCGTGGCTAAATGAATGTTTCCCTAGAAGACTGAATACCTCCATAGAAGGAATCATATTGCCAGATCTTTTTGAATGTAGACAAAGCCTCATTCATCAAGCAAAGCTCCCATAAAGCCATAGCACTGAAATGCCTAGTCTGTTTGGCAGATATATGTGGAAAATGGGGACAGTCCCCAGCCAAAATAATCAATCTGCCTGCCCTGCAGCCAGGGACCAGGTATTATGAGATCTGTAGCTCCAGAGCTCACCAGAATTTTCAGGATTTTTCCTTGGAACAGGGTGAGCCTTGCTCCATCTGGGGTTTAGCTCCTGACCCTACAGATGGTCTCCCCTATTACAAACAAGCCACTCCTGGCTGACCTCTTCATGTCAGAGCTTTCAAACTCTGGTGAAGCCAGAGTTCCAAGTGTACGTGGTTGTGGGGTTGTTCCTTGGTGGGGAGCCAGATCTTATGAGTTTCTCTTGCTGCTCCGTGACACTGGTGTTATTGTCCCTTCAAGCTCCGCTAAGTTGAATGCCAATTTAACAGACCAGTCACCTATCTCATTATTTAACTCTTATTTTCATGTGGTTCTCAAACACATCTTGTTCAAATATCTGGTTCAATGCACATTTTTTAGAAGAAGCTATGTGTCTACTCACACTGCTAGGCAATGTGACAATAATTGGACAGTATATTCAAGTCCTACAAGGAGTATATTATAGCTGTTTATCACAGATACATTAAAATAGTAAATCAAACAGGAGAGACTTGGATAAGTCAACACAAGATTTGTGTCTATCAGAGCAAAGCCACAGGCCAGAACCTCAGCAAAAAGGCAGTGAATTAAATTAGTCAAAGAGTAAACTGCACTTTTCATGGTTATGTGCAATTACATGCAGATTTAGTTTCTTTGAAAGAATTTGACAGGAGAAAATTTAAACTGAAAGTTTCTGGTAGACCAATAAATCTTGCTTGCCATGACTCATATCTCTGTCTCCTGGACAAAAAAGAAGCCAGATATTTTATCTGTGTTTGCATATACGGCTAGAATTATAAAGCCCCTCTCAAAAAAAAGGGGGGGGGGATAATATGAAATATCATAATATTCTTTAAATATAAACTCTCTGTTCATGTTTTGTTTCCATTGCATAAGACATTCCAGTCCCATTCATGAGAAAATTCAGACACAAAAAAATTATATTGCATGTAGTCCAGCCGTGAACTTCTTGGTCTATCAAAACTTTTAACCTTTAACCGCACAAAGATGTCTTTGTTATTTAGGAATATACACTGTAAATTATAACATCCCAATACCACAATCAGAGTTTTTGAGAGGATTCTGTTTGTTTGTTTGTTTACCTATAGCACTTCTTGAACATTTCACTGCATGTAGAATAATAATGTTTCAATAAATGTTCTTCATTGTCTCTTTTTCAGGTTCCTTTCCTCACCTGAAATTGTACTGCCTTGATTTGTGAAGAGCTAATTTCATAAAAACAATACAAAAGCTTCACTTCTTAAAAAAATTATTCTGTCCATGCCCAAAAGAAAGCAAAAACTAGAGCTGGGGCAAAAGTTGAAACCTTATTTATCAGGTATATTTAATGTGAGATATTCAAATCACACATTAATTTGAAAAAAATGAACCCTTCATGGGTGGACACAAAATGGGGAAGAATTCCTACCTTATAGGGGGTTTTGCAAGGCTCTGTAGTAGGTGATTATTGTATCCCATTTTGGCAATTATTAGACTCCTAATTCATGTTCTCCAGCTTTTCCCCTAGAGGCATTTGTCTCTCTCCATGGATTACACAGAGAGCCTTGGCTCCTCACATGGTTATCTTCAAGTGCAGGTAACTATTAGGGTAGTGAAGTTTAGTGCATAGATAAGTAGAAAATCACTTTAATAATTACTTTAATAAAAAATTCAGGGTTATAGGTGGGTAACTATATTTGTTACAGGCAACATTTTTCTATTAAATTTTGTCTGGCTGAAATTTCCCCTGAGCTACCAACTGAGCTGCTAGGAACTGGGTTCTTCTGTAGTGCATCTACTTTTAAGCTTCTTTGGGTCTTAGAACCTTGCTTTTTTTTTTTATTTTCCCCTTTGTTTTGTTTTCTTTTATTTAACCTTTTTAACTTACTTCCTGGACTTACACCATAGACTTTGACTAATTGAGAAAGCTGACTAGAAATCAAGTGAGAAAGCTGAAGAAAAGGTAATATACTTGTGGCTACATCGATGTTAGTAAATAATGTGAGACATTCATTAATTGGATGTGGCATGGCTCTTGTCACATGGAGAAATACCCTTGCCCCTCAAAAGAGAGACTACTGGGAACAGTCTTTGACACTACTCCCTAAACCACACCCAAACATTGCTTGGGAGGGTAGGCTGGAGGCAAAGACTGTGCTTGGGACCTTTCCAACAATTTATAAGGTTGGATTTTCCCAGGCCAGGTCACTTGCTTATGCCTTGGTCCTGTTTATTTAGGTACATCCAACCTGTCTTTTTACCTACATCACTTTACCTACCTCCCTGTGAAAGGTGACGTGCAAATTCAAAAAACTTATGAGGTCAAAGCACTGAGAAAGTGTGTGCTCTCTCTGGGTTAGGCAGCTCAGCACCGGTTTCAAGGGCCCGGGGTGCTAAGATGGATAGTCTCATTTCTACTGATGGAAACAAGTGTCTAAAAAGGCCCAGAGAGGCTAAAGAAAGATGTGATTGCTTCTTACTCAGCCCCAGAAAGCCAACACCTGCATCTGCTCTGTTGGACCCAAATTTGTACGCTGTGGAAAGGTCCAGATGGAGAGCTTAACTAATCTTTTATGAATAACATGCCATCAAACACCTGTACATTATAAAGCCAACAAAGCAAGGGTAAGAAAGAAAGTAAAATGCTGAAGAGTGAAAGTCCCCCTGCAGGGCATACAAGTCCAGCTTCCCCCAGGCCCTGAGCTTCCTTGGATCTCAGCAATTGTATCACACTCAGGACCATCCACCATCAGTTTTATCCTGGGAATCCTCTGTCTGCATGTGCTGAGCTCTCCCGCCTGTGCCTCCACAGGGGACTATAAGCGCACATCAGTGGGAGCACGTCAATGGGAGCTAGCGCGTGTGCAAGCTGTCAACAGGCCCCAGCCCTGACCACAACGTTCCTGTTCCCTGACAATCTGGCAATTGCACTGCACAGGGGAACACCTCAGGTGTGCTGCCACAGCCAGAAGAGAATATTTCCAGAAGGATTTAATTTCCTTTTCTCACTGTTTGCAGAATTGCTTTGCATATATACTCACCCAGGTACCTTTGAAGGCAAAGCACAGTTTGCCCCCAGGCAAACAGCTTGTGAGGCCAGTTACTAGCTCCTATATCTGTTGCAATGGGCACATTACACAAAACAATTTGGCTTTCGAGGTCAGCGCCCAGGATTAGAGAACCAGCTGTGTGCGGAGAGAGGGAAGGAGGGAAGCCAGCATTACTGCCACCAGGAGAGCTCAACAGTCTTTAGCTTTTTCACTCTACCATATGCCATATGCTTCTTCAGTTATAAACCAATAGTTATTAGAGGTGGAGAGAAATTACTCCTTGAAATGTCTTGATTAAAAAAAAAGGAGTTTAAATAGGATTTTTCCAGTCAGGTACTTCATGAAACACCTTAGAAAAAGTCCAGATAGGAGTCAGGAATAGCCACTGACATCAGAAACACAGTAAAGCACTTTGTAACGCTGATTAAATTGCAATAATATTACAAATGGTACATAAAGCCCTGCTTTACATTTGTGTTAAATAGAAAGATTTTTAAACAGAAATAAAGAATACTGTAAATAATGTGCTGCCCGAATTTTTTTCATGTGTTTGAGTGAAATATATATATTTTTCTCTTTCTTTTATTGGACCTTCTCTAGAGATATAATTAATTAGTGTATTTTTGCAGGCATTTACCATCTTTTTCTTACCAATTAACATAATTTTTCATGTCTTTTAAGTGACAGACTCAGAAACTGCAATAGTACATCACCTTAGCCAGTTTGGTATCTCTACATACCTTCAGTCTACTATTAAAGACAAATTTCCATGTCTGTTGTGTTATAACTGTACTTAAGGAGTGACAGCAGGGCACATCCATAAGCCAGTTTGCAACACTCGTGCTGAATCTGTTCTAGCTGTTCTTGCATAGTTTAAATTGTTTCTCACAGGTTTAACCCAGATCTTACTGAAAGCAGAAAGAGTTCTTCAGTAAGCTCTGGTGCAGACCCCTGAAAAACAAGATAAACTGTTTTTCCTTCTGGGAGAGCTAACCAAAGGCCTGTTCTGAGCCCTACACATTTTAAACAATGCTGTTTAATGACATCTAAAGCTGTGGAGGTGTCTGATGCTTCCTGGCATCCCTCTGTCATTTTATGTGAAACCTAGAAAGACCTGTCAGCTCAGGACTCTGCCAATATACACATTCTTGCACATACAAGTTTATATGGTGAAAATAAAAGCTAATCTAAGATTATCCTGTGCTTCAATAAATGTTTTCCTATGAGCTATTTAATTTTGTTTTTTTTTCTCTTCTTCTGAACTCTGCTTTGATACCAGACAATAATATCAACTAACTGAGGGCTAAAGACCAAGCAATACAAGCACACTGTGCATGAAGGTCATTGTCTTTGCTTTCCAGTGATAAACCATATGAAAGAAATTACAGCTTTTCCCTATTATTCATGGGGCTGATCCAAAGCCCATTAAAATCAATGAGGAACTTTTATATTAGTAAGTGTTTCAAAACAGGTTTTAGGAGATTTGTGATGCAAGGCTAGCATTTAAAGGTGTTAAGGAACAAATTTAGGACATGGGCAAGCAACAAAAAACAACTAAATAAGTACTCAGTTAATCAGTTACCACTCATCAGCAGAACTACAGTAACTGCCAGCATGCACAGTCTTAATTTATTATGAATTCACAAGAAAACGTTAATTTAATTCATTTTTAGCCATCATGACTCAATGGCTTGTGGAAGATCATTTATCCACAACACTTCATCTAGGGATTCACGTCACCTACTCTAACATTTTAAAAGATCGAGATTCAAGCTGAAGGGTATTCTGTGCTGCTGGGGTAGACTTTTTCACAGTTCCTTCCATTATAGATCTTCCACTTTCCATGAAATGCTGCAATATTCACTGGAAAGAGGAACAGAATAGGACTTGTCATGGTAAATTGCCTAAAGTTTTTCCCTAGCCCATTAAACCTGTGATTATTGTACACAATATAGAACTGACACAGCTTCAACAGAAGCGATTGAGAAGTTCAAACACTGAAACAAGTGCCTAGCTATATTCTGGATATCTTTGAGCAGAAGTTTCGGTATCTGGCATGTTTTGCTACCAAAAATCTCTGTAGCTCCCTGACTTTTATATAAAATGCTTAGCAGAGTGGCATTATTAGCATTAGTATTATCTAACCAAAGCCCTTCTTGCGAAGTTAACCCTGAATGCTGCAGGTTTAAACTAGTGGGATCTGCAGGAGCATAGCACACTAATGACCTAGCAGCACTGATTTGTGTACTTCAACACAGAATCAGGTTTAAGTAAATCACATTGCAAGTGTTACTCTAAATGCTTTTCTTCTAGAACAGTGAGCTTCAATGCAACAGTGAGGCAGTGAGTCTGATGGACCCCCTGTCGCTGATAGGAATTGGCAACTTGGGACAGGATGCTCAGCTCAAACTTACAGCATCAAGCCATTTGCTAATTTTCCTATTTGCATTAGCCTTATGTATATATGAAAGTAACACAGTACCACAATTATTGGATGTTTCTATTCAGAAAATAGCAGGGACTGGAACAACAGGGGTACTGCTATTCAGAAATGGAATGCATTGGCCAGACTGAGTGTTTTGAAAATTATGCAGCACTTCATCTTGACAATATGCCTTGGCTTAGCTAGAAGCTACATTTTGTGATTAGTGTATTCAGACACTTTCTTTTCTTTATGTTCAGAATCCAACTGTTCTGCAGATCTGAAAAACAGAACAAAAAGAAAAATATGCTTTTAAAACCAGTCTGACAACTGCAATTAAACCAATCACCCACTCAATTTCAGATATTTGTAACATCAAGTAATTTAACAAACACCTTTCATCCATAACAGCTCAAGGCATATTTGCTTTAAAAGCACTTCAGTAGAAAATTCCAGCATTCCTCCCCCACTAAGATCCTTTTATAAAGAATGCACTTCTAACTATAGAGACTAAAAAGGGTTGAATATTCACTAGTTTATAATTTTCATCATGGACCATAAACTTCTGAGGGAACTATGCCTAGCTGAGGGCAAATCTACTGCTTCTTGAGGGAAAATATTTAGGAATGGCACAGAAATTGTTATGGTATGTTAAACTACAAATAAATTTCATGTAAGTACTGGCTTCCATTTCTGTTGTGCTTTTGTTAATTCCTATTAGGCTATGAAATAGAAGCAGGTGCTTGGGTTCCATCCTTGGCAAAGTATCTAATCAGCAAAATTGACGGAAACTTCCGTTTCTCACAGTTTGCAGGCCTGTTCTGCCATGGAGGTCATGAAGAAATAGAAACCTAGATGGGTAAGTCCAGCAGAGCAAACTATTCATGGGATACTGCTTGGAAATAGTTTAAATTGGACAGAATCAAGTTTCCTGATACATTCTCCATCTTTGTGCCAGGAGAGAATCTACCCCGGGACATGGTTACAGATTGCCAGAGGTTTTGCTGATATGGCTAGCCATGACCTCATTATCCACAGTCTCTGTACAATTATGGTCAATGTTTATCAGTTTAGTAGGCCCAGCAATTTCTTTGGTCTTCATTTTTTAAATAATCATCTCCTAAATTTTCTGCCCTGTGGAGAATATAATCTAATACACCCAGCACTGCAGTCAAGGGTAGGATTCAAATCTTAGGGAGGATGCACAGGCTATACATTTAATCAACAAGATTAAATAATTGCAGCCTGATGAAACATCTGTTTAAGTCAAAAACACTGTATTGGCTGCATTCCTGTCAACACTGCAACCTTTAGCAGGCATTGGTTTCCCTTTCTTGCAGGAGCTGATCTAAGGGCTACACAAAGGAAGTGTACAGTGTACACAAAGTATACAGCAGTGCGGTATATGTGCATTAGATCTAATGTAAGATGCACTGGGTCCATTCCGTTCAGATATGATGATGCTGGTGAATTGCACAAACTGGCAGCATGGTCTAACCTTTTGAAATATCTGATGAATATTTTTGCTTTTTTTTTCTTTTATTTAGATACTATGTTATGAACACGGGGAATGAATAGATGGCAATGGTTAAAGAAAACTTACATAGAATAAAAAGTAAAAGTCTAGGAAAACGAATAAGAAAATACTGGTGAGCATGAATGGCAGAGAGTGCTGAGTGAGGGGTAAGAACTCTTACCTGCATGTTATAGGTACTATGGCCTCAGCAGAGTGAAAATAATTATAGAAAGAAAATGTTTTTCCTTTTTGTTCCTAACACTATTTAGAGGAATATGGGATGCAAATCAGAACACTTTAATTTTATGAATAAATTGGAATGGTGCATTTCAATACTTCATTTCCCCAAAAAAATATTATACTTAATTGGAAGAAATCTGTGGATCATAAATAGAACTCTAGAAAAATGTAAATTAGGAAACGATTAAATTTTTCAACATATGATGGTTTACTGTTTAAAATCTCTTTTTATTTCTACTTTTCTCTCGTCATATTAAAATCTAATTTTTATAATACATAGGTTCAAACAGAACATGTGTATAGCAGATAAGAAACATGGTTCACACAGTGAACAGTGAGCAGCTTCCCTGAGCTGAGTTTCAGAGCCAATTACCAAAGAATATCCAGAGTAACAAATGGTAATAAATGGTACTGCAAAGTTTTCATTTCAAAAAGATGAAAATGGGGTCTCAGACTACAGCATGACAGAAAACCAGACTGCAAATCACCGTACTTTAATTTCCTTCATAAGTTATGATCAAATAGGAGTGCTGGCTATATAAACTTACAGGTCAAAATGACCAAGTCAAAATTAATTTCTCCCAAAGATGAAAAAAATTCAGAAGTGAACAAAATGTGTTTTTCAAATTTTGGTTTTCTCAGAAATAATCACTTCTGTACTTTTTCCCATCTGAAAGATTTCTAAGTGGCCAGTTATAGTGAAATAACTACTTTTCACAATCAATTTCTCACAGTCCTTTTGACCTAAACAGCAGAGAAGTAAAGACATCACTGAGTGGCTGTAATCAACTTTTGTGTTACTACCTCAAAGTCTAGAACATTATAGCTATTTTCAAGTGTCAGAGTTATCAGGTCTTCTAAAATTAGCCATTATTTTCACAATTCAGATTCAGTTATTCCAACCAGGTCAGAGTTAAAAAGAACAGCAATTACTGACATCAGCAAATTCCTCCAAGGACCACACTCCTTAAGCATCACATAACTAAGTAAACACAGTAAAAAGGTATAAATGATATAGAAACATAGAATCATAGAATTGTTTAGGTTGGAAAAGACCTTTAAGATCATCAAGTCCAACCATTAACCTAACACTGCCAAGTCCACCACTAAAACATGTCCTCAAGCACCACGTCTACCCATCTTTTAAATACCTCCAGGGATGGGGACTCAACCACTTCCCTGGGCAGCCTGTTCCAGTGCCTGACTACCCTTTTGGTGAAGAAGTTTTT
This sequence comes from Platalea leucorodia, assembly GCF_965183815.1. Lineage (NCBI taxonomy): Eukaryota > Metazoa > Chordata > Aves > Pelecaniformes > Threskiornithidae > Platalea > Platalea leucorodia. The sequence continues at coordinate 116,381,874 of NC_138826.1, forward strand.
CCTAATATCCAACCTAAACTTCCCCTGTCGCAGCTTAAGGCTGTTTCCTCTCGTCCTGTCCCTTGTTACTAGGGAGAAGAGACCAAGCCCCACCTCGCTACAACCTCCTTTCAGGTAGTTGTACAGAGCAAGAAGGTCTCCCCTGGGCATCCTTTTCTCCAGGCTAAACAACCCCAGCTCCCTCAGCTGCTTCTCATAACACTTGTGCTCTAGACCCTTCACCAGCTTCATTGTCCTTCTCTGGACACGCTCCAGCACTGCAATGTCTTTCTTGTAGTGAGGGGCCCAAAACTGAACACAGGATTCAAGGTGCGGCCTCACCAGTGCCGAGTATAGGGGGACGATCACCTCCCTGGTCCTGCTGGCCACACTATTCCTGATACAAGCCAGGATGCCATTGGCCCTCTTGGCCACCTGAGCACACTGCTGGCTCATGTTCAGGTTGGCTGTCAACCAAGACCCCCAGGTCCTTTTCTGCCAGGCAGCTCTCCAACCACTCTTACCCAGGCCTTGGGTTGTTGTGACCCAAGTGCAGGACCCGGTGCTGAGCCTTGTTGAATCTCATACAACTGGCCTTGGTCCATTGATCCAGCCTGTCCAGGTCCCTCTGTAGGGCCTTCCTACCCTCCAGCAGATCAACACTCCTACCCAATGTGATATCATCTGCAAACTTACTGAGGTTGCACTTGATCCCCTCGTCCAGATCACTGATAAAGATATTAAACAGAACTAGCCCCAATACTGAGCCCTGGCGAACACCATTTGTGACCAGCTTGTATATGACTGTAATATGACTGTATTACAGTCCTTATAATCTCAGAACATCATGCATCCAAAGTGTTCTTAAAATTACAGCTCTTGTAACACATTGGGTGGCAATACAATTTCCCTGAGCTCAATCTGAATGCCTCTGCCAAAGGAAATCTACAACATGTATTAAATGCTGTTGCTTTAGGTGAAGCTGGAGTGGTGGATCACCAACATTAGGGAAATCAACCAGATCTTTTTTCCAAATTTCTGCAGCAGTTAGAATCAAATAAAAGTGGTGACTGTATCATTTCTTGTTAAGGTAATGCATGTATCATATGAGAGTATATAGTGAGCTACAGGACAAAAAGACACACATACATACGTAGTATATGACTTCCAGCTGCTGATTAAGTAAGTGAATTCTCAGAATTTTGTATTTGATTACACACCAGAATCAAATCAAAATCAACTTAGGTATAGTATGACAACTCTAGCTATAAAGCTAAAACACACTTTAAGAAGATGGATATGTATCAAATTCTTAGAAGATGATCGCTCACTACAAATTTTTTACTAACCTCAGTTAAGTATCCACAGCATTGTTTCAGGCTCCTTAATACATTCTTAATATTATCTTTCTATAAATCAGAAAGAGTTATAGGAAAAAAAAAATCAGTTTTTCTATAAGCCTCTTTTGAGGGTAATGACTGTTAAAAATACAAACTATAGGTAAATCACCCAAAGCATCAAGATATACTTGCGTAAAAAACAGTTCTCTAAAATAAGTGGTATGATACACGGAGGATGAATCACCCCCAATGGGGCCATCTTTTGCTCTACTGACTCTTCAGGAGAGCTAAACAACCAGTTTAGAATTTAAAAGTTAAAATTATGTAATATGAATCTAACCCCAGTGATTAAGCACTTTTTCATTCCCTTCTCAGCACTAGGCTATACGTACTTCCTCTCTTTATAGCTTAGAAAATATCCATGTCATGTTGTGCCTTAAAAACAATAGGCTTTGAGTGAGAAGGCAAATAGGAGAATCAAGATTCAGAGACAAAACTTTTTTCAAACAATGAAGCTCCAGAGCTATTAAAACTAAATCACTTTCACAAAGTTGTTCAAGCAGGCAAGTCGCACACTCCTCAGCAAAGAAAATGCCTATATCACAGCACTCCGATGAAAATGCATTGAGAGAAAGGAATAGCTTTGAGAACTGGGAGTTCAGTCAAAATATTAGCACAATATGGAGAAGGGAAATCAGTAAGACTCATACAAAGATTTCTCTAAAGATTTTATGTTCTTTTTTCCTGTTACAATCAAGTCATGGTTATAGCAGAAAGTTGTGCATTCTCTGCCAGTCTTGGTGTTGTCAGCTTGAACACTTTGCTGCTCTGAACAGGGTCATGTGTCCTCACTGAAAGCCAGGCTGCTGGGATGGAGTTGCTGCAACATGTCTTAATCGCCTGTATGCTCAGCACTGCCTTCTGGGACAATTTTGTAGTGAATTAAGGGATAACAGCATAGCAATCAGGGAACAATAAGAACTGGGCATCATAAACTTTGTTTTTTTTCTCCATTGGCTAATTTGGTTGCTTAACCATACATATATATATTTATATTTCTTATAGTCAGTTTATTTTATTCTTCTAAAATAAGAGATTTTATACAGGCAATCCAATTTCATTAACCAGCTTTAGAAAAAGAGTGTTATTTTTCTGTTTGCTAGGCTTCATTGACCTCAGAGGGTTGATTTACACTGTAAAAATTCACTAGCAAGGAGCAGTAGCATTTCTGGGATCTTCAAGTGCTAACTGATAGGATCATTTCAAGAGACAGATCTGGGATGGCTGATAGTTGCCATAAAATATTCACTGATTTTTGAAATTCTGCAGCAACTTTATCCTATTTCTCTGGGAGCACAGGCCTGAGGATCATTGATCCTTTAGGGGTAGCAGTAAGGCTCTGAAAGCTTGCCAGCCTAGTTGGCAATTGCTTTTGTTGCCGGAAAAAACATGGGACGGCCAGTTATTGTCTAGCGTACAAGACCTCGAAGAGTTTCCAGCTGCACAAGACTTCAGTTTAATGCAATATGTAGGAAATAACAGAGGATTTTGAAGCAGTCTGGTAGACCAGGAATGGTATTGGTATTCTAGTTCTGGTTTTAGCTATGTGTATCAATAATGTAAAAAAAAACTTATTCCAAATTATGGAAGTGCTAGCAGATCACTAAGTATATTTATACAATAAAGTCTATGATGATGATGATGAAGTGCTCAGACTCCTTTAATGAAGCTGTTTATTTTAAAGGGCTCTTTTAATTGAGCTATTCCCCTTTGTATAACAATGAGAAAAACAGCATTACGGCAAAGACCTGAACCTGAACCTCTCTACCACAGGCAAGTTCTGCGACTTACTGAGCCATTCCCTTCTCTCTGGAGGATAGTTGTTATACAGTGTAAGTAGTCAGAAATGTAAAGATTGCAAGATACCTCTGAATGCTCCCAAATTATATTATATACTCTCTAAGAAACATAATCAGTTTATTAAGAGACAAGTTGTCCAGTGTTTAGGGAACTCAACAGATCTGGGAACACAGTGTTCATATGCTGTCTCAGTCTAGCTTGGAGTACAGGATAAAATTCACATCTTCTGCTTTTTGTTAGGAAGTGTTTCAGAAATAAGGGAGAAAAGCACTGAAACTCTGAAGCCAGTTTTTGTTATATAAAATTGTTTGTTAAGCTGGATATCGCCCATCATAGAAAATGACTTGGATTCCCCTGAGTGAGGCAGGACATGTGAGTCCTTCTCCCCATTCTGTCTGCCAGAGTTGGACAGGGAATATAACCCTCTAATATCTTAAGAAAACACCCTCTTTTCTTTCATTTGCTTTTATTTAAAATGGCTTATAACTGAACAGAACAATTTGTTCTTCAACAAGTTGAAGAAAACATTTCATTCAAGCAAAAAAAAAAACTATGATTGTCTGAAAATGCCACAAAAATCAGTTTCATTTGCCACTTGTATCTGAACCAAACAACTTAAAGATATTATACATACAAGCCTAGTCTTAGGCTTGCCCAAACATGGAATGGGACAGTTCTAAATGCATTAACATTTTTGTGGGACACGAAAGCCATTTCTATCCAGCTAAGGAGGAACCACGAGAACATAATATAAGTATTACATGTGACAACATGATTATGCAGATTGTCTACAGATGTGAATCAGAAGAGCTCTAATGAATTCAGTAGGGTTCTGCTGATTTACATTGGCTGATGATCTCTATTCACTGTGTTTTGGATGAAAGATAGAAACAATTTGTCCTGACTTTTTTTTTTTTCAGAGATCCTAGAATACTTTCTGAAATCTCCAGTCCACATGTTCTCATTAAATTCTGTTTTAGAATTTCAGGCTACTTACCCCTGCAGTGCTATCCAAAATAACTGCAGACTAGTGTTTAAATACCAAGAGACCAAGCCATTGATAACACAGAAATCTAGGACAGCACTAACTTTTGAGGTGATAGCAGTAGAAACATAAATAAAAATAAGAGCAACGTTGAATCAAATCCAGTTGGATTCATGTGTACAAGTTTTCAAATCACTGTAGGTCGTTGTACTCACTGATAATGAATCTGCTGACATTGCACTTCATCAACCACCACATATTGGTTACATGGAGCCCAGGGATGTTTAAAATACAAACTGCCGTTACTGTAGGTTTCTTGTCTTGCAAGAACTTGTCAGAAGTGGGGGTGATGAAGAAATGGAATTCAGAATGAGGAATCAGGCCTACCTGAGGTAGTTTTTATTGTGAAATTAGGCTTTCCATTACAATTCTTTCTAGTGAGCAAACATGTTCTGCAAAGTCTGAAAAGTTCTGGTTATGATGAATCTTAACTTCAGAAAACTCAGCAAAATATGTTTCACGTTTTCCATATTTCATCTCACATGATACTATGAATCCAACAACAGGTCTTCAGCTTCTGTGATTGCCCATTGCTTTATGTAAACAGAATCACTGCAAGTCAATTTAAATTTTGTTTCAATGGGAGGGAATTTGACATCAGCCTTTACCTAGAGTTAAAAGAAATAGGAGGAGATGGTAAAACTCCAAGAAGCTGGGCCTTGAAAGTAGTAACGGATCTACAGAACCTGTTATTCTGATTTATCCAAACCTCCAATATCATTTTCAGGAAAGAGTAAAGTGGGAACAGCTCTCCTGGGAGGAAACATTTACCCCACTTTCTTGACTCTTGTACCCTCTCCTGTCATGCAGACTGATGCTTGTGAAATTGGTGTAGGTTAGGATGCATCTGTATTCATGTTGTCAAGGAATCTCTAAAGAGAAAGTTCTGGAAGCACCCACTTAACAGACATTTACAGCCATATGAATATGGCAAAAACATTGTCAATAAACAACGTCTAGGTACAAGGCCTCTATTTTGATTTTTCTGCCTTTTACAGCAATGGAAAACTTCAGATAGAGGAAAGTGAATCTTTTTCTTCACAAGCAGGAAAACCTCAAGCAAGTACTTCAAGAGTGAAACGTCATGGAGTTTCTGTCTTCTCCAGAAGAATTCTATACAGGGGTTACTTTGGCTTTGTAACTCTGCCTGATCTAATTAAGACCTGTCTGTGTTTAGTTCACCAACAAAGATCTGTTATTTGTAAAACCCACATGCTTTTATTTTCTGCATTCATGCAGTTTTCTGTTTCTCTGCTTTTAACTTCTCTTAGGAACAATGAGATCCAAATTCTGTATGGATGAAGTATTAAATCTTTATAGAAGCAGATGTTGCATGTGTGCTGACTGTGTGAATTATCAGGTACAAGGCTCTTAAAGAGACTGGCTTGCTTGCCTACAAACATTATGTGACTTAATAAAATGTCTTTTATATACTATCAGATGTGTGTGTTTGCAGTTGGGCTGTGCTGTATTACATCTGAAAGGCCTGAATAAATCAGAGAGCAAACTGAATTCTAGGAGAAAGAACATTTACATTAAAGATAATGTAACTGCTAAGAGTACACTGCACTATCATGTCAAACAATATGGTTTTATTCACTGTGATTTACAGAGCTTTTGTTAGGACTGTGAGGCCAAATTCTATGCAGAGGTGAATTGATACTACTGACTTCAGAGGAGTTCTGCCTGCTGCTACCATCACACAATGTGTTTCTTAATTAAAAAATACAATGCATCATAACAATATAGAAATAATGATAGAGTTTCTCATGCTTTCTATTACAAAATTATTCTGTAAAGTTATCACAAAAACTTTTCCATGAATCAAATAGTGTATCAGGAAGGGGAAGGTAATGGAATATATTGAAATGCTGAGTCCACTCATGCTGGAATTACTTCATCATGAGAAAGGATTATTTTATAGTATGAATCCAAATCCTATAGAACGCATTTGGAAAACATTCCAGGTTACTGAAGTTTAGCTCTTCATGAGAGAAAGGAAGGGTGAGCCAGCATCTTCCTACCACAGTACCATACAGAGACTCCTCCACTGAAATCCTCTTGTATTGAAAGTACCTGATATCTGAAGACTACAGGAAAAGGGTTTCTTAAGGTCTGTTCACAAACTGCTTTGGATGTTGATCATTCTTTCATGGCTCTATTGCAGGTTTAAAACAGATTTATTGCAAGCAGTTGCTGGATGACTGTCAGAGACAGAACAATTCACTTCAGGAAGCAGAGAGGTTGTGGAAAAATCTATGGACACTTTGAGTAGTGTTTCTCCTGCCCAGGACTCAGCTTGAGCATCTAGAAGTTAGATGCTTAAGTCTGAGGTATGTATCATGTGTGTCTTTTGTGGTCAAGAGAGAGAAAAATGACAGCTTCAAAAAGGGAATTTTTCTGACCTGATGTGATTGAATTGGACTGTAAGATTTCCCTCTACAGACTATAAAAGAAGACTACTGTAATTTAGACTTCATGTGCTCAGCTATAGGCATTCACAGCTAGATGAGATGAGTCCCACTTATTTAGATTAGAAGATTTACTTACTGATTTATGAAACTCGGGTGTCCCATGTTTTTCCTGTTGTTTTTTTTTTTTTTTTCCCCCTCATCCACACACCCACAAGTCCCTCCCAGTTTTGAATTAAGATATGAGGAGAGCTCCTGAGATCTGTGTAACTCTTCCCATAGTCTTAGCCTAGGAAACAGCTTCTTTAAAACATGTTCCTAAATACTTTACAGTGTTCTTAAATGTTTGGAATATCCAGCTTATGTGTGATATAGCACTGAAATCCTGCAATTAAGGTTGGAGGGGGGTAGTAATTCCTTTTTTTCTTGCCTCTTGGTTAGTAGTGATTCCCGCACACATTAAACAAACATCTCTGACTTCATTGTTCTTCTTTGATCAGGTGGGAAAATTGCAAAACCGCTTTTGAAATTGCTGCAGTTTGTTTCTAGTTACTGTAGAAGAAATGTGCAGGCACGCCAAAAGTGGTAATGTGTCTTGTGGATCCTACAAAGAGCTGAGATGCAGATACTGGTCCAGTATGCTCAACATGTTGATGGAGCACAGAATTAGATTCAAAGTTTCTAAATGCAGCTTTTCCATTGCCCCTTGCATGGGACTGGAAAAATCATCTCCATTCTCCCATCACCACAACAAAGAAATGAAAATATTATTATTGAATTTTTTCCTTACAAGACTGTTTTGGCAATTTGCTAATTCTTATATTATACTTGAATGTGAATTATTATATAAAAGTGTTAAATAACACCTAGATATAGATTCAGTTATGGCTCATAATAACTTAGCTGAGAAAAGGATTTCTTAATTTTTCTTCTCTTTATCCAGTTGCTGCAGTTTTTCATTCTTGTACTTGGAATTAAGGCTTTGAAGTACACGATTGCATAGGATTTATTAAGATGTTTAATGATGGGCATTTGATAGACTTTTTTTGTTGTTAACAGACCAGCCAGAGTGTTTAAATTTAGGACTATTCAAAGTCTCTGCCTATGGGAAAAGAGTAATTATGTGCAAAGAGGTTTTAGAGAAAGATTCAGCATGTAAAAAAAATATTTTCATACTACTAAACTTTCCCAAGTAGAGGAGACTGATATTTGTATTACCTCATTTCAAAGGTACTACAAGTTTTCCTGAGCAGCTTGGCATATACCTAATAATTACTGTAAAACTACAAGGAAATCACCCGTTCCAGTTTGCTTAGATAAAGTTTCTTTGAACTGTCTTCCAACACTGGACTCCATTCATAGCGCATTTCATTCTAACAGAGTTTCCACTGTCTGCTATAGAGGGGTAGTTTGCGTAAGTTTTATGAAGCACAGCATATGGAATTGCATATGCTATTTGTAACAATCAGTGCATAAATTACATACACTTTAGCAAAGCCCTTTATCCTCAGTCATAAAATGAGATGTGTGTTTTCAACAAGATGGTATTTTCAACTGAAGAAGTTTCCTCCTGATTTTTTATCAATATTGACAATGTTTTAAAATATTTTCTGAGGCTTATTGTATAGATATGTTTTGCAGTCCAGCAGCTTATCAGTTCTTATAATATTCATGTTCAAAAATTAGAAAATTTAAGCAGCTTTCTGCTTAAAATCCCAAGTTCTTTACTGCAAGTGTCTAACAAGCACACAAAAAAAGAGGTGCTTACCACCTTTTTCATTCCTGGCAGAAAAAAGGTTTAGTTTTCAAAATTAATGGAAACTAAATGACAATCAAGGCTTAGAATCTGAGCTGGATCAATTAATTCATCAGGTAGAAAAATTTATGTCTCCCTCTCCTTTGTAAGAAACTAACCCTATCTTTGCAAATTAAGAAATGAGATTTTCAATACAAGATAGTATTCATAGTGTGCAAACTAAACCACATGTACTTTCAGTCAGATATGAATGGCATTGTGTTTTATAGAGAACAATATTGCATACCTGTTTATGTGCTAGCTCCAAACAATAAAATATCTAAAATTTCTGATTATTCTATTAAAAAAAAAAAAAAAAGTTATAATCAGTGCATATAAATATGTTTCTATTCATGTTTTATATTGTATTGTTTTTAATTTCTAATTTGGAACAAATGGCAAAATTACAGGGATGAAACTGTGAAATACCTCTTTCCTGATCAGTCTGTTGAAGAGTTACCTGTGATAATGACAGATTACCCAAGTACAAGATGAGCTAACTTAGAAGTCTGTTCTACTTCTGTTTTGATGGAGAAATCTCAGAATAATTATTAAGCAATGAGATTCAAAAGAATCTGCAAAACCAAGGGGATTCTGCAACGGTCTGCATCTTCTTAATAAGACAATATTTGCATTTAGCAAGTTCTAGAAACCCTGTGTAAATTTAATTTGATGCTGTGAAATGAGATGAAAAAAATAACCCATTTTTGTTATACTTTCTTACAGTATCAGCTGGCTTTCTCTTCAAATGTATGGAATCACTTAACGTGAAAGAATTGCAATAGGAAGCACTAAGTTTCAACCAAGTGTTCTCCATTAAGTGCTTTTTGAACTTGCACTTACTTTTAGTTACTGTTTGGAATATGAAAATTAGACTGAGTCCATTTTTCTCCTCTGCCAAGACCAGCCATCACGAACCAGCTAAGACGACCCAGTTCCTGAGTAGCTTTGTGCCAGCAGAGGAATTGCTTTTATTTATAAAGCTTTCAGTTTTCCCAATGGGACCTGAGAGGGTTTTGAGGGGGATGATGCAGAAGCTGAATACCTGAGTCCAAGCTAAGGAGCAGTAACTTTTTTCTCCTTTATAGTCAACAAAGAAAAAAAACCCACATCGTTCAGTTCCCCTAAAAACTAACTCATTCCTGGAGGAATGGAGTGGGTCAAATGGCAAAAGTGTTTGTTTTGAAGGTGTCATATACTTCCAATTGCTGTTGGCTACTTTTCAGTACAGTAGATTTCTAAAATCTCAAATTAGCAAAATCACAGAAAAAAATAAAGTTCCCACAAGAGTTGGGTATATGGTGCAACGTGAATTTTCACTCCTTGTAACATTCCTTTATTCCATTTGGCTTTTCACATGATAGAGCAGAAGAAACTAAGTTCTTTATCTAGCTTATCTTTGTGGACATAAATATTTGCATATTCAGAAGTTGGCTTAGTTAGAAAAACACAAAAATCTTTTTTTATTATTAGTATTATTATTTTTTCAGAAAACTTGAATCAGCTGTACACACAGGAATTACCTTTATAACATTTCCTGGATAAGACTTCCCCAAATGGAAATTACTGTTTCATGTATCATCCCTGGGGTCTTGGTGTATCATCACTGTGGGTCAGTGCATCTACAAGCTGATCTCAAGTGGTTCTCAAACTATGAGGAGCTCAAGCATGTTCAAGCAGTGTTTGATATTTCAAAAATTTTACCTGATAAAGTTGAAATATGTGTTGGCATGAAGCATAGCTCTCTTCCAGATGCCATGTGCTTGTGGCAAAGAAGAAAACACTAGTTTTTCACGTTACAGAATTATATAATCATTTAGGTTGGAAAACACATTTAAGATCATCGAGTCCAACCATTAACTTAACACTACCAAGTCCACCACCAAACCATGTCCCTAAGTGTCATATCTACACATCTTTTGAATACCTGGCCATCCATCCGGTTTTTCATCCAGCGAAGAGTACACCTGACCAAGACAGGAGCAGCCAGTTTCTCCAGGAGAATGATGTGGAAATGGTGTCAAAAGCTTTACTGAAGCCCAGGTAGATAACATCCATAGCCTTCCCGTCATCCACTAAGCGGTTCATCTTGTAGGAAATCTAGAAGGAGATTGGGTTAGTCAAGCAGGACCTGCCTTTCATAAACCCATGCTGACTGGGCCCGATCACCTGGTTATCCTGTACGTGCCGCATGATGGCACTCAAGATGATCTGCTTTGTAACCCTCCCTGGCACCGAGGTCAGGCTGACAGGCCTGTAGTTCCCCCGATCCTCCTTCCGTCCCTTCTTGTAGATGGGTGTCACGTTTACTAACCACCAGTCAACTGGAACCTCTCTGGTTAGCCAGGACTGCTAAATGATTAAAAGTGGCTTGGTGGGCACTTCCACTAGCTCCCTCAGTACGCAGTATCCCTCAGCAATCATAGGTGAGCCCATTATTGTTATGAAAATAATTACTTAAGCACTCTGCAAAAAAGGTGGCAAACATTACCATGAGGTGCAGGGCTGGTAAGTAAGTGGCAGTAAAACAGTAAGCAACAATAAGTTATCACAGAGCTAACCAGAAAGATAAGTAAAAATAGAGAAACATGTAAGAAAGGAGGGAGTTTAATTAATGGTAAGTGAACATAATAAGTAAACAAAACAGTGTGAGAATAAAAAAAAAATGACAAAATATCCTATGCCTCAAACGTATACTGTTTTGATATATGTTACTCAGTTTTGCTTCATTTTACAAAGATTTTCTGGGGATTTCAAACTAGACCAACCTTATGTATTTTAGAGTACATGTGCAATGCTAGGGACACCGTGGCATTTTATGTCACTCTAAACGCTATGAGAACAGTGGTTTCTCCTGCGTTTGGAAGATTTTGACTGATGGCAAATTTCACCTTTCAACTGTAAAATGATTCAGTTTTTTCATAAATCTTCCTGAGGTTTAGAAAACTAATATGAAAAGTAAGAATCAATTACAATTATTAAGTTTTGTTTGTCTGATTTCATTACTATGAAATTTATGTGTTTCTTTAGCAAGCATTCTCCTCAAGCCCTGAGGAGAAGGACTTGGAGGGAGTTGGTTGATGAGAAGCTCAACATGATCCAGCAATGTGCGCTTGCAAGCCCAGAAAGCCAACCATATTCTGGGCTGCATCACAAGAAGCATGACCATCAGGTCAAGGGAGGTGATTGTCCCCCCTCTGCTCTGCTCTCATGAGACCCCGCCTGGAGTACTGCATCCAGCTCTGGGGCCCCCAGCATACGAAGGACATGGACCTGTTGGAGTGAGTCCAGAGGAGGGCCACAAAGATGATCAGAGGGCTGGAGCACCTCTCGTGTGAAGACAGGCTGAGAGAGTTGGGGTTGTTCAGCCTGGAGAAGAGAAGGCTCTGGGGACACCTTAGAGCAGCCTTCCAGTACCTGAAGGAGGCCTACAAGAAAGCTGGAGAGGGACTTTTTACAAGGCCACATAGTGACAGAACAAGGGGTAATGGCTTTAAACTGAAAGAGGGTAAATTTAGATTATGTGTAAGGAAGAAGTTCTTCACTCTGAGGGTGGTGAGGCACTGGAACAGGTTGCCAGAGCAGCTGTGGATGCCCCATCCCTGGAAGTGTTCAAGGCCAAGTTGGATGAGGCTTTGAGCAACCTGGTGTAGTGGAAGGTGTCCCTGCTCATGGCAGGGGGGTTGGAACTAGATGATCTTTAAGGTCCCTTCCAACACAAACAATTCTATGATGATTCTATGATGATTAAACCCAGAAGGGGAAGAAGGTAGGCCAGATTTGAAAAACTTTGAGAATTCCAAGTTTGCTAATGTGTTATAAAAAAAATATCCATGAATGCAATGGACTTGATGTATGCAGGAACATGCCATAGTTTTCTCAGACCTGAAGCTGAAACTGTTTCTGAAATAGTCACCATTACCCTTGTTAGTGTGTGGATACTCCATTTTTTGCTTTCTTTATACAGTTAAGCCAAAGTTGAGCTCAAGCAGTTAATGTTATTGTAAACTGGGGATAGCTTGAACTTTAGGACATTAAAAATAAGGGCATATGGCTTTTAGAAACACTAAATGTTTTATTATTCATTCTCTTCTTTAATATTTTAGTAAAGATTTTAAGGTGACTCTTAGATTTAAGATTTCTTACAGATATCGGATTGCAGGCACGGTGGAAAGCAAAACAATTATTGGGTGTTATCCATTAAGAAGAATTCAAATGGCAACTGTTAACAATCTGTAACACCAGGGTAGTGGTGGGGTTTTCTCTATGTTATAAAAGACCCTCAAAGTTACCATAAAGCTTCATTCACTTTCAGTGTGATAGGTTACACATGTGATGGTTTATTTTACAAGCAAAATCTGCATGTAAGCTGTAAAGTGCCTGAATGCTTGGATTACAAAATGGAAAAATAAACAACTGTAATTAAGGGATCAAGCATTCCAATATTGCTCCTATTACATCATGTGACTTTATTTTCCTAAAAGCACTTCAGAGAAATATTGTGCCAAATTGAGAACTTTAATCTCTTCTGAGATGATCTATGAAATGTGGATATTCTAGTCAGAAAAAGCAGCATTAACATGTTGATTGTAGAACACATTTTCTGGGAAATCTTTCCCGAGTCGTTTGTAAGCTTTAAATGAAAGTATAACTATTGAAGTCACCTGTCTAATTTAATTATTCATGATTTCATTTTCTAAAGGAAATTAAAAACCTTTCATAGTTCATCTGAAGGTGTATTGCATGCATTGAATTTTAGCCTGAGAGCTATTACAAATTAAAATAGGTACGCTTTTGAAGCTTTTGTAGGTTTTGAAAGCATCTATGAAATTAAGGACTACAGAGGTAGCATTCTTAAGTTTATACTACATTGTAAACTGATTGCGAAGTTCATGCAGGTCTTGTTAGAGATGCTATTTTCAACATTAAAAATGTTGAAATGTTGATTATACTGTGAAACACTGTTTCACAGCAGTAATGCACAGAAGGCTACAAAAGGTGCTTCCAACTGTTTGATTTGTAAATCAAACCCTAATTCTGAACGCCGATACCTGATAAAAGCTTAACTAAGAAAAGTTTGCAGTATTGGAACAACTGGAATCTATCAGTGATGTATTCAAGTACACATATTTTCACCAATTACTAAAACTTACCGTACTTTCTTAGAGATTTCAGTTTTTAAGTGCTTTGTGAATCTTAAGTTTTGGAATGCTACATTTTCAGAAATGTAATAGATTATTCTACTTTATATTGATATGTTTTAAAAAATTCTATTGCACAAATTATTTTTTTTCAGAAAACTCTACTAGGCTGTGTAAGTCTTTCCTAAATGATATATTTATTTTTTTGTCTGACCTCAGAAGGGCCTTTATTTTATATATTTTATTATTATTAATGAAAGAATGGAACATCAAGCTTTAGTGAAAAAAGAAATTTGATGTTTTGCACTAAATTTAGCTATTTAATGAAAGCAACCCATTGAGATGCAGGAATGCATAAAAATTAAGGACAAGAAATGAGAAGGAAAACCATATGTACAAAAAGAACAAAATTACATACTACTCTTCCCCTGCTTTGCTATCTACTTGGCAAGGCAAAATTATCTGTCTTTTCCTAAAAGCACAATATCTTTAGGGACCACAGTGATTGGATTCAGAATTTTGCAGATCATCAACAGAAAACTTTTACTACCTCAGTGCCCAAAATACCCGTCCAAGAAAAAGCTTCGTATTGATTTTGAGGGAATAGTGCCACCTACTGAGCCAATATCTTCCATTTCTGTAGCACTTGAAGAGAGTTCCTGTAAATACAGATTTAATCCAGTGTTGTGAACTTGAAAAATCTTCCACTTCTTAATCTTTGAACATTATTTTTATGTTCCTAACCAAGGGGTTTTTTTCATTAAATTTATTCTACCAGCTCCTAAATTAAAGGCTAAACTGCATGGATGTAGCTCATATCTACTAATGGGTTTGTGCACTCTAGCATGTGAGGCTCAGAGCCTATATGATATTACAAATGCTGAATATGAATAATGAAGAACATGGCTCCAGGCTCTTAGATAAGGAAGGGAGTCCACTCTTTCCATCTGAATTTTATTGGCAAACCTCAAGATTTTCACAAATAAGTAAGATAGGGGATTTGTTATAGCTTAAGTTAAAATAAAATGTATCCTATGCATAGCAATGATACTTAGGTCAATGCAATGTTTGTTTTCTTTCTAGGTTCCCAAGAGACAACAGATGATCCAAGTAAAACAGAATTACAGGAGGTTTGTCTCATTTTAGAATATTTTATTTCACAGCATTAATTATATCTTTTGAAGTCATAAAATGAGATATGTCTTTGCTATAAGTTCAGTTAGGAAGCCTATAAATCAATAAAAAGGCATCCAAAGTAAATAGACTAGAAAATAAACATTGTTCTTAAGATGGACATTTTTATCAAAACAATCCACAGACAATTCAGGGCAAGATATGTGATGGCAAAGAGAATCAGTCTATTCTTCTGTTATCCCACCAATTTAGAAGAAAGACAAAGACCCAGTGTGAATGCAGCTCTGGGGTTTGGCATCCTTAAAAAATTATGGAGGCATCAATAGTTAAGGTTATATTCCAATTTACACAGAAAAGAGGGTTGAAATCCTCCCTTTACATTTTGGTGATGGAATTTGGTCTCCAAAATCATCATAATAATTCTTAATAGAACTATTTTAAAAAACTTTAGTGAAATATTTAGTAACAAATCTTGTAGAGAAACATCCTTGAATGTTCTAAATTTTCATTCTTCTCATAGCTCTCTAAGTTTCTGTTAAAGGTACAGTCATTTTCCATTAGTCTTTCTATTCCATTTGCAGGAGGGAAAACTGAGAATAATTCTAATGAAGTTAAGACATCTCAGTGTGTGAAATCCTGAGATTAATGGGCCAAAGGGCTCTGAATCCGCAGCTTTCAATCACAGTTCTGATATTTTTTAATCCATCTATTTCTTAAGGTGTCAAAATGTGTGTCCAGTTAAAACATAACCTGTGATTAATGACTGTGGTATTTGAGTTATAATTTGCTTCCACATTTGCTACAGTTAATGATGGATGAGGAAGACCAATGAGGGAAAACTCTTGCATAAGATCTGCCTTTATCAGTAAAGAATGGAAATCAGAACTCAGAACAAAGTGGAATGCTCACTTGGTTTTCAAAATTCATTTCCTGAAGGGTAGGTGAAAAAAATCAATATAGAAAACATTTTCGTGGAATGAAAAGTTCAAGAAATAATAATTTTGTAATATTGCTTCATTTTGGACCAATTAACCATTAATTTACGTCTCTTCATTTTATTGTGGTGCTGAATGGAAACTAGTTCTGTCATTTTTCTTTCATAGGGGAGTCTGGTTTTTATGTAGAGTATTGTTCTCAGGAGAAGAATTTTGCATTTGACTGAGTGAAACAGTAGATTAAACAAGAGTAGCATCCTGTTCTAAATTACAGTTTGGCACTTTGGAATTCTTGGTTGAAAACTTATATGGAGCACAATATTATAGACTGTGCTTTGTTTCAGAATGAGCAAACAATGAATTACTTGGCAAGTAAATTCCCAGATGTATAAGATAAGATACACCCATTTTGCATCCATAGGATTTTATATTTTAAAGTAATATGTACCATTACATTTCTATATAATTTTGTTATCCCTATCCTTTCATTAAGATTTGTCATGGGGCAAATCCAGAGATCATTTAAAAACAAACAAATCAGGAGTTCTGATTCAGCTGAATATTTCCCTTCAGATTTAAGAAGGTGAAACAGAGCAGAATACAGCTCACTACTCTAGGACCAGCAGACAGCTTATACTCAACATTCATTGTTCAGTTGAAGCCTATGTTTAAGGATAAATAGAAATAACACAACTAAAACTTCTGCTTTAAACTGAGCATGCACTTACATGTCTTGTTAAGTCAGGAACACTCCAGAAGTTTAGACTGGTTTTGTAGATGGATCAGAGGAAAAATGGACATGTAATGCTTATGGTGAAGCTATAGAAAAAGGAACTGTGCATATTGCACATGAAAAAGTCTGTCAAAGGCCCTGGAAAATCCATGCCTGACAGGCAAAGCCATTGTGATCAACAAAAAAATATGTAGAATTTAAAGGTAGTCTGCCAGCAAAACCTTAAAGTAGCTCCAGGCACATTAATGTACCGATTTGAATAACATAATTTCTTATGTTTTCCATGCACATAAAATCATCTGCAAGGAGTTTATGTATTAAAATGATGGATGACTGTGTATTGAGACTCAACCAAAAGGATATTTAGGAAAAGCAGGAGTGGCATTTTGTATGAGAAAATCTGTGAGTGGTTTTGTGCAGATGGAATGTAATAACTTTCTCTCTAACCTATCCTGTGTTTGGAAGACAATATATTGCCTTTTAGGGAAGATGGCTTAAAGAGAATAGATCTCTCCCTCCTCTAACTGCTGTGATAATGTCATTTTAACTCAACACAGTAAATAAAACACATGCACATATACAAGCACACTTACTCATATGCATTAAAAACAGAAAAAAAATTACATATTTTTCCCTAGAGCGTAAGCTGCAGCATTATTTCAAAACATTGATTATGTGATACACACTATAAACTTTAGGGAATGTAAAAAGATTAAGACCAGAAAAAGAAGCTTTTAAAAAGGAATGAAGGAACTTGAAGGTGGTGTGTAAATGAAATCAAATATTGAGTATAGGGACAGATAGATTTCAGGCCTTCTGAGTCTGAATCTAAGAATAATGATTATCTGTTCAGTGCACAGAGATTTATGTCTCAAAACTCTCTCAAGACCATGAGAAATGTCATCACCAATTTGCGAAAATGCATTTCTCTTTCTTCTCTAGCACACAGACATTGCTGAGTGTGTTACAAAAACCATCTTTATCAAAACTTCTTCCTGCACATACTTTTCTTCCTGCTGTTTTGCATCTTTCCACCAGTTCCCTTGTCTATCATACAGACAGATCATCACCAAGATACTTATCTTTAGTATTAAGGTAATTTTCCTCCTGGATTTAGCAGTAGAGCTTAGAAAATGTACTAGGAAAAAGATTAAGAAATTTTTCTTTCATAAAACGGAATGGAATGGAATAGGTAAGATAAAATCCAATATCACTATTCAACTGAGTGAGGACTAAATCTTTCCTATCAGCATGAGAATTTTTAAAAAGGGCAATCTAGAAAGTCTTGTCTAAGGGAGGGGGGCAAGAATAAATATGAGTGTTAAGTATGCTAGTATGAGCACTGTCTAGCTTGTGTTCCTCTAAGACCCTTACTTGATATTGGAGACAGGAATCTATTATATGCCAAAATAAAGCAGATATTATTACAGGCTTTACAAAAAAAAAAAAATCAAGAAGTGTTTAAGGAGTGAGGATTTTAGTAGCCACAAGCAAAAATAAAAATCATCATGAGACAGTCATTCCCATTTGAAATGGATGGCCCTGGTGTCATTTTTCAAATGCCACTGGCCTGGCAAGGAAACAGTACCCTACAGACTCCTACAGCTCATTCCCAGAAGTGTATTCTTGTGAAGTTGTCATTCTTTTGGGATAATTTAGCACAGCTACAGTTTATTATGAAATTTCTCATACTTATCAAATCCTCATAAAACTATAATGATAGAGTTTACAGCTTATATCTAAAAAAAAACCCACACAAAATTTATAAAGCTACTGGTTTTTATCATAGTATATTTATACTGGTTGAAGTCAAAGTTTTTCCCAGCTCTGGTTGTGACCAACAATGTGGGTAGTCTATTCAAAGGAGGCACTTTATTTTTACTTGATCAGAGGGAAGATGAAACATAACAATCTTGATCTACACTAGAATTTCTAAAGTTAAGTTATGTTGATAGTATTTGGTAAACCACATTATACGAGTCTTGTATTTCCACTGTGATCGCATGAGTAGAAATCTGGGTTCTAATGGACAACTTTGCATGTCTTTTTTCAATTTCAGTTTCTGCAATTATTGTCTAGTATCTTCTGTTTCTAAACTTTTTTTGTAAAATTTTCACCTCCCCCCAAGAAAGACAAAAGGAGCATTAAAACAGTCATAGGAAACTGACTGGAAATTCATAGAAAAACAATAAAAGCCAAGAAATTTAGTGCAGAAGGAGAACTGGAGTGCTGCCATGATGTGATGATCTTTACCCCATCTATAAACTGTGCATCTCTTGCTTTACTTAATATAAAGGATCATGGCACAAATAAATCGGGATTCACTGTACATCTACAGAAGTCACCACTGCGGCAGTTTCTACTAGCTAAGAATTAGTCCAACATGAACATTTTTCAAGGCATGAAATGAGTTATTTTTTTCAATACAATAGCAAAGAGGAAATTTAATAGGACAGAAATTTCTTTCCTTATGCCATGCACTCTTAACTCCCACTCACAAGCAGTGTTGCTGCATGCCAGGGAAGTGCTCCTTTTCAGACATACGGCATGTTCCAGTTCTTACTGAAGTCTGTTGGATTCGATGGGAGTTAGGTCACATTCTTAAAATGGGTTCTGAACGGACAGCAAAGAGCATAGATCAGCTCTTCATGAACAAGTTTCATTGTAGTCTGGCACTTCTGAGCTCACACTTCTCCCCCCGCTTTCTCTCTGATAGTCCAATGGAAAGTCGACCATCTGTCTATAAAGGAGAAAGCTTTGATATGTATGAACAGCTCAGCTTTTACTCAGCTTGGAAGCATTCTGCACATTAGTGTGAAATGCTCTTAGAAAACCTACCATGACAGTTTTATGAATGGAGTCCATTGTAAATTTAAACTTTGAAACAGAATTTATGGTCTATGCTTAATGGTTAAAAAGAGAGTCAGCTGGGGCAGGTATCTTGGAAAGTCTCTATGGTTCATGAATAGTGAGCTCCAAAGTGAGCCAACTTTGCTTTGCACTTCAGAGAATGATTTCTTCATTTGAAGGAATTTGTTCTTTTCCATAGTGCTGATGAAATAAAGGAGGAGGAAAAAAAAAAGAAAATAAAAGGAAGAAAAGAAAACAAGTCAGTATAAACTACAAATAATGCACTTTCATGCATCAAAATATGCACAAGGGATTAAAGGAACAACAAAAATCAGAAAAAAATATTGCTTTCTTATTTCTAGAGCAACTTTTAGAGTTCATTCTCTGTTCTCATTTTCTAGGAAGCTTAAAGAACTAGAAGTTTATTTTGAACTCTACATGATACTACCATGCAACAGGCATTACTTTGTCCTAACAGTGAAAAAGAATCTGGGGATGAGGATTTCCTGTCTTCATGGTTCAGCTGGAGATTTTCAGACTCTCTGACACCGTTTGTGGCTAGGGTTTTCTTTGGACTTTTAGGCTTATTAACCTCATCCACCAAAAATTTAATTCTAGAAAGAAACCTGATTGACAGCAGATGTTAATGGCATCTCAAGGATTTTTTCTACCTTAACTACTCCTTCTCCGCCTTCTTTAGTTGTCTGATCCAAGAGCTTTCCTCTTTTGACTAAAAATTTTTCAACTGAGCTTCAGTCCACGCTTTCCTCTCTTAACTCTTCCCTCATTCATCCCTGAACCTTTTCATACTTTTCAACTTCAATTCCATTTCTTTCCTGCTGGCAAAATAATTCCCTTCTTCCACTCAGCTACTACACACCAAACCATCAAACCATTGTGTAATTGGCTATCCCCAGTATATCCTTTTTATGGGGGTATTATTTTGTCTGTTTTTGCTGTCATATGACTTGTGTTTTAGATTTTGAACACTTACTGACAAAGACTAGCTAAGAAAGGTGGTTTGACAGAGTCAAGAGAACTAGTTTTGATTAGTAGCTCTGCATTATAGAATTTTATTTTTTTTATACAGTCTTTGATCTAAGTCTTTGATATGATTTATTCTGTTCTTATGGTAGAATGGTGGCATATCTACAGAGTACAATGCATACCTGCAAGAGGTGACTAAAGTATCTCAGAGTTAGGTAGCTTCATTTTCTCTCATTCTCTGGGAATACTGTTTTTCTCAAACTGTTTTCCTTTGCTGCTTCTCATGCTAACACATCCATTCTGGGATCTAGAACAGGTCAGCTTCTGCCACAGGAACAAAGGATACATAAAGCTATCCTCCCAGTGGCATTTGTGGGATATAATGAAGGAAAGAAAATTTTGTATTTGTGCTCCAATTTACTCTGAATCTGGTTTATTGTTACACTAACTCCAGAAAATGTATTTATGTTCCAGATTATTGTAGTATAGAGTACACATGACTGTTTAAGTAAACTTTTCCTGTATTTTCTCTAGTTAAGTATTTTTACAATACACTGGGCTTACTTAATATTTCCTACAACAGAAACTTTCACATTCCTCAAGCTATCATATTGCTTCCATCTTACCTTTTCCCTCAGCTGCACATATTGCATTACCTTGATAACCTGTCATACTTCATTATATATATAGACCTAGATTGTCTTTCTAAAGATGCTATCTCAATTATCTTCAACTTTTATAGTGAACTGCTCTAATCTCAAACTCTAATATCACTTTTGGAAGCAGTAGTTTGAAGAAAGCAGGGAAAAGTGTTTATTAAAAGTGTAATTTCCCATACAAACTCAAATTGTTGAAAGGAAACTAATTCTTTCAACTGTGTGAAAAAAAGAACACTAATCTTTTACTATGTCTTTAATGTTCAGCAAATAATATATTAAAAAAACACTTAACAAAAGAAACAAAGAGAATTTCTTTTCATTTTATGTGTAGAGAAATGCTTTGTCTATTCTCCTGGTGGTGAGGTAGAGAGAATGCATAACACTGAAGGCTGATACAGCATAAAACCCTGAATTTTGTATCTCCTTAAATAATTTATTTCTATTATCAACAATAACGGAATTGGAGCCAGGCCATGAATGATCAGCACCACTTCCAAAATGAATATGCATCTCCATGTCTTCTGGTATGAGATTCTGGAGTGTTTTCAGGATCTGGCAGTATAGTAACTAGATGCGCCACTTTTAGTAAATGAAATTAGTAACATAAATCTGCCATAGTCCTAAAGAAACCAATGAAGTTAAATCAATGTTGAATTTGAACCATTTCCTCAAAACACAAACATGACTTGATTGAAACTTTGGCACTAAGCAAGTATTTTTGTGGTGACTTCAGTGTAAGATTTCTTTCACTGTTAACCCTTCATCATATTGAAAAAAAGCCTAAGAAATTTAGAACAATTTTACAAAATGCACAAGTAACATAGTTATCACCACTGCTTTCTTTTCCTAAATATATACACTTTGTTTTATTCCTTTTTCTTTTTTGGTACTCCCAAACATTGGAAATAGTCAATTCTTTGCATAAGAGTTTTAAAGATACCAGCCATTGTCATTTGTTGAAAATGAGAGTGAATCAAGATGAGTAGCACCCTGACCTACAAAGTACTAATCCACACAAAGTATCCTATATTTTAAAAACCAATATTGGGAAATTAGCCTGTAGAATTGTCCTTCAGTTGCAAAGATCAAGGTCTGAATTTCAGTCTAAGGACAAGCTTTATTAGTCAGAGCTGCTTATTTCCTATATATTTCCTGTCCTAGAAAAGAGGTTTCAGACCCATGACATGCTACTTGCTCCCTGTGTGAAGCTTTCTCTAATAAACTCATGTATATTTCTTTGCTCAGATTCGTCTTGTGGTTTAGATAAATTTATGTCTCTCTCTGAAGCCACCACTGTACAGGTAAGGATCACCTTTAACTCAGTGAGGGAATAAGAAATTGTTTTTTTTTTTTCAATTCAGTTGTGATCAAAGCTTGAAACACACTGTGAATACAAGTTTTTAATGTAAAGATAAGCTTCTCACTGGAAAGCATGTGATCAGTTAATTTATCATTCTGTTTGGATATATCTGGCCACTGGACAAGCTAGGAAGCACTCTAAATAAAAAAAAAAAGTCTTGCTTGGGTAACTCATTCAGGCTGAGATCTGAAAATAGTCTTGTGATTTTTTTTAGCAAGAACAAAGCTAGATACAAGTGAAACTTAAAAAGGTCTGGTTCAATCAAACACACAGTACAGCTTCTGGAGAGAACATTGTCTGTGATTTCCATGGCTCCTGAGCTGGTCATATCTTGAACTTGAATTGGGCTCAAAAGCAGAACAGTGCTCAATAAGATAACCTATGATTCATAAGCCGTTGAACTGTGGGCAAATATTCTTAAATTCCTGTGTGCCACCTTCCCATCAGATGGCATTTGCCTTCTAACAATATTAGGTGCAGCAAAGGAACAAAGTCAATTAAACTACAACAGACATTCTTGTAACTTTTCCACAAGTTTATTTGAAAAGGAAAATAACTTTATTCTGACATTTCTAAAGTCATTCAAGCCAGGAAATCATTACCAAAAATGCAAATGATTATAGTCTTAATTTACTTTTATCTAATGAAATTATGTTAGCTCTTCATCCTTCTTCTTTGCAGTAGAGTGGTATTTTTCAGCCCTACTCAGATACTGGCATCACTTGGAATTTCAATTACTCCTTTTACTTTAATCATCAGGAATATAATCTCATGCCGCAATCACCCACTGCCTTATTCTACTGGGAATGTTTATGTATTTCTTGATTGTTGTAAGTGATGAGACTGCACACAAAGTGAAAGCAGGCTAAGGACACATTACAGAAAAAAAAAAAAAAAGAAAAAGAGAAAAAGAAAAGAAGAAAAGAAGAAAATATAACCCTGTCCCATACGCTTACCATGTGGTTTGGGCTGAACAGTGCACAATGTGGCTGTATCTCAGAAATTAAGCCTATCTTAAGCTGGCAAATTCTATAACCCTGAACATGAAAAGATTGGTGGCAGCAATCTGGTTTCACATATTTCCATTCAGATCCTTAGGCAAATGTGTGTGCTTTGGATTTTGAGCTGGGAATCTTAAGCCTTCTCAATAGATTCCCAACACTTTCTGGTTTCAGCCAGCCTGAAAACAGCCTCTGAGAATTTAACTTACAGATGTGTGCCTTAATGAGCTCAACCACCAGTATTTAAAGATCTGTAAACTATGCAGAAGTACGGCATCCCTAGAGTTTTCTTTTCCAGCCCCTGCAAAAGTAATATTTAAACAAGCAGCAACTGTCGTTTGCAATGTAAACCAACAGCTAACCAACAGGAAGGTTAAAATCTCTAGTCTTATTAAGTGCTGATTTGAAAAGCCTTGAGAAAATACTCTCCTGTTTGGCTTTTTTCTTTTTTTTTTTCTTTTTTTCCTTCTTAATGAAATGGAAATTTTTGACATTTACAGTAATATTAGTAGACCTCAGATCTTCCCAATTTTCCAGAAAATAAAGATTGTTCACTCACCTATGACATATATTACAGCACCACTTTAAAAAAATGCAGTGGTTTACTTGGGTATTCCCTTATCTCTGTTAATGTCCCTCAGAAAATAAATCACATAACCAATCAATCCCTAAGGTGCCTTCAAGACATTTGCTCCTTTTGCCTGATGTGCACTGAACTTAAGCTACTTTGAGCATTAAGCTGGTGATGGCCACACTTTCACGTATTTCACAAAACTCATCTCTAATGTATCTAACAAAACCTATTCTGTCACCTCTAGCCATCTGGCTAAAATGAGAATTCAATAAACTTGCAATCACAAATTTAAATATTTTTGCGAAAACACATGCTTATTAATGTTTTGGTTTCTTGCTTTCATTTTATAACAATTCTGTCCTGTTCACTTACTGAAAAAAACCTGAAGTTCCAAAAATGTCTGTAGCAGGAATTGTTTCCGAAACTTTTATCCCAAATAAAAGTCAAAACCAGCCTAAATGCGTTATATTCAGATAATCACCCAAAAAATCTGTGCTTCCAAACTACCCGTGTTTGTGGTTACCTGGGCCATGTGCGTTTATTTGCACTCTTCTTCACCTTGTCTACCTGCTGTGATCCATCTGCACAAGAAATTTATATTGTCAACTGGTAAATACAGCTGGCTCTGTGGCAGGTCTGAACTCACTTGGTGAATTTCACCTATGAGGGTTACTTGAGTATCAAAAGTTTTGCTTTTGACAATACCATGTAATATTTTTCAGGTCACAGAAAGAATGTGGGAAGGTTTATATGTTGCCAGACAAGAGAAGAAATGCTTTGGAGAGGTCCACAACAGGCACACTTGAGTTGATAATTCAAAATACTGTTTTTAAAATGCTGTAGTATACTACACCGCAGGTCAGAAATACATATTAAAATATACCAAAGATGTGCTTTCATCTTACCACTTATCACGTGGTGACACCTCATCTTTCCAGCTCCTAAGAGCCTTTTAGACACTCTATTTTCCTTTCCAAGGAATGGAGATAAATTGACCTTTAGAAGTATCTAGGAAACTTAAGAAACTTGTAATGGTGGCTCTAGATAATGATTTAAAAAAACCACTTTTATTTCATATTGTGCCCTTAAAAAAAGGGCACAATTTTATGGGTATTTTTTAAAAGTCTGAATCAGACTCTTAAATATAAATGAAAAAGTTCAAAAAATAAAAATGTTGGTTTTTGGTTTGTTTTTGTTGTTGTTGTTGGCTGTTTTGGTGTTTTTTTTACTTCTTAGGAAACGGGTAAACCCTCTAACTGTTATGAAATGTGATTACATTTTTACATATGTATTGAGTCTGAGTCCTTATTAGTATTTTTTTTAATATGGTTAAACACAGCAAGAGAAGCTTTGAATCTATTTGTCCTTAATAGCTTTAGAGATTCTGTTTTTCATTTCATTAACTTCTGCTCTGCTGCGTGACCTGACATTTTACTTCAAACTGTTGGGAAGGGGTCATCCATGTATACGCTTAATTTCATTAGATCATAAGAGTCTTGAATTTTGTTTCTGGGCAGCTCTCTCACCTTGGATCAAAAAGACTCACTTAGGTAACTGGACTATTCAAGTCAAGCAAGAAACTACCAGCCAGTTAATAGCCTTGTGCATGTGGAATTCTCCAAATCAGCCTGTTAAAGGGAAGGCCCTGAAAATTCAAGAGTTAGTAATAGCTAAATTTTAAACAGGTGCATAGACATGAACAAATGATGGCTCTTGACTAAAGTAAGCTTATTTCCCCTCCTAAGCATTTTTTTAACCTGAAATGGAATTTTCATGAATCTGAACTGTTTTTATACAAAGTTACTGAATACTTGGTACCTGATTTTTTTGAAAACGTTTTTCTTAAAATGATGGCTTATATGCTAGCCACACTAGGCCAAATTCTGTTCTGCATTGCACTCTGCAGCTGAGAGGGAGAGTGGAATTTGGTCCATGACATTAATCAAATAGTACAAAATGGCATTTTGTTTCTTTTTTCAGATTCTGACTTTGATTTTAGCTACCAAGCATGTCCACACTGATACATACTTTAGTTAAAAGAACAAGAAGGAAAATATTTTTCATGATGTAGTGGACTCAACTATAGGGAAGATAAAACTAACTGTGAAGATGTTGAAAGGAATATACAGGAAATAATTGGGGGAGTGCAGGGGTGGGGAAAGAGTTTTTTTCACTACCAGTAGTCTCAGATCAGATCCAGACCACAGATATATGAAGTCTGTAAGAAAATAGCATACTCCTCAGTTCTCTCATTGTTTGGCTCTTTGAATAATTAAAACTGCTTCCTAATTAAAGGAGACATTTATCACTACATCAATGACAGTCTACAAAGTCTTTCTTTTACTTTGTTAAGTTTTCCACCCTTCTTCATAATATATATTTGAAAGACATGATAAAGAAAAAAACCCTTAAGTTCCAAAAAAAAGGAGAAAAGAAATCATTTCAGGTGATCCAAAGAGCGTGAAGCTCTTTGTGGATTTTGCATTTACTATGTAATCGATGATAATCCTTCTGTCCTTGTGTCACTTGGATCCCCTACCGCAGCAGTCCAACCCAACCAAATCTTTATACACTTTGGAAACGATTCTGAGAAAATTTGTTAAAACTCTCATTCTCAAGCCAGAAGTCAGATTTACAGAAGTGTGTGGAACAACCATTTGGGGAATTGCATGAATTTGCCGTAGCCTTATCTTTACCTTGTGAAAAGAAACCTCACTTCCTTTCCCTTCCTACAGAACAGTTATACTGACTTACACAGCTACGGATCAAAACAACTCCTTTCTTTTTATGTGACCAAAACTAGCACATGACAGCCAGGTATAAAATTGGAATTAAATCTCCTGCCTGTCTGACTGCTTACTGGTTACCTTCACTACACTCTTGGCTTCTGACTGCTCTCACTCTTTTCCTAAATGTCTGATCTAAAACAATTTCACTTTGTTTTTCTTCTGACCTTTCCAGTGTTGAATTCTACCCAGATTCCTCTCTGCACTGAAGTCTGCACATACAGGTCACATATAGCTGATAGAAGGTGAAAGGAAAGCACATGTATGGAAAGCCCGGAGACAGCTTTTCCCTCCTCACAAAGAAGTCAGAGACAACAATGTCCCCCACGCATGAGGTCCAGTAAGCAGAAGTTTGCTTCTAAATTGATGATAGCTGGATTCTTCCTCTTGCCTCTACAGCTCCTGTGGCAGCAGAGCTGAAGCTGCAGGCAACTAGCCTTTTTTTCTTTCTTGTTTTGCCAGGTCATTTTCCTGATCCATCCAGTCTCTGGCTAGTACTGCCTTGGCTCACCACCCAGCCACACAAGAGTTAGTGCTGGCAGAAGAGAGGCAAAAGGGGCAATTTCCCTTTGGTTGACTTTAATTAGCTTAAGCCAGTTCCGACACTGAAGCCCTGGGAACAGCACTGGTATGATACCACACTCAGGATTAATTCCCCCTGGTTTGCACACTGTACAGAGAATTTTGACTTTTGAGGTATTCCCTCCAAGATGCTGGGTCTCCTTGCGCTCCTGCCTGCTACTGCCAATGCTGCTGACGTGCAGCCAACATGGCAATGCAGCTGCTTTTGCCCTATCTGGCTCTGGCTGGTGCCAGTCTGCATTCTATCTGTTCTAATACTAACATACACATTGTGCTTTCAGAAAAAAGAGAAAAAAAAACTAATACTGGTCTGGTATGCATAGTATGGACAGGATGGTATTTTTGATTTGAGTACTCCTTATTCCTAGCTATCAGTCACTTTGAGACAATAAAATCTCAAAAACTATGTTTATTTGAAATAAAAGCATTGGAAGCTCTGACTGGAAGGCTACAGATATACATCACAGAAAATAGGGTGCTAAGAGAGGATGTGGCTTTACAGTTATTTTAGGTCTGTAGAAAATTCATTTGTCCAGAGAAAATCTCAAGGAACGAGGGAGAAAGAGAATGATCCTATCTAAACCCATCACAGTAAAACTATTTTAGAAACTCACTTTGATCTCATGCTAACTTACAAGAAAATGTATCCCAAATAAGATTTTCAAAACTTATGCCTCAATCCAGAAGACACAGATTGTTCAAACAGAAATTATTTAAAATTCCTGCATTAAGAAAAAGAGTTCCAACTTACTCTATTAAGGGATAGCTTAGAAACGGCTTATACATTTATTAAAAATGTCAGAGAAAATAACATCTGGAGGAGGTAATGGTTGAAGAGAAATTTGAATGCACTTCTAAGCCACTATATAAGCATAAAATTTTAGTTCAGTATATTCTATAATAGACTAACCAGGCTATACACACATATGTACTCCTATAAAAATCTATCTATTTAGCCACTTATGCCATAAAACACATTTTAAAAATATATACAAGTCTCTAAAGAATTTAACAGTTAACTACAAGCTGTATTATGTCAGCATAGAGCTTGAGGTCAATTGGAATTCTCCAGTACCTGCTTAGCTGGAAAAATCTGTTTCTTTCTGGGTTTCCTGTAATTTTTAGCAACAGGCAGAAAAAAATGGCATATTATCTGCAAGACTGCAGATGCAATCTAGGTGAAGATAAGACCCCATTCTTGAAGGAATTCCTGCAACTTTTGCCGCTTTCTGTAGCACTTGATAATCCTTAGTACTAGCTCTCTGATTGCCAGAATATTTTAGCATCAGTACCGGCAATTATTTTGAAGCTGTCAGATACGGATGTAGCAATTTATCTGGAGCTTTGTAAATCTCAGTAGATTTCCTTGATTGCTGGACCAATTTTCACCTGAAAACTCAACTTTATTCATAGGTCTCATCATTTTTGCCTTAGCTGTTTGATTTGAAATAAAGTGTAGTTCAAAGCCATCTAATAAAGAAATATATATAAGAACTTGCTTACATTTGGTGTAAAAATGAGTGTCTGTGCATTCTGTAATTACAGAGGACTTCACAAACATGGTGAGAAGTACGTGTCCCTCCCTCTGAAAATACCACAACAGAAGACCTGTAGTAGTTCAGGATTCCCTGGATGTGGAAAGGAGGACCATGGTTAGGCCATAAACATGTCAGTTTGTGCCTGGGGAAAAGGCAAAGGAGTGGCACATCTCTAGCAGGAGAATGAAGGAAATTCTAGGATGTGTAGTTTCCTCTCAGCTCTTAATTCAGTGCTGTCCCAGAAAAATGACAGTTTGACACTTTCTTTAACTTTGATTTGAAACTGTTTTTTAGCCTCTGTTTGCATCACTTACTTCTGGAGTTATCTTAACAAACAAATGTAATGAAATGGATAAGAATGACTGGGTGATTGAAAGCCCCAGTGCTTTGAAGCGATTGCCTCATAGCAGTAGAAGAAGGTAATGTTTGTCATGAGGGTTTCTCTTTGATACACACACACAAACACACACACATATAAAACTCTTGCTTTCGCCTAATTCTTGTTAAAACACTGAGCAGGGGAAAGAAGGAAGGTCTCATATAATCTCATTCAACTGTCCTTGGTGAGTGCCCCTTTTTTCCATAGACAACCTATGTGCTCCTGACTATTCAAACATTACTGGACAGAGTTGTGTCTTTTACATTTATACAAACTGTAAGGCATCTATATGCCAAGTACCTCTGGAACTATGTCCAGATTTCACTAACGGATCCTCAGTAACTTTTGCTTCTTGCAGCTGTTTTTCTTCCCTTGAATACACTCTCTGTTACCCAGCTGCTTAACGCTGCTGTTGACCACAAAGGATATTTGAATCAGGCTTTGGTGTACAGCAAGTCGTTTATGCTCAGAAGCACATTTTGTATATTCATCCTTATTTCCTCAGACTCATTTCCTCTCAGGCTTCCCTCAGCCTTATTTCTTCCTCAGGCTGAATGCATTCTGTTATGTGACCCCAACACAACATCCCAGAGTGAGTTAGTATGGAGATCAGTAGCTCAGATGGATCTAACAGACTGTGTTTGGGAGAAACCTGTGTTCCTCAACAAATAAAAATACATACAAAACAGCTAACACTTTCCAAGCCTGGGTAGCCTTCAGTTGGGAAACTTATCATGGCTAGATGATTTTGCTGCAGTTTCTAATGGTGTTAACAACAGACGTGAATATTCAGCACTTAGTACTAATTTGTAATGTAGTAGTAGCTAGTATCCTGTACAAAGGATTAACTGTTGTATGCACTCTGAGAGGCAGTTGTCTCTGCTTGGAATGTGGTAGAAAGCCCTACAAACTCCTCTGAAGAAGGATAACTGATACAAAGATACATGGGTGACTTGCCCTATTTTCCGGCACAGCACATCGATTACATCTAGTTGAGAAGCAGGACATTAGTATCTAAAGTTGTGTCTGTCCTGCAGGCTGTACCACAGCAGACTGACTCTGAGACCAACTTCATTTGTTTAAACGCACTTTGTGTTTCTCAGCACTGCAGGAGCACAGTTCAGGTACGGCCTGAAAAAACTGGAGCTACTGCTGTTAAACTTCCTCAGTTTGGAGGTGCTTATGTCACTTAGCCAGCCACAGAAATTAGGGATGAAGTTTTCCTCTCATCGCAAGCACTCAGTCGTTTTTGGCACTCCCTCAGCAGCAACTGCTCTCTCGCTCGCCCCAGCCCTCCCACATGCCCCGCAGACTGCCAGGGGCTCGCCGCAGCCAGGCGTGCCAGCCTGCTGCTGCAGCCGCACGATGGAGCCAGGGACGTGCCGCCCTTGAGTCATTCATCCAGAAAGCACTTCAAACCTTTCAACCGTAATGTAAACAGAATTCCTGTAAGGTCTGAGGAGCCTTAAAGATACATATATTATATGGTCAACAGCACAAGATTCAAAAGGAAAAAATACTTCTTTTTTTAAAGTCATGTACAGCCTGCCATTCCAGATCAGAACAACAATACAAAAACCAAGCACAATTCAATCATTCTGATAGTCTGGATTTCATGTCCATGCTAAGGAATTACAAATTATCATTTATAGTTTCAGTTGCTTCTAATCCTCCTCGTTTTTGCTTTGTTTCTCCTGGAATTACAGGAAAAGCTGAACACTGGCAGTTCTGATAGACCTTACAGCAGAAGAGTATTTTAGCTTTTCTGACCTGCAAGTCAGATTGGGGAAGATGTTTGACACTGTTTTCATGATTAACACCACATAGGGCTGGTTGTTACACAGTACACAATACTTGGGCTAGGAAAATATCTGGCATTTTTCTTCTACACTAGACCTGAACATAAAAATCAGTCTTAACAGTGAAATGAATCCACAAAACCAAACTAGATGATTGCTCCTCTCCCATGTATGTGCTGCTACATTGTGTGGTGTATGGAAATCTCTCATTGCTCTGCAGGGTAGTCTTTGAGATCTAATGTTTGTACATTGCCAGATTCACTCTGCCCAGTGGAAAAAATGATTTGTGGTTACAGCACAACTTTCACAGTATGGCATGCAAACTAACTTGTACAGCATTGCAAAGTCTCAGAAGATCAGGCAAACACATGGCAGATTTGAAGCAACTTGTTAAATTTCTGGAACTGAGCTGGGATTTAGAACAAATAATACCTGAAGAATATCACCATGGAGGTATAACAAATCTTATGTGGGCTTCTGAGGCAAAAGCTGTCCCAGTTCACTCTTCTTACTGTTCTTATCCTGATATTTTCTTTAGCTTCCAGCACTCTGTGGTTGTTTGGGGAACTATGCATCACAAGGCTGGTTTTATTGCTTCATTTCTTCTCTAATTGCCTATCTATGTAATTGCGTTTGCTGTCCTCTGACTGCCTTCAATTTGTCAGACCAGCTTTGCCTCACTGTTAGGTGAGAGACATTATTTATGCTGTGGTAAATTCTGGAACTCCTACAAAGGAGTGACTAACAGCAGTGTAAGTTTGGGCATAAATTTTGCAGGATACTGTCTTTTAGCAAATCCTAGTCTTTGGCCTGAAAAGAAGAAGATTTGCGACAAGAGTTGGTGGTTGCTTTACAATGTGGACAAGCATCTGCCAGCACAGCTAAAAGCAGTTCATTTCCAGTTTAAGGTGTCCCCAGCCCAGCTCCTATTGCAGGGATTGCAGCCTTGGTTACAGTTTAACATCAAGTTCTTCCTTCACTTCCTTCATTAGAGTGCAGACAACAGATGCAACAGTTTGCACAGCAGTTTCTGGGGTCTGCCTTGAAATCTTCTAGATCTTCTTGAGACTTCCTCTGGGATCATCAAGGACCTCTTCAAAGAACACCAGAGTGTCTTGGTGCTACCATGAAAGAATAGCAGGAGGCTGTGACTTTCTGCAACGTCCAGCAGCTTCTAACAAGTTCTATCAGCTGTTCTTCACCAAAGGGTGATTGAAGTATCTGTCCCAGCTGGTTCCAGAATGAGTAGGGCCAGACACCTTTGCAATAGGTGCTGAGGAGAGACCTGTATAAGTGCCAGCCTAGGGTGCAGCTCACAGAGGAAGCAGATTTTATGTGTCGGGGCTTGAAAGAGCAGAGGGATATCCAGACATGGTAGTCATTCTTCATATGGGACCACTATGCCAGTAATCTCAGAGAACTTGACCCAAACCAAGCTCCCAAACTAGGATGCAGCTCTGCAAGCCTGGGGATGCAGGTGCCTAGAGCTTGGTGTAGATGGGCTCCTCACCTGCAGGAGGTGTGCACTGGCAAAGCCCAGCAGACTGCACAGCATCAAAAGTGATGAGAAAGGGACTGATGAGATCTCTTCTGAGGCTGTGCAGCTTCAGTAGCCTGAGCCCACAGCTGTAGTGAAGGAGGGGCAGACAGTGTGTTTATCAGGTTGAGAAATGGAAACTCTTGTAGTGGTAAAGGCTGGAAGCTTGTGACTTCTGATGCCAGAAGGATGGCTCCTGCTCCACACTGCAGATTTGCAACTGCCGAATGAATAGGTCAGTACCCTGGTAGCAGATTAGGGTTAATGAGCTCTTGCCAATAAAACATCTGAGCTGGCTGAACCTCATCATGCAAAAGCTGACTCCCTACTGCAGGAGACAGAGGCCCTGTCTGCTAACCTGACTTGCTCTCCAGGGCTGTTTCCTGCTGCTTGGAGGCTTGGATCTGGGATACTCTGGAGAGACTGCCTAGGTGTTCCCAGCACTTGGACTATTTCCCACTTGCTGTTCATTCATGTGGGTATTCCTGGCCTGTTCAGAGACCTGCTTGGAAGACTCCTATCAGAGAACATCCTGGAAAGAAGAGAGGTCCAAGGGAGTGTTTTAGGGTTTTTTTCTTCCCTTCCTGTCACCCTTATCTTCAAGAAAGGAAAGAAGAGGGACCCAGGGAAATACAGGCTGGTCAGCCTCACTTCAGTCCTTGGAAGGTGATGAAGCAAATCCTTCTTAAAACATTAAGGACAAGAAAGTGGATGAGCATAGTCAGCATGGATTTAGAAGTCAGCATGCTTGATCAACCCTATTGCCTTCTATAATGAGATGATTTACTCAGCCCTAACTTCAGTAAGGCTTCTGACACGGCCTCCCATAACATCCCCATAGACAAGATGATGAAGTATGGGCAAGGTAAGTGGATGGCAAGATGGTTTGAAATCTGGCTGAACTCCAGGGTTCAAAGGGTTGTAAGTGGTGACATGAAGTTCAGCTGGAGTCCAGTCACTAGCTATGTACCCCAAGGGTTGATACCAGGCCCAATACTATTTGTTTTCATTATTGACCTGTATGATGGGACAGAATGCACCCTCATGAAGTCTGCAGATCATGTAAAACAGGGAGGAAAGGCTGATACACCAGATGTCTGTGCTTTCATTAAGAGAGACCTCAATAAGCTGGAGAAATGGGCCAACAGTAATTTTGTGAAGGTCAGCCAAGGTACATGCAAAGTCCTTCACCAGGGAAGGAATAATCCCAGGCACCAGTACCAGCTGGAAAGCTACTTTGCAGAAAGTGACCTTGGGGTCTTGGTGGACAGCAAATTGACCATGAGCCAGTAATGCATTCTGGTGGCAAAGAAAGCCAACAGTATTGTGGGCCACATTAAGAATAGCATTGCCAGCAGGTTGAGGGAGGTGATCCTTCCCTTCTGCTTAGCACTGGAGAAACGCCTTTGGAGCACTGGGTCCAATGCTGCGCTCACCAGTATGAAAGAGACATGGTCATACTGGAATGAGTCTATTGAAGGGTCACAATGATGATTAAGGGCCTGGAACATCTGTCACATGAGGAGAGGCCGAGACAGCTGGAGTTGCTCGGCCTGGAGAAAAGAAGGCTCAGGGGGATCAATGTGTATAAATATGTGGTGGGGGAAGGAGGTGTATGAGTGGGGAAAACAGAGAAAACAGAGCCAGACTCTGTGGTGCCCAGTGACAGGATAAGAGACATTGGACATGACTTGAAATACAGGAAATTCTGTTTAAACTTAAGAAATTGTTTTTTTCCATGAGGGTGGTTGAACACTGGAATAGGTTACCCAGAGAGGCTGTGAAGTCTCCATGCTTGGAAACATTCAAAACCCAGCTGAGCATGGTCCTGGGCAATCTGTTTTAGCTGACTCTGCTCTGTGCAGTTGGACTAGGCAATGTCCAGAGGTGCTTTCCACCCTCAGCTTTCCACCCTGTGATCTCATGACCTATATATACCAAAGATTTCTAGTGATTTGGGAAAGAGTGTTACAGAAACTGAGGGAGCTTCTTTTAAACTTGAAATGCATTATCACTTGTGGAAAGTATCTTGTGTGGCTTGCAAGTCACTGCATCACTATAGTGAATATGGAATGTTGACATCATCTCCTTTCTTGAAAAAGGTGCCTATGGCAATCATGATGAAAGCACTGCCAGCTGCTTCTTTGAAGTAATCCATTTATTTTCATTATGATCATCACAAGTGCTACTCAACAGTAGCATTTTAACAGTCTTAACAAGGGATACTTGTTTACAGTAGGAAAAAATCCAATTGTCTTATTCTTTTCCTTTCCCTCTTACAGCCTTTTCCACTGAAAGCTTAAAATAATAAAAAAAAAAAAAAAAAAAAAAAAAAAAAAGAAGTTGGCCAGCTAGTTGTAAACTGTTTTCATTCAAAACTATTTTTATCTGTATCTGATGCCAGGATGCTTATTGTGATAAAAGATTACTCGGGTGTTTGGGCCTTCCAAGATCATGTAGGGAAGCATACTGTTCCAAGACAGAGAAGTTAGATTTCACAGCTGTCACTGGTCATCCAAACTCTGCAGCATAGTTCACAGAATACATGTTAGTGATGCAGCAAAAAAATCTTTAATTTGTTAACTTCTACAAGACCAGATGGGAAGCACAGTTAGGGTACAGAACTGGGAATATTCTCTGGATATTTTGAATATGTAGTCTTTTTTGTCTTTTCTAAAACATTTGACATTTATGTTCAGCTACACTAGAGGGTTTTTTCTTCACTGACGACAAAGGGAAGTTTCTAAGACAGGTTTATTGACTGTCTAGAGTACTTTATATTCCAGTTTCTCTTGTCACCTACACAAGTAATCACATGTGTTTTCAGCTTAGTTCCAATGCTTGCAGCCAGACCGATGTCTGAGTTTTTATTTCAGTGTCTGGGCTCTGGCTGAGAGGATTCAGAGCTCCACTGAGCATTCCCTGCTTCCATACAGAGCACATACAGAACACATGCTTCACACATCTGCCAAGAACCAGAGCTGTTCTCTGCTCTGCCATGCTGCATTTTTCCTACGCTCCTAAAGCACAAAAGGGTGTCCTACTAGACTTTCTTATCTGTCCGTCAAACTAACTTTTTTCATGCCACACTGTTGATCTGTAGTTCTGAGGACTTGCTGTGCCAGTGCTTAGGTGGTGGTATCATAAGAGTTAATTTTTAGTGCATTATGTCTCCTGGTTTTGATTGCCAGTTTCTGCAAATGACACTTCTGTATCAGGCTAGGTATAAATTCAGAGACGTGGCTCACCTGAGTACTTTCTTATTGATTGGATGCTTAGCAGCTGCTTGTTCTTTTTTGTGTGGGGGTTGTTTTTTTTTGGTTTGGTTTGGTTTCATTTTTAAGTTATCTTCCTTTTTTGCTTTCTCACTAAGTTTTATGTTGATTCTCTGCTCAGTAAACATTACTGACTGTCTTGTTTAAAACAGTGTTCAACTGAAGCCTGAAACAAGAAAATTAATCCATAATTCTTTTAGGCAGCTACACAGTAAAAAGTAAGGCAGAAAACTTTTTGGGCAAGCACTGAGTGAACAGATACCAAAGGCAGGACTGTTTTGGAAACATTGACTTTATAAGCGTTAGACATGTGGCCCTCAGTGCCCTTGGAATAGTTCTGCTTAGTTCTTTCTCTGCTACCTGTAGGGCTGATATCAACTGCTTGGTGATGTAGGTAAGTTCATCACTACAGACTTTACAAGTATTCTTAAATGAACTATTCCTGAATTCTGAGTAACATAAATATACCTGGGAGTACACACAGTATGAGCAGAAAGAAATCTGATTATATGAAGCAAAAATATGAACATTTGTTACAACTTGGGGGTAACAGAAGAAGCAAGAATAGGCAGACCTCAGAAGGTTTTTGATAGGGTATCGCATAATAGCCCTGCAGTCAGAGTGTAGCCAAAGACGACATGGACTGCACAGGTGGACTGCAGGGTGGGTGAAAAACTACTTGAGTTGCCAGACTTGGGATTGTGTTCAAGTGCTTGAAATCTCTCACTTAAGTTGTGCATAATTTCAAAGAGTTTAGATATTTTAAGGTATAACAATAAGCTACTGTTTGAAATGTAGCTTGTGGCAGGCTACAAATGATGTTCCTGAGGGGCTGGCATTGTGCTTCTACTGTTTAATGTATCCACTGAAAACTGGAGAACGGGACAGGAATGCAGGCTTACCTGATTCACAAGTGGCACCCTACGGGGGTAGTGTCAAACCACTGCAGGGCAGGGCTGCCTTTCAGAGGAAAGGGACCTTGGCAAGCTTGAACGATGGACAAGGAGAAGTACCATGAGTTTCAACAAAGACACATATGAAGTCCTACATCCAGGACAGACTAACACTGTGCATCAATACAGATAGAGAAGTGAATGATGCTCAACAGGCTAAAAATGTTAACAGTGTGTCCTTGCAGTATGTAGGTGGGCTGCACAGTGGGCTACTTTATGAAGAGTATAGCCAGCAGGTCAAGGCAACTGATTATTTCATTCTACTTAGTGCTTCTGAGACCTAATATGAAATACTGTGTCCAATTTCACACATACCCACCCCTTCCCCAGGAATTCTCTACACCTCAGTTTACATACCTGAAGACAGAAGTAGCAGACAGCCAAATTCTTCCCAGAAGGCCACAGCAAGAAAATAAGATGCAAAAGTCACAACTGTTCTGACTGTAATAACTTTTCTCATGTATTCAATAAGAAGGTTTAATCACTGGATCAGATTGTCTAGAGACCCTGTGGAAGCTCTGTCCTCAGAAACTTTCAAAACACCTTGTAAGGCCCTGAGTTCTTTGACCTAACCTTGAAGTTAGCCATCCTCTGAGCAAGACGCTGGATTAGAGATCAACACAATTCTTTCCAACTCATTTTTTTTGTTTCTGTGAGTTTAATATTTCCTTAGGGGGGGGAAAAAAAAAAAAGAATAAAAGAGCTTGAGAGGAAACATGGTGAAAAGTAATCATAGCAATAGTAACAGATAAAAGATGTGGGTAGAGAGTACTTTTGTCTTTCTGGTAAATCAAACTATTACTGGTGCATATTAATATGTCCTGTTATTATGCACTCTGTGCTATTAATGTACACTCTGGATTAAGTGACTGTCAGAATCACGTTCCAGAGGAATTTTTTATCCCTATGATTACACTAATGGGGGCTGTTGGATGATCTGAGTTGCATCTGGCTCCATTCTGATAAAGGGAGATGCTTTGAATCTCTTCTGATCTTTTCCTCTGACACAGTTGTAGTTTTTGATCTTTTACTATTGGTCTTCAGTTTGATAACATGGTTATGCAAACCTCACCCTAACAATTCCCCACTTCTATGGCTGTTATAAAGATACTTATCTGCCATAAAGATTTTTTTTTGTGTCAGAGCATTGCTTTCTGACTAAGTAATCCTGTGGTGTCTAACCACTGAGAATAGACCAACGGTCCCTTTTGAGGTTTCCTGTAGCCTGTATTTCTATAATTTCTAACTTTTTTTTTTTTTTTGCTTTGAGAGACATAAGAAAATTCTTTGCAGCTCTGTAGGATCTGATTGGAGTACATGTTACAGACTCTAAAACTTCCTTTATTTTGTGTGAAATATATGCTTTTTCCTTGTTCTTGCTTTGTTATTTTTGGAAGTAAGGAGCATTCCTGTTCAGTATGCCAGTGTGTTGGCAGATACTGAGCTAATGAGGTGAAGTGCTTCTACACAGTGTCAGGGTGAAGAATGCCAGTCTAAGCTTTCAACTCTCTCTCTCACGCGTAAATGGAAAGCAACACTGCTTTGTAAATGCTGAAAGCTGAGGGTTAGACTGCTTCTCTGGTGAAGGAAAACTGGTGGAAATGGCCAGATGACAGCTCGCCTAGCAGCACAGAGCCAATGCAAATAGCTTGAGACCATATTGCAGAGCAGAGTCAATGGTGCCTGGCCGTAGCCTGTTAGTCTGGCAATCCAAAGCTGCTGCAATAGTTTCAGGTTTCTTCCAGGTCACGAGCTAAAAGATTCTTAGAGCTATTCCAGCCTGAATAAAGGGAAATAAATTGGACTTGTATGTTGTACCAATGCAAAAAGCCATGCTGAGCCATCCTTCCCAGTAGGTAAGTGGTGCAGCGCAAATACAGATTGACTCAGAACATCAGTATCTGTACTTTCCTAAACTTCCTTTTTAAAACTGAGTTTGGGCTCATACAGAGGTATCAATGATAACTACACACCCAAGAGGAAGGGTGGATTATATTGCTATTTTTATAACTATCATAATTCGTGTTTATTTGAAATCATCCCCAACCAAGGTCTCTTGCATGAAATTACCTTTTTCTATACTCTCTGGGCTGACTAAGTAGTTAGAGAGGTGAATAAGTTCAAAGAACTTTATCCCAAACGTGTATGTATGAAAAGGCAAGCAGATGTTAGAAGGGATATGATCAGGGGAGTTTTTCGTTCTGCTATCACTACTGGAATAGAGAAGCAGCCTTAATACAAATAGTATGCATATATAAATGTATATGCATTTATATGCATTGTAAATATATACATTTACATATGAAAGGGGACAGAATTAGAACTGTGACCCTCAGTATTACAAAGAAATATATAAGCAAAAGTAAAGTAAATAACCTGCTTTCTTTTACCATAAGATTTCTGTTTGCTGCCATCTGACATGATGACAAACATTTCCCTAATTCTCTGTGATTTCACAAAGTAGTATCTGGACATGATCAAATGCAAAGGTGACCATTAGAGCTAAAATGAGTCTCTGGACCTAAATCAGTGTTGCTGTATTTTAGCAGTAAAGGGATATAATTCATACTGCCAGTGGATTCTTATGATTTTAGCCTATGGGACTTGTTCAGACATTTCAGAACAACTCTCAAATGATTTTAGAGTACTTTGAACCAAGGAGGTGTTTATTATTTTTGATGTCTTTAAAACGTCAATTGAAAGATGGGATTCTGCTGGCCAACAGCAGATCATATAGATCTCTGTGACAGACATTGAAGTTGGAACTGGTTAACCAAAGTTCCCTTTGAAGTCACTGGAAAGAAACAGAGATAACAGATCAGCTCATCTCATTCAAATATGGGAGTCAAAGATGAGTCAGCCTAAGTTGTTTCCTAGAGGTACCTATTTCTCTTTGCTGCCTGTGAAAGGAGCCTAAGGTGACCAGCTCAAATATGGACATGTACCTTGCAAGCCAAATGGTAAGAATTACACCTGAATACAAATAGCTTCAGTTAACTTGCATTGGACTTTTGAGTACTTTAACTCAAAAATCAAATGTAAGACATCCTAAACATACTTGTAATTTTAGATTTAGATATGTCTCCTCCAGCCTCCCAGTCCTGTCATTGACTGTCTCCATCAGACAGCAGAAAAGATATAGCAAGACTTCCACACAGGCATACACTTATCTCTTGCCTCATCCTTCTCCCCCTCTATACACGTAGATATTTCTCATTCATTATCCTCTCTAGTCCTCCTTGTTCTTCCTTCGGCTGGGGCTGCACGGCTAGAAGGCGCGTCCGCTGGGTGGTGGATAGGGGATCCCTCTCTGGAGGGTGCACCGGATAAAATTGAAGAAGGTGCCGTGAACCAACGCAGCCTAAGGGAAGGCCACCCTGACAGAAAAACCACTGGCCCTCCAAGTCATGGGGGTTGGGCAGGAGGCCAACTACCTCCTCCTGGAAAAAAAAAAATAAAAAGTTGCAGAAACGACGAGCATCAACTCGGAGATGGAGAAAATCAGTAATGAAGTGAGGAGGAGGAGATGGAACTGGATCGGTCATGTCTTGAGGAAAAAAACAACAGAAGACTGTGCTGTGGCCCTTGGTGACTCCAGAGCACACAGCCGCAGACCGATCGAAGTGGAAGAACGATGTTCGCGCCTTGTGTGCCTCCTGGCACTGAGAGAATTCAGATTCAGAGACCTCCTTGTTCTTCCAGGGAACTTAGTCTTTCCAGTCTTCTGAGCTGATCATTCATTTTCTTCTCTGCTCTTTTTTTCTTTTCACTAATCTTTGAGTCACCATTTAAATGTGTTTTTACTCTCTTTTTACCAAAAATTAAACTCCAGTATTATTAGCTATGTCGTTATGGTGTCACAACCACCAAATCCACCCTAGATTCTCTCAGGTAAAGCATATTTTTCACTCCCCAAAGACCACTTGCGTATTTTTCAGTACGAGTATTCATAAGTAAACTTTCACAGAATCACAGAATGGTTGAGGTTGGAAGGGATCTTCAGAGGTTATCTGGTCCAACCCCCCCCACTCAAGGAGGGCTACCTAAAGCCAGTTGCCCAGGGCAATGTCCAGATGGCTTTTAAATATGTCCAAGTTGGGAGACTCCACAGCTTCTCTGGAGTCTAACCACAACCTCCACAACCTCTGTGGAGTTTTTCAACTAGTATTATGCCCTCCTCTTTGATGTTCCCCCAATGCCTTCAGTACCATTATTTCTGCTTTTCTTGAAAACTTGTCCTCCTTTGGGTTTTGGGAATCTAACCTTTCCTGGCTCTTTTTCCATTTGATTCTTCCTGTATATTTCAGAGGATCTTTCTCCTTTTTCCTTTCCATTCTCTGTGAACAGTCTTCCAGATCCTTTTATTCCATTTTCTTCTCACTGTGCTTTCTGTATTTAAGTAATTCTTTCTGCAAATACAAATTCAGCTGCATATTCTGAATGGACAACTTGTAGTTGTTTCTCCTCCTTTTGCTTGATCCTGTCTTTTCCAGTTTCCTGTATTACCTGCTGCCTTTCCTCAGTCATGTTGACAGTCAGGATGGTGATCTTGCCTGGTCATAGCCATAGTCACTTGTACATTAGATCACCACATCTGAATAATATCAATGCAGTCATGTTCCTCCCATATAACAAGTCTAGGATATGTCTCTTCCTACTTGTTATCTTCAGCGAAAGTTCTTGTCCAGGTTTTCATCATCTTGCACTTCTATTATAAAAACCCTTCTGTCTGACTTTGACATATATAGTCTTATATACCAAATCTGCAGTGATAGTTATTGCAGTGTCCCATCCATTTTGTCTTACTTGTGGCCTCCCTTGCCATATGCACTAACACACCAGTTTGCCTTAATTTAAAGTGTCCTCCTACCATCTCTGACTCAATACTGAAACACCAGCTTCATCTCTAACCTTATTACCACTTTTCACCAGCCATTTTCAAACTTTATGGATTCTAAAGCAAGTGACTTTGATTATTTTTCCCCATCATGCCCCTCATATTTCATTTAACATATATATAGCTGTTGTGTTATTTTCCTCAAAATCTCTTCTTAAACTTTCTTTCCATGACAGAGAAGGAAACCAGCAGTTGCTAAACTGGTGATATGCGGTGGTTAATTTTGTCTCATGACTTTCTCACAGACCCTGATTTATCTGACTACATTTATTGTTTCCTGTGCTGCATTCAATTGTGAACTCTCCTGATAAAGAGCAATGATTTTGTTGCTGTTTCTCAAAGCCATGTCATACAAAAGGACTTGGTCCCTAAGTCAGTCCTCGGTAGTCTAGTAATAAAAACAGTTCAAAATTTAAATTATATTTGTGATACAATTGTGGTGTTCACATGCTGTAATATCATTCTTATTCATTTATTAGGCTAATGTTTGTGCCTGTGAGCTGCCAGTAAAGATTTCGATCCTTTCCGTGCACGGCAGGAATGTAGCCAGATTGTGTGCCTCTAGGTCCATGCTGTCATGAGTAAAATTGTTACTAACATCAATGGCTTGATGGTACAGAAGGTAATAAGACAACACTAGAAAAACTGATTGTTAAAATGTATTATTGAATGTAGTAAGCTCTTTAAGATTTATTTCTGTGAACCAGTGCACTAGAAGCTTTCTGTTGTCACTGTCGTCTTCAAATACTTTTCCTGTGTGTCTATAAGATACATGTTCTGTGACTCTGATACTTGCATGCTACTGCTATTTAGACACCTAATAAGTCAATAGGAGTTGAGATAAGCACGAAGGGACTATCAGTGGCTGTA
Organism: Platalea leucorodia; assembly: GCF_965183815.1. Classification (NCBI taxonomy): domain Eukaryota; kingdom Metazoa; phylum Chordata; class Aves; order Pelecaniformes; family Threskiornithidae; genus Platalea; species Platalea leucorodia. Next base: position 116,424,294 of record NC_138826.1, read on the forward strand.
CTTGGCTGGAATTGTATTGAAGTCTATGAAACTTCTTTAGTTTACACTCACTAAGGATCTAGCAGACAGTCTGCAAAAAACCAAGAGTTTCATGCTGGCTCCTTTACAAGTGTAGCAGTTCAAACAGAGTCTGGCAGTGGATTAATAATGTGGTTCATGGATATGACAGTCGCTGGGACCTTGTTATAGTCAGAACCAGACTGGAATGTGAGAACTGTAAATCATAAAATTGTCTGAAAATACATGAAATCTTATTGACCCAATGATAGAAAAACAGTTTAAACTCGTGACATCTCCCGAGCTTCTTTTATCAGGTTTATAAGATTTAAAGGGAAAGTTCAGGGTGAGAAGAAACTAGTGATGAGATGGGTTTGGGTTTTTTTTTTTTTTGCTATGTGTAGACAATGATTTAAAGTGTACATTGTTCATAAATCTTATTCAAATCTGTATGGTTTCATATACTCATATTAAAAATCACAAGGTTTAAGAACTGTGGTACCCAGAGGGATCATAAAGTACATTCACTTTTTTCACATAAAAAATGGAATAAATCTCCAAGCTGGATTTTATCCAATGCTTCTTTTTTCATTCTAGTTTATTTTTAAGAGCTCTGCATGCTTTTTATGAGAATTTATAGTCTATAGATACAGAAAGACATACTGATTTCACTACATGATAATCTGGTGCAATCTAGCATGCAGTGAGATGATGTGTTCCAAGTGAGGAAAATTGTAAAACATGAAAATAATTCTTTAGATACCATAGAAATCCACTTATCAGTGCTTGCCATTGATTACGTACTTTTCACAATATTTGCGTCTTCCTAAGATGGAATTTTCCTTGCAGAGTCCCTTTCGAACAATGATGTACTTTAAGTGAAAGTACATTTTCATGATAACTCATTTTGTATGACTAACTGTCCCGTAGAAATCATCCTGGTTGTGCCTGCTTCAAGCTAAGCAGTTTAACCCAGAGCAATGGCTGTAGCAGTCCAAGACCTACCTGAGAGCAGATCCACCCAAACTTTCTTAAGCACAGACCTGCTTCCTGTTCTTTCAGGTATAGGGGGAAGGGACCATCAATTTACGGCAACACTTGAAAGAGTTCTGTTCTTTCTTGCCATCAGCCAGAGCAGTTAACCCACAGCCAAGCAAAGCATTGTCTAAATGTTCTCTACTTTTCTGGATGCATGGAGAGCATGAACTGTCATCAAAACAAGGGCTAAGATATCTCTCAAGCAACTGTAAAATATCTTTGGAAATTACATCACTTTATTCTGTCAGTAATACAAACCTATCCCTGATTTCATATCCAGAGGGTACTGGTCAACAGATCAATGTCTGGATGGAGATCAGTGACAAGTGGTGTCTCTCAGGGGTCTGTATTGGGACAAGTACTCTTTAATATCTTCATCAACGACATAGACAGTGGGATCGAGTGCACCCTCAGCAAGTTTGCAGATGACACCAAGCTGAGCGGTGCAGTTGACACACCCGAGGGACAGGATGCCATCCAGAGGGACCTGGACAAGCTTGAGAAGTGGGCCCATGTGAACCTCATGAGGTTCAACAAGGCCAAGTGCAGGGTCCTGCACCTGGGTCAGGGCAACACTCGGTATCAATACAGGCTGGGGGATGAAGGGATTGAGAGCAGCCTTGCCGAGGACTTGGGGGTACTGGTGGATGAAAAGCTGGACATGAGCCGGCAATGTGCATTTGCAGCCCAGAAAGCCTACGGTATCCTTGTTTGCATCAAAAGAACTGTGCCCAACAGGTTGAGGGAGGTGATTCTGCCCCTTTACTCTGCTCTGGTGAGACCCCACCTGGAGTCCTACATCCAGCTCTGGGGTCCTCAGCACAGGAAGGACATGGACCTGTTGGAGCGGGTCCAGAGGAGGGCCACAAAAATGATCAGAGGGATGGAACACCTCTGCTGTGAGGAAAGGCTGAGAGAGCTGGGGTTGTTCAGCCTGGAGAAGAGAAGGGGAGACCTTATTGCAGCCTTTCAGTACTTAAAGGGGGATTATAAGAAACATGGGGACAGTCTTTTTAGTAGGGTCTGATGCGATAGGACAAGGGGTAATGGTTTTAAATTAAAAGAGGGTAGATTTAGACTAGATAGAAGGAAGAAAATTTTTACAATGAGGGTGGTGAAACACTGGAGCAGGTTGCCCAGAGAGGTGATAGATGCCCCATACCTGGAAACATTCAAGGTCAGGCTGGATGGGGCTCTGAGCAACCAGATCTAGTTGAAGATGTCCCTGCTCATTGCAGGGGAGTTGGACTAGATGACCTTTAAAGGTCCCTTCCAACCCAAACTATTCTACAATTCTATGATTCTCTAATTCTATGATTTGAAGGAATAAAATTATTTATCTTTCAACAACCACTAAAAGGATTGGGGAGGTGGAGAAGAACTAAAATCTTCCTGGATTTGAGGGGTGAAGAGAAGAGAGACTGTCTGATATCTTTTGAAGGTAAGTATGGAAGCAATTACTCATTAGATTTGGCCATAAAAGAGTTCTACAATGAAAGAGGGCTCAAGGCATACCTGCTTAGAACAACAGATTCTGTTATTTCTAAAATTCAATGGCTTGCAAATCCCAGAGAAAAAATAAGGCTCATCTCAATCTTTTTATTGCAGGTACAAATTTTATAAAGCAACAATAATTATGTATATGCTTTGACCTTTCAAATGAGCTCATCCATATCTCTCTGCATCTCAGTCATAATTTCTTCATGATTAGTGGAGAAACACTGATTAGAGGAAACATACTCAGTTCTTAAAATATCATTTTAATTTTAAGTTGTAAATAACCAAATATTTTCATTATTTTAACCTGCCATTTGGAAGCAGTAGTTTTAATTCCTCTTTGGGTTAAATATAGGCTTGGCTGATGAATTCTACAGTTGTCTAAGCAATTGATTAAAACATAAAAATTATTTTCAATACCAAAGTAAAAGAGGAGGGAGCCTGAAGGTGAATAACTGTGTATATTGGCTAGGCAACGTGTTAGAAAGTTTACAGAGCACCTGTCCACAGTAGGTTTGTCTGCAGACCGTGTTATAAAGCTTCTCCGAATGAGTGCATAAAGTTCATCCTAAAGTTCTGTCGTGGGGGGACACCAGGAGATTGAATTTGTGTTTGACTTTCTAACGCAGAAGAAATGAATGTTTTCAAAACAGTCTGGCCTCAGAAATTGCAGGTGACAGAGCTACTAATGGGATTCTTTCACACTGACTTGTGGCTAAATAGTGTCTACCCTGGGAGTTTCCTTCTACGCAGCCAGGAAGTAAGACAAGTAGTTGCAGGACAAGCAGAATTTATAAAGCCTGGTTTCCCGTGGCTTTCATACAGTTCTCTCCTGTGTGGTTTCCGCAGTATCTAGCAGTAATATACTTGACTTCTCTGGGCAGATTTTTATTCATCAGTGGGGGGTAGTTATCTGGGTATTCCTCATCTACTCAGCTACCAATGTTTTAATAATATTCTGATATCACTCTGTCAGGTATGAGTTAAACTGGGTAATAATTTGTAAAATATTTTGGAAACAATGGGGAGCTGGAGGCAGATAAAGAATAAAATTGCTATAAGGTACGCTTTTAAGACAAATGCTTGCTCATGTATCCTAAAGAACTCTCCTGCACCCAGGTTTGTTCACAGCGGGTGGGTACACTCCTAAAGCATTGTTTTAAAACAGTGCTTGTTCTCTTGGACACTCCAGTTTTGATCAGCCTATACCACATGAGAACTAGTTACTGGGGATAAAAAAAAAAATCCATAGCTGAACTTGAACTTGCTTAAAGCTATTAATTTTTAATACAGATTTCATGCCAATCCAGAGCAAAGAGCTTTTGATACCCACTTTGCCATCATTTCAAAGAAACTTTGTGTTGTTAAATATCTGTATCTATGCACAAAAGCAATTTATCTAGAACAAAACTGTCATTCATGTCTGTACATTGGCAGTGGAATTATAAAATAGATGCACATACAATCTGATGAACTTAACTAAACCTGAAAACATAGCAATTGAATTGACTTTTTTTTGTGATCCCAGATATTCTAGGAATACGAGGACTTTGACATTTTTTATTCAAGTCCCAATAGACACTAACTTCTAAGAGAGGGTTTCATTTATTTCAGTAAGGTGTAAGAAATTATCTTCATGTACGCTGAAATAGACCTTGATCATCTTTTTCTCTGAGAATCTAACCTACAGCTGATTGATACCGAGAGAGGCTACAGGACTTTATGGGGTTAGGTTTCATGTTTATGTTTGGAGAGTTCTGATTCCCTCATCACAATAATCTGTCTTGGCTTAGTGTTGACAAGTAGCATCATCTTGATTGTCACCAAAGCTGTTGTACAGTTCTCAAGCCTGGGAAGAGAAAGGACTAATATTTTAAAACATATACAGTAATCAGTTCTATTAGGAGGTTAATGGCCTCTTCATTTGTTTTCACAAAATAAATACCAAGTTTCTTCAGTTTCCAGTCTGCTCACTCAATCACATTCTAGCTAAAACACTGCAAAATTAGTTGCATGTGAGTGGAGTTACCTCTAGGGGATTAATTGCTCAAAACAGATGTAGAGAATCTCCCCAGCCTGACTTGCTGTTGCTGTTCTGCATCAAAATCCTGTCAAGAGTTGTTGGCTGAGGTTGCCCTTTGCAAGAGATGCTCAACTTTTAGCCTCCAGGTCCTGTGGATGTTAGAAGAAAGACAGGAGACAGGCAATGGCTGAGGAGAAACCCAACTGTTTTTTCAGACTGCAGCAAATACTCAGCTGATACCAGAACTGTCTTTCACCATTCCGCTTCCTTAAGGCTCCAATTTATCCTCTGGCCTTTTTTTTTCCCCTAGACTAAAAGGAAGGGAATGCCACAGACTATATGTGAATACTTGTGACACTTGAGAGTCAGGTAAAATATTTAATAACTTGCTTCTTCCCACCTTCTTTCCCAGTCCTTGTCCTTCACTGAACCCTTTATTATCAAACCAATACACAGTATAAAACTCTGTGCTATAGTCAAGTCTCTGATGAGAGTTGGGAGGTGAAAGAGGGAACAGGAAAAACAGTTCTTCTTACTTAATTAAATATTTCATTTAGGACAGAGCTGAACACAGTTTTACAGGTTTTACCTCTCTTTGAAAAATAGCAAATTTAAAAAATAAAAAAAAACCTTCAGTTTTTCTCATTTTTAAAATGAATCAAAAATCAAATATACTCACCTTGTTCCTTACCTTAACAGTTATGTTCCCAGATTTTTCTTTACCCATAGTGATATGCCAGCTATAGCTACATTACTTGACTAGAATTGTTTGAGAAGCAAGAATACATTTGTATAAAAACAGTTAACTAAGAAGGTTCCTGCAAAGAAAATTTAAAATCTTTCTTTTGTTCATTCATAGGTTTTTGGTTTGGTTTTTCTTTGTTTGGTTGGTTGGTTTTTTAATCTTAGTCTTTAAGTGATATCCTTCATAGTGCTTGTCAATAAATGTACAGAGTGATTTTAAAAACACCCTAAATAGGAGTGATTTTATTTCTCACCATACTTTTTTTAGGTACTAGTGATCATGAGTGCATTAAAGATTTACGTCCCGTCTTTAAAAACTATTTGGCTATTAGCTTAGCAATTTGAAACTCATCTTCTTCAAAATAAAGACTCTAGTTTATCCCATTAGTTGCAGCTGAATGTCTCAGTGATGCAAATCATTATATGTAATTTTGATTTATATTGTTATGTGCAATTTCCATTCTTGCTGTTTAATGGCCCAGTCCTTATAAAACAGGCTGAACAGACTTTGGTAAATTAAATCAATATTTTTCCTTAGTGTGTAACATCTTTCATTTCTTTTCCCTACAAGCAGCAAATCATTGGTTTATCAACAGTGTGTAACAGGACGTATCTTAGATTATCTCCCTACCACAGTTCAAAGAGTTTGTCATTTATACATATCACAAGAAGAACTAGAGCTGCTATAATTAATGCTAAAAAAGGATATCAAAAAGGCTTTGAAAAGTCCCTGTTTCAGATTTAAATCAATCTCTTACATGCGAAAGATTAAAAGGAAATCTTTAGGAAATATTAGGATGGAGCACTGCGTTGCTCTAATATGTTGTTACCTATCTCTTGGTGGGCAGAAGACTCTACCTCTGTCACTCACACACAGAAGGCTTTTTGTTTGCTTCTTTGTTTCTTTTAACTGCTCTTTAATGTCCTTAGAAACTTTAGCACCTGGGAAAAAAATATAAAAAAATAAGAGGCTTCCTTTTCTGAAATCTTGTGGCATCTCACTCTGACACCTAATGTCTCAAAATAAAGAGGTTTTTTCAGAAATATAAGACTGAGTAGCCAAGCCTATTGCTAGTTCAGCCCTTTCCTGAAAGGCACAGACACTGTTTGACTTCTATGCAGTCTGAATGAAGCTCCAAATGATGACTGCATGATTTCTACAGCAGCATCTGAATAGGTAGGAAGCCAGTTCCTAGGCATGAGAATAGGGCTTGGCCTTAGGCTTCCTTGAAAAGTTCTGTCCAGCAGATGTGAGTGAAGTTTCTACTAGAAGATACGCCAACAGAAGAATTCCCACCACTTTATATGATTTCTAAATTTTTTTTTAGTGCTCTGCAGCGTGACTTTTCTTCTGCTTGCTTCAACCATCTGTTTTCTATATCAAAGAGATCCACTATCTAATGCACTGAGTTGTTTTAGTTTTACAGGAGTTGGAGAAGTTTTTAGCTATGCTAATCCTTTTCTTCTATTTCAGTTTTTTCATGTCTGTCCAGGATAACCTCCAGTTTTTCTTCAAATTTAGTTTTCTTCCAACTTACTTTTTTAAGGGAAAACTCATATGAAAATGACTGGTTTTGACTAGTATCATATTTTGAGCAATTTTTTGAACAGCTCCAGCTATGTGCTGATTATTTTGGAGCACAGTAGTCAACCAGCTGGCTAGCAGCCTATTTTATATATGGAATATCTGAAGCAAGCACTTCTCCAGGATCACAAGTAGCAGTCATCATATATTATGTATACATTTGCACATGAGGATTAAGAGGCACTGTCTGTATTTCATGCATTCATTAGACACTGAGTCACCTCCTGTAAAATATGTATCACTGTTCTTTGTGTTACCTCTGAGCTCCAGGTTACAGTATGTACCACTATAGATAAGTCTTCAAAAATACAAAGGGAAATGGCTTAGGCTAGAGACTCTGCTCCTTAATAAATGGGACAGGAGTGGTGCGTAAAGGAAGAGAGAGAAACCAATGCTGATTTGCCCAAAGTGACCCTACAGATCTGGGAAAGTCAAATGCTACTGCTCTTGTCTCCCAGTGTAGCACCTTAATTACAAGGCCACGTTGCCCAGACCAAGCAGCCTGAACTTAATAAAATTTATTAAGATGGCACTTACTTTCTTTGTACATGATTAATAATTACAGGTTAGAATATGCCTCGCTATTAGTCTGTCACATATTATTTGTTCAGTTCCAACCATCAAGCTTCAAACCACCAAGGAAATACAGTGTAGTATGTAGTGCAGGCAGTTTAAATCAACTCACTTGCAGTTCAACTTTATTGGTATGCAAAAAGAAATAAACATGAAAAAACAAATATAAGAACACTACCTATTAACTTTTTGTATACTGCAAGAAAAGCCTATCAAACCAAGTCATTAAACAACCTATTTGAGCAAAACATTCATACCAACTCAGGCTTTTGTCTCCAATCTATTCTTAACTTTTCCATGTAATTCTTCTCGCATAATAAAATAAAAATAGTAACAATTATTTTAAACAGAGTTTATTCTGGTGAGAAACTGCTTATTAAGCAGGTTTACTGCTGTGGAATAGTAGATGTTTTTCTATCTTTAGATTCATGGAGCAAGCTAACTGGGTTTTTTTTTCCAGGGTAAACTGAGTCTTTTTTCAATGTGCCACAGCTTTGATTTTCTTTTTTTTTTTTTTTTTTTTTTTTTTCTGTTGAGAACATGGGCTGTAGTAGAATTCCAGCAGGATTTAATTATACCTTGTATATTTTATTCTTAGGAAAACACTAGTAAATACTAAAATAGGAAAGAGTTAACACATATGCATGTCCTTGGCAATTTCAGGGGATAAGAACTGGCTAAATTTCCTGAAAATCTTAGGACAAAGCAGCTCCTATTATTCCCCTAAAAGCACATTGCATAAAACACTGACAAAATTACAGGATGAAATTCGATGACCCATATTATGCAGGAGTTTGGACTAGATGAGCACACTCAATAAATTATATAAATTTGAGACAAATATGGTTTATATTTTCATTTTTTTGTTAAAGGTTTTGTTAAAAGTTTTATTAAAGGTCTTTCACAGACACAAACACAACTATAGTCACACATCAAAAAGACTATGTAGCTCAAATGTTGAACTACACTGGCGAAAATGAAACAGCACAGTTAGTGCAATGTCTTCTACATCTGTATAAGGATGGCTGCTAAACAGGTATTCTTGCATAGACATAAATATTAAAGCTGCAGCAGACTGATGGTATACACCAAAAGTTAAAAATTAAAGATGCATTCATGCTCATCAATAGAGCATGATAAGAAGGTACTGAGACTACACTTCTCCATCTATGAAATGCAGAGCTGCAGAACTAGCTTGCAATGACAATGTGGCTGTGGGAGTGCGGTGTCACACCCACACTAGTGAGCACTGTCTCATCATGAAGGTGGGACATCTTAGCTACAGCGCTGTAAGGACAGAGTTGGTTCAAGGGGAAGTCCTGGATGGCAGTAACATGAACTTCCTGTTCAAGGGAAGTCTTGGATGGCAGTAACTCCAGTGCCCATTGTATGGAGCAGGCATGCTCTGAGAGGCACAGAGGTCCCTCCACCTCTGAGGGATGTGCACTAGGACTAGAGTGCACGCTAGCACTAGTTTCTAGTGTAACACTGACATGAAAGAAAACTGTCCTTATTTACCTGTAGGATATGATCACTAGTACAAACATCAGCTTGGATGCCAGTCTTAACACTCCACTTGTGCCTGAAGGAATATCATCATACATGTCCAAACCCTAAATTATTAAATGCTGTTTCTAAGAAAGATTCTTTATTTGACTTATCCTGCTTACAGGTGACATTATGACAGTGATTGGAATTACTTAAGAGAGGGGTAAAGGAAAACACCTGCAGCGGATCTTCTGCAGAGGATCAGAGTGTATGAAACTCTTCTTATTTGAATAAAATTTATGAACGATGTAAATCTTAAATATTATATATACCCATAGCAAAATATGCCATGTCCTCACCTTAAACTTTCCCTTTAAACCTTATGAATATGATAAAAGAAGTGACACAAGTTAAACTGCAGAGCTAACTTGCCCAGAAAAGGAGGAAACTCATGACAGCTGGGCTCACCCGAATGCCTTGCGTCTTCTACAGGCTGCACTGAGAAACCAAGAGCCTACAAGAGGACTTGCTATATGCAAAAGCATTGATAGAAAGTTACTCATGGCTGTGGTGAAATATAAGATGTACTCATCATGTCATGTGAAATTACAGACAGCAAACGGTAGCTTCTGATGCGTCAAAGAAGGAAGTACGAAGTACAATAAAATCACATTACCTTTGCAATATATGTAATTAAAAAGGACATTGTTGGATTACTATGTCACATTCCAGTACTAATGTATTGTAAAAGACATTAATAAAATGAAAAGGGTTCAATTAAATGCTAGGTATATAATTCATTGCACAGCTAATTTTCTTGACTAATACTAAATGATTTTTTTTTTCCTCTTCAGGAATTTTCAGGCTTTTAAATGGTTTCCTTCTTTTGCTTCAAAGCAAAACTGACCTCTTTCTTTTGTTCTCTCTTTTTCCTCCCTCCTCCTTCCCCCTGTATAGGATCAGAAGTGCTTGTTGTCTAGGGCACTAGCTCAGAACAGAGAAAACTCACAGTCAGGTCCCTGCAGAGGGAGTGTTGATACATCATTAATCTATCACTTTAGCTGATGAAAATGAACCAGAGAAAGTGACAAAGAGCAAATGCTCAGTGTGTAAGACAGATTGTTCAACAAGCGTTATTGAACAGACAGAACAAACATTAAAGCTGCTCCAGACTAAGTTAACAGTATACATCAAAGTTGTCTGCTGAAGATGATCATATATGAGAATAATTGCTTATTCATTGGTCTAGAGGAAGAACACGAAAAGGATTCAATAGATATATCAGTGTGGGCTATGCAAGACTTAGGTTCAAATCCCCCTGCATGCCAGAGGCCACACTCAGCTCAAGGGGATCCACTTTCTTTCATTTTATCTTTTTTTTCCTCCCTTATAACTTACTCCTTTATACTGGAAAGATATTTTTAGGAAGTTATTTTGAAAAAAAAATACCAATTTCTAAATTCTAACTTCATAAATTTCTACAAGCCTACATTTTCTTGTAAAAAAAAACTTCTGTTGAAAACTTCCCAGACTCTATACCCCAGTCCGTGAAGCATAGAAGCTCACACTTTCTAATCTAGTTTTCTAAAGTCATCAAAAAAAGTATGAGTCAAACTGTGTAAGCAGGGTGTCAGTCACAGACTACTTTTGCTCTTTTTTGAACAAGGGTGAATTTCCACTCTTGGGAGGTAAATATTCAAGTGTGCCTGGTGTAAACTCAGCGGCTTGTCTGTTTTGACAATTCTATGGCACATCATGCACAGCAATTCACATAGCAAGACTTTAGAGCAGAAGGAGGGCAAGTGGTGTCCTCTTCTTGTAAGACAGGCTGTTGTTTCAACTCATCTGAACCTGTTTTAAAAGCAAACACAGTCATAGAATCGTATCTATTGAGTTTTTTCTCCCTCTACTTCTGTAATACAAAGGAGAGCTCCTGTTTGGGGAGTGGGCCGAGTTGTTTGTTGTGGGTAGATCTCCACAGTGTTTCTTGGTTTACTTAGCTTTTGACATTCTTTATGCTGGGACTGTTACTGCATGATTGGAATAGATTTGCTCCAGTTGGAAAACATTTCAAATAATCCACGACTCAAATACAGTATATTTCTTAAATAAAGGCTCCAGGAGGATGCTCTGGCTTTTGGGACTGTTTGGAAGAAAAATTCTAGGTGGATGGCCTTTGAGTCTTTTTTTTTTTTTCCTTTAAAAATTGCAATTGCTGTTCATTTGACTGTTCAACATTTGACCTCAGTATATGTTGTACCCAGTATGAGACAAACACAATAAAAAAAGAGATTACAGTCTTTCCATCTGCCTGAATAATTTACTGGAGATTGACTGGTACAAAAACCTCATTTTATCCATACACTCGGGAATTATAACATGATTTTAGTGCAATCATAGGAAGAATCACTATAAAATTGCATTAGTTTATTGCTACTGGTTTAATATAAGATTCTAAGAAATCACATTCGATTTCTTTGTCAACGGCAGTATCTTAGACAACTTTGAAAAATGTCCATTTTATTAGCTACTCACATGAGACATTTGTAGACCTGGTTTTATTCTTGCAGTTTATATTGAACTGGAATTGTTCAGTGTCTCTGGGAAAAGAAAAAAAAAAAACTGTAAAACAAAAACTTTAAAATTCTCGAACTGTCTCCGTTATTGAAAAGTTGTGTACTGTTCTGCTGAAGGGTAGTATAACCAGATTTCTGCAAAAACAGCTGCCTCTTTTATCTCAAAATTGATAGTTTGCCTGTAACATTTCTAAGTTTTCAGGAATGATTCGCAATTCATGTCAGTAATTGTTGCATCACATAGAACATGAGTTATTGAATCAAGTTTTTGGTAAACTAAATTCCTCTGTATGAATTTGATGGGGTTCTTAAGAGGAAAATTTGCATATGCTTGAAATATAATTCTTATAAACAGGAAGGATTACTATTAGACCTACATCTGATGATCTTGTCTACTCTCTGTTGAGCCAAACCACATTTTGAAATTTGATTTCAGTAGAAATTTCTCTTGAAAGTAGTGCAACTTTCTAAATATCTGGCTAGTTATTGAAAAAGCTCAATGTAGAGCAGAAAGTGGCTTTTACTGAACATTTACTTAAAAATAAATGGTAAACTAAGATCTGCCTTACACTCCTGATTGATCTTCCACCACTTTGAATCCATGTACAAGGGAAGGACAGGTGCACGAGCAGAACCTTGATCATGGAACCAACAGTAACAAATTAACTAATATTCTTAGAATGCTGTTTTTGACAGTAATAATGGATACTGCTTTCATTCCTTTCTGTATTACAATTACTACTCAGATTATAGCTTATTTAATAATGAAAACCCACACTGCTGCAAGCTCTGCAAACAAAGCTCTGCACTTAACAGCTCCTCAAGTAACCTTAGGATTAAAAGTTGCTCAGGTTCCTGGGTTTCAAGCCTGAGCACATTATGCTCTTGATTTAGCAGGATGGTACAAATTAGATATAATTAGGATTATTATTTTTCTCTTCTGATTGCAGATGGCAACCATCTAGTAGAAAATGGTAAAACAGATTATGATTTCAAGATAAAATTTGAGTACCATCCTGGACACTTTCCCTAAGGCCTGTATCCCACCTAATTATTCACCTTCTTTTTCCTTTTCAGCTTTCCAATCTTTTTATCTGTCCACTTGGCTCTGTTCCTCTCCCTCCTTCCAATCCTTTTAGTTCTGCTCAGGTTGTCTTGTTTTCTTAAGCGGACAGATGTGCCTGTAGCACTCAGCTCCCTGCAGACCTGGATTCAGGGCCTCAGGCTTGAGAGTACGCAAAAAGAGTAAGATATTTCTCTTTCTTCAACAGGTTTTTCACTCTCTTCCTACAATCCTGCATCTTCTTTGGGATATGCTCCAAGTCCCTGTATTTATCAGAGACTTTCCTTCCACATGCAGATATATCCATAGTCGGTTTAAATTCAAATTAATCTGATGGTTTGCTTTCTAGTGATTGAATACAAAACAGTTAAACTCCAATAAGAGAATTGTACTTCCTCAACACGCTGGAATTCTATACTCTTGTGGAGACATATCTGCAAAGTGGTTTTATTTCTAGCATTTGTCTTGTGTTTCTTAGGATTTCCAACAAGCAAGGATAATCTTCAGCACTGTCAGGATCCTTTTAAAGGTTTCCTTAACAAGTTATGTATTAGCTAACGGCTTGTTAGTAGAGGGTATTGACATAGAAGCACAGAGAGAAAAACTTAATATTTGAAAAGAAGCAAAATAGCATGAAACAACTGTGATCAGATTCTTCTGCTCACAAGATAGTTTGTACTATAGTTAAAACTTTGAAGCTCTTCTGTATTTCTAGCAAGCAAAGTTACTGGCAAGATGGAGAGTTTTGGTGTTGCTGTTTACAGGTGTTAGAAACAGGATGTTTGGCAAGTTTCTTATTTTCAGGAGCTGGCTTGACTGCGAAGTGTTGTAAAGCCATAAATGGGACTCCTTTGGATGAGTTAGCAGTAATACTCTTCCCAGGGTCCTTGCAAAAAAATACTTCCTCTCAGAAATTTATACTCGCTTTAGCCACAAGAAAATGAGAGCTGAAATCCTTTTATAAATGTACAGAAAAGCATGTGGCAATATGTCAGGTGTTTTCAGTTCTAGGAATAAGCTGAATGGGAACCAGTTGCAAAAATGGGAGGCACTGTGCGGGCACTGGAAGGGCCATGCAGAGTCAGCTCCCAGCGGGACTGCAGTGCCCGAAGGTGAGACAGCACCAGAGCTCAGCTGAGAGAGCAAGGAAGCATCCACAGAAGCCTGATGTAGATGAGCATCTTAAAAATGTATGGCTTGACAGAGGGCAGCTATTATAGGTATACAAAGTCAGTAGCAGCTTAGGACAAACTTAGCTGGGGAGAAGGAAACATCCTAAAGCAGTACTGTCTGACTGCACAGTTATATTTGCAATATTTATAACACTATCAATCCTTTCAAGCACAGATACTAACACAACCCTGCCTTCTCTTTGAATGGGAGCAGGACTCAGCTCTGAGCTTGTTATCAAAGTCTGTAAAAGCATTTGATAATATTTTTTAATAGAAAACACTCTGTAAAATAAAATTAAATTGTTTTATTTAGTTGCTCTATTTAGAAATACTTTCTTTTTTAATATTTGGAAATTAAATAAAAGACGGATTTAATTTTAAACATGAATAAAATCTTTTGGGACTGACTGCTACAGTGTAATGAAAAAGCTTTGCTAAAATTCTACATATGCAGTTTATGGGGACTTTGTATCCACTCCTAATGGGAAAATGGTATTAAAACATAATTAAATTTGTGAATGATTTTAAAGAGTTGATGGTTTAAATATTTGGTCCAACTTCTGTTGGTTTTTATGTGGTTTGTAATAAAATTCAGAAAATATATATAAAAATTCCATTAAAGATTATTTTCTTTAATCTCAGGTTTTGGTAAATTCAATATCTAGGGAAAACATGATGCTAATTTGCACCATTCTATTTTGGTTATATGAAATAGGAGAATTCAGGATTCTTCTCTTTTTAATAGTGTTTTTATAAAAAAGGAGATTGAGAAACACATATATCAGCAAATCCCACATTTCTACAGGCCCAAATCCAATTTTAGATACCATTTTAAAGATCACCACTGAAAATAGGAGGAGTTGCACGCAGAGCAGAGCTTGATTGCATCCCTATAATTTCTACAGCACAGAGAACATATGGGGTTTGTGCACAAAAATCTAAACACAGATTCTTAACTGCATGCACTGAGGTCAGTCTCCAGCTTTTAAGGGAAACTTTCTTATTATAGAGGTAGTTGAAAGATAGTATAGTTTGTTTGGTTTTTTTTTTCTCCTTCTTAATAAATGAGAGCTGCAAATCTTAAATTACCGCAAGAGAGACAAGAAAAGGTGGCTTTGCAAGGCCATTTTATGACACGTTCAATTACTATCAAAAATTCTAGCCAAATCAGATACATGAATGAACAAGACATATGCAAGAACCCTTGCACTTGCCACTACAGTGCTGGGACTGCTGGCAAAGGAACAGAGCTGTAAGCTCATCTCAGCAGCAGCAACAGTCCCAGAAAATCTTAAAGAGAGACCCTTAAAAGCTATAGACAAGGCACCAGAAGGCAGCAGCCTCTGGCAGAGGCAGAGATTAAAAGTCAATGAGGCAGTTTCTGAATGGTTTAAAATTATAAAAGCACCGTTAACAAGAAGCTCCAGCAATACCTTATGCCACCATAGACAGTGAAGAATTTCTCTTCTTTTCATCCACACTGGAGAAAAGGGACCAACATGGGATTAACAAAATCCTTTTTACTTTATGGTTCATCTCCTTTGACAAACATCTATTTTGATTTTAAGTAGCTGACTTTCTTCAGGCCTTTGTGAACTGGTACCCGCTGGATGTCATGACCAAAGCCTGGAGTCGAAAGAGAGAAGCCAGGACATCAGAATGAGGGCACATGCAGGGGCGAAGAAAATCACATACAACCAGAGGAGAGTTGCATGCAAAAATATGGGAGAAGATGGGATCCAACGATGAAGAAGATGGAACAATGGGGTCCATTGCTGAGGAGCACATTAACCTAATTTTCTTATCATAGCATCATGACTAGTCGAGAACTAAATATGGCATGTCCAGCATCATAGTCTCCTGTCTTGAAAGACATCAACCTGGCTCTTGCCATGATATTACTGTAAATTTTGTTCATAAATGAACAGAGAAAGCAGTTCCAGATGTTGAAACTCCTTCAAAGCTTCTCGTAAGATCTTGCAGTTTTCTCCTGCTTTCCTATCTGCAAGCTGAATCAGCTCAATGCTAAAGTGCTTAGCTGGTGTGAGTTGATAGATTGAAATCGTAATATAATACGTTGCTGAAAGACCTTCAACTAGGAGGTATGTGGGGAGCTGGATGGATGTTAAGGTGCTGTTTTGTATACTGAAATATTACTTTCTGTTCAATTGCTGTTTAATCTGCAAGTAAGGAGCCAGAAATCCAAAAATCTACCAGGCTACACCATACTCTTTCTCTCAGCCAGTGAATTTTTCATTCCTAGATATATGGTGGCTCAACTTTGACAAGCAGAAAAGCCAGTAGTCATTTTTATCTACCCTTCTTCATATGTGAGAAGTACCCACATGGATATATTTCAATGAGACACAAGAAGGGAGAGTATCTTAATGCTCTGACTTCCTATGCAGTGCTCTAACCACTGTTGGGGGAAAAAAAAAGTGTTTCCTCGTATTTTATTTTAAGAGGAAAAAAGATACTTAACAAGAGCACATGAAACTGTTTCAGGCTCTGAATCCTCATAACACAAGGGCACCTGAGCTGGAGAGAGCTTCAGATATAGCCCTCTGCAATGTTTCATGTTGCCTAGTTCTGGCACCATGTGCACCAGTTGTGGACTGTGTTGTGGCAAATCTTGCTTTTATATACTAAATGGGAAGAGCTAGATAACTATATAAAACAGATGAGTGAGGCCTCACAGTGAATTCTGCTCCCAGCCACAATAACAAACATTTAGCCTTGGGACCATCAACACAAGTCCCATCTTGCCAGGCTCGGGGTACCAGTCAGAGATCTACCGCTGAGCTAGTCACTCCAGGCTCCAGGTATAGTCGTGGGGAGACACGTGAGCTCTGTTAGAGCATGTTTCATCAGGCCTATCTCAAATCCCTGCTTCAGGTTGAATGTTCCATGCCTATGAGCTTCTGGTCTGGATTATTTATTTTCATGGAAGCTCAGGATGACTGGGTGAGATGCAAATCTCTACACTGCAGGCATCCATACCATCAGATGAGCCCTATACACTGTGCCTCAAATCCACATTTCTTTTTGAATCTAGCCTTAAGTCTGACCTTAAGCACCTTAACAGCTAGTCCCAATATCACCTGAAAATCAACAGCACAAGTCAGATTTGGTCAAATCAAGAAGGACAGGTGCTTCTTCAGTTATAAAATCACCCCATCTCCCACTCTGCTCATCTGAAAACCGTTACCTTTAATAAAAGAAATATCTAAAATATGTCTGGATCATGTAATCAGCCTTCCATGCCAGACCCTCAGATAGCAGAAATCAGTGTACCTTACATAGATCTATAATGTTTTATAGGGGTTAAGGATATGGCTTGCTGTTTTTACCCCAAAATAACATACAAGTTTATATAAAGAAATTTACACTATTCAAAACATAGCAGACTGTGATTTTATTTATTTAATCTGAAGCAATTTAACAAACTGACCCAAAGAAAAGTATTTCAAATACCATGACTTGTAAATGTCGGTTGTTGGGGTTTTTTAAAGAAACAATAAGACAGATGATGTGTTAGATTAACCTGAGCTAAGAAAATAGAGACATGGCCAAAATTATAGACAAAGACTAATATCTGTGCAAGGAAACATGCTGAAAACAAACTAAGTTTGACCTCTGGTAATGCTAGCAGCTGGGCTATACATGAGTGCAACTTCAGACCTGTTCATTTTAGGAATTTCTTTTTTAAAGTCCATTTTGTTGAACTGTTCCCAATAAATTAAGTCTTGGGTGAGTTTTCTGCTATTTTCTTTTCTTTCTCTGTGGAAGCCCTTCAGACCAATTTACTGAGAAACAAAATGAAAGTTCATCATATGGCCTGTTACTGTATAAGTTTTCATAAAAAAGATTTATGCTATGGCCCAAAATGTTGAAGTAGTGAATTAGCACATTTCCTGTGGATTCCTGTGTTGCATCAAAATTTTCTCAGCCAGCTACTTCAGCCTGATTTTTCCTTTCAAAAGTACAATTTTACATACATTTTGTCTCCATGTTATAGTTACTTTTCAACGTTGCAGCCAGTTCTCAACAGCTTGCTGCCACATTGAGCTGCAGTTTCCTGCCCCTTTTGAGTTGCCATGCTGTAAAATGAAATAGGGAAGTATTTTTGTCTATGGTATCTTGGATTTTTTTTTAGCTGGGGTCAGTGTTTATTTCAGTGTATCAGCGTGACTGAGGGGTACAATAAATCACAACCAGAGACAAGCAGACAGGGACAAAAGTCTCTTAAAATGGTCATTTCTCCAGAGAAAACGTATGTGCTATTACACCCGAATAGACCTTGGAGAAACAGGGCTATCAAAAGGTCAGTGGGGGAGAAATAGTTTTGACAAGATTAATAAAAAATGAGGATCACAATTTTATCTGGCAGGGGAGATGATGGCAAGGATGAAGCAGTAGTGGTAAGACAGGACCAGTCAGCTCAGATTGTGTGTCCCTTCAAAAACCCCTATGCGAGACACAGGTATTTGCATGCACGTTGGAAATAATACTTGAAATCTGAATGAGAACTCCCCATCTGAGAGTGAATAGCTTATCTCCAGAGATGAACCTAGATCTCATTCAAATCTAATAGAATGTACATTTTGCAAAAAATGTATTCTTTTAAAACGTATGTCCCTTTTTGTGTGTGTTTATAACAGTACTTGAGCTTTACATCATGTTTAAATGAATATGCTAGAGCTCATATGTGACATGGTATTTATGAGCTTTCATACAACTCACATCTCATGATTTTTCTGGAGACTGTGCAGTACTTATAATTTTGAATTACAAGAGTTTAAGGACATGGCAATCTAACAGATGCTCTTAAGGTGATGCAACATTGGCATGCAACAAATATAAATGCCTTATTAAAAAAATATTACAAATGATTTCTACAGAATTGGGATAAAGAAATGTGCTAATCTATTTCTTTTGGAAAATAATCAAGCCAGCATTCAAAACGGCTCTCTTATGGTTGGAGCATGTGTAAGGCAGGAAAATCTATCCCTGAGTATTGTGTATGATCCAGAAAAAAGCTATTTTTAATTGTATAGTATAATATTTGTATAGCACCTTTCATCTTCTGCCAGAAGGCTTTTACAACTGGTGTAAAAGACATGTGAGATTGGATGCTGTTGGCATGAATATTTAGGACTCCTGAATTATGTTTCCACTGCTGGACAGCCAGGGACAAATCATTTCTCTGATCAGGGCTTTTATGACCCCACTAAAATTGATTAATAATAACACTCCACTTCTTTGTAAAATGATAAATATACATTGACAAAACATGATGTCTAATATCTAGGTTATTATTTATTTAATTCAAATTTCTTCCTCTATGTGCCCTTTGTATCTAAGCACCCTTAAATTCCTCTAAAGAACAGAGTTGGGAAAAGAGGTGAAAGGTGTCAGTTGAAACTTCAAGGAGTCCTCAGAGAGGCAAAACATTTTTGTCTTGAACACAATTTTTTTATGCTGTCTAAATGACATCAGTGAGCAAGAATTTAGGTTTAAGCCCAAAGATAGAATCTCTAATACTGCAGGTTTCTCCACCCCTATGAGTTACAGCTTCTTTTATACTGAAATTTTCTCATTAGGAAAATACTTTATTCTCAGTACTCACAGGTAAGATGATTCATGATCACATACTCTGCTTTCCAGAGGACTTCTGCCTTTATTCATTAACTAGGTAGTTGTTCACTGTATGCTTTCAAGTCTTGTTTAATACCCACCATGCAAATTTTGATCAAAATGTATTTCGTTGGTCAGTTGCAGTTATGTTTTATCAATATACTTGTTAAAGATTCACTCACAAGCATACACATAGCTGTCCCGTAACTGACCCATCACAAGAGATTGCAGTCAGTACCTCTTTGAGATATTAAAAAAAAATCCAAAATGTAGTATTATATGCTTAATGAAAGAAAATGCTAATCTGGTATGTTGTTAAAGCACCTCACCTGAGCACTGAAGATATGAAGAAAGCAGTCCTGACTCTCATCTAACAGACATAAGAGTGGTTCAGAGGCTATTCCACTTCAGTAATTTACAGCTTACACAGAACTATGGCACAGCAGCCAGAAAGGATCCTGAATTATCAGACTTTACAAATCTTAGATGCGGCAGCACTGAGCCAACACCACGTGCTCTGCACTTAGCCAGATAGCACAAGGACCTGCTGTGTGTCTCTGTACCTAACCATGCGGCAGTGTGCATGAGATTTTCATTGTGAATACGAAAAATCTGTACTAATTACCATTTTCACAAATTATGTTTAACCACCTTGTATCCTCAAAAGGTGGCATATGGATGCACTTTCAAACTGTTAACTCTTCTTTCAGTGTGGTGATAAAACTCCCCCCTTTTAGATTACAGATATAGAGCTCTTATAGCTATTATTAAAAAAAAAAAAAGGTCTTGCTAGCTCAGTTGAAAGAGTTTTAGAGAAGGGTAGGTTTGCATCATCTTGCTCATGCTGAGCAAATGTATTGTCTTGGCATCAACAGTTTTACAACTCGATTTAAAAATAGTTCTGTTAAAATGTTTTAAATGTCATTGTGCCTTCTGTCTCTCCTTTATTCTTCAACTTCAAAGCTTCTAAAGCATCTATTATCTGAGTTCATGGGCTTCAATTACCTCTCTTACACGTCTGTATGGGCTTTGAGATACCGACTCCTTAATCACCTGTTCCACAGTAGTTTTTAACATTTTTTTTTCATTGCCTATGTTGGACGGGCTTTTTTTTTATTACGTTTCTCTATTCCATATCAGTATCTGAACCCATTACAGAGTGTTATAAACAAGTATCTTTTCCTAAGCACAGGCATGAATACAAAATACTATACTTTACACTCTTCCTGTTTTTACAGGAAATTTGGGAACTGGTGTCTGAAATACATTTACCCAATCATGAGCTTGCAGAGGCATGAATGGTACCTGCTGTTTTTTAAATGTGCCCCTTCTCCATTCAGAGATTTTTTTTTAATTATATTTTTATGTTGGCATTGTACCAGAACAGAAATGGACACATTACAAGGCTTTTAAAATACTCTTCATCTCCTCCTACCTATAGAATCTCCACTGTTGATTCCTACTCTGAGAAATGAGTCAGATAAAATTTAATTTAATGTGAAATGTCCCTTAAGGCTCTCACTCCTAGAAACTCCCATTCCATTCACACTCAAATCACAGAAATATTTCAAATCACCGTTCATTTGTTTACAGGAATCTGCAGCTCTTTTATAAATGTCACATTCAAAAAGTGTGTCTTATATATAATGCTGAGAATCACATTATTTTAATTCTTTTCACCAGATGCATTGACTCATCATGTCTTATTTCATTACAGTACAGTATGACAGTATATACACTTCAATGAAATCAGCAGATGTGGCTAGACTTTTAACTCTCCATTTGTCCTTTGAGAACCAAATTCTGAAAGATGATTAATTTTTCAAGATTCCTGAAATCCCTCATTTGATTTAGAGCATGCGTATCCATCCGAATATATGGAAAATCAGTTACCATAAATGTAACCTACTTACCTGATATATTTTTGCCCCTGCTGGGTTTTTTATTTCATTTTGGCTTATATTTCAACTCTACTAATTTAATCACACCAAAGACAGGGATAAGTACAGAGCATGTATTGTGAAAGGATGTTTCTAGACTTACGCAGGCCAAATGGAATTGAAGCTCATTAGTGACCCTGATTCCACTATAAAAATCACAACAACTTTGTAAAATATACATCTAAGTTATGTTATGACATTCATGTCTAGAAAAGGGGATTTGATCGGTTAATATGAAAACTACCAGAGTAGCTCCATTAATCAGGTTGTGTTTCTTCTACAGATCTAAATGTAAACAGCTGAGCAAGTGCGAGTTTGTGAAATGTGTTTATTATGTTATTCTTTTAACCTCATGAACTGTTTAGTATATTTAATGTAGAATTGAATCAATCACTCTTTTCTAGGCAACACTCAGTGTAGATACTTTGCATTCCTGAGAAATTTCATGAATAAAAATAAAGTGAGAGAAAACAGCCAATATGTAAAAAGAAAAAAAAAACCTATTCAAAAGGATTTTTACTAATTTTTAGCTTCCCCAGGGATGGTAAGTCAGTGTTGTCCTACTGCAGGGTCAGGTAGACTGCCCTAACATAGTCCCTGACTTTTCCTTTACTGCCTCAAGGGCAAAGGACAGTGCAGCTGTGAACCGTTGCTCCCAAGTTCAGCCTGGCTCAACAGTACTGGGAAAACATGATGGGGGTTAGAAGGCAATTATAGCTACAGGCAGGGCAACACGGAGCTAGATGGCCCAGTCATACTGTGGCTAGCAACAGATACGTGACCTGGACATCGAGGTGCCAAGGTGTTTAAAAAGCTCTGTTATGAGGGAAGGAAAGACAAGAGACCTGAAATACCCTAGCAAGTTCCCCATAAAGTTGACAGAGAAAAGTTAGTACCTCTTTTCTACCAATGTGTTACCTCTTTTCTGTCAATGTATCTGCCTGGTGGCCAAGCCCTAAAAGAAGGAATAGTGTATGCACTTATCACCATGGTCATGAACTTTGTGAGGAGGTAGGAGATTAAAGTTTCAAACCTTCTTAGGCTGGAACAAGCTTTAAACCACCTCTTCTTCTCATTATAGTCTTTAACCTGCTAAGTAACAGTGGATGCTACTGACACCTCAGACACAAATCTGTTTCCCTACCCCAAACCTCTAGCACTTTAGCGCTCAGCAAAAACACCTGTCAAGCAGGGAGGCACGTAATGCATTAAACTTATCTAAGAAGAGGCAGAGCAGATGGCATGGGTTGCTGGATTCCAGGGTTTGGCAGAATTTGGCAGCCCAGATCTGTCCCTTCCTTCATCCATGTTCTCTGAGAAGGGACAGAGCATGCAGGCAGAGGAGGATGACTGGACAGAGAGCTCTTTTGCTCTACTCTGTCATATAAGAGAGATCACATCTGAGCCTTGCACATGTAAGCTGGAATGTTCTCACCTATGGCTTTCATACAGAAAACATTTTTTTTAACATGTAATATCAAAGCAGTTCCTGATTCTTCTACTAATTACTTACATCAAGCCTTTTTTGAATCTATATTAGGTTGTTGTTTCAATGTATACAATTAAACAGCAAGCAAATCCTTGTACAATCAAAAGTTCAGCTGCCTGTAGATTTCCCAAAAGCAAAGAAGAGCTGCCAGATCACTGCTGCCATCACTGACCCCCCCCCCGCCCCGGGTTAGCTGCCTGCATTTGTGATGGGTTTCTAAAATTAAAACAACCTGAAGACATTTCTTACTTCCCAATCTGAGGCCACAAGTGTCATCCCCACAGAACCAGAACAACTGCTGAACTTGCCATCAAGTTTTTGGTGACACAGTACTCTGACAGCTGCTACCTGTTCAGGATTTGGTGGCTTTTTCTGAGTCTATGGCAATGCATGACCTGTTACAATGCTGGTGACTGACTCTGCACCCTCACTGAAATCACAGGTGACATGGTTGCACTATTATTCCCCATTCGGCAATTTGGTTTTGTTTTTAAATCAACCTCATTACATAGGAATACAAGATATTTTAGGATAAATTGAGACTAAGACACCCCTCAAAGTCTGTTTCTCTTTAGACTTAACATACCATGAACTGCAATGAAACAGCTCGTGAGCTTCATCTTTCACCCCCGTTCACCTGGCAGGTGTTCTTTATGGTATGTGAAAGGCAATTCATTAAACCGGCCACAAAGGGTAAACCTCAGAGTAATTTTACTTATTATCTTTGTTCTCTCATTTATTATACACCAAGTAGCAACAGGCAAATTTGTTTTATTTTATCACCTTAATTATACACCATAGTTGTGCAAATGAGATGTTTATCTCAGTATGAAGAGCACTTTGGTCTGTTTAGTCAAGCTGAAAAGGAGATGGATGAAAACATGAAAAAGGAAAAAGAAATAAAAGTCAAAAGGGGAAGTGTGAAAAAGGGCAGAATTTTAATGATACACATGCATACCTATACATCATAGGATGGATCTACATCAGGTGAATTTATCTAAGCTCGTTTTTAAACTCGTTTACACTTGTGGTCAGAATCCTACAGCAATGCATCCTACAATTTAATTATGTGCACCATGAAAATGTACTTCTTTTAAGCCCTCTACATTATCATTTGTGTGTCCTGAAAAATAGAAACTTCTCCCTATAACTTCTCCCTGGTACTGTTCATGACTTTATAAACCTCTGTAATCTCCTCTATGGACCACTGTTTTCATAGCTATTGCATGTATAGACTCCAATGCATATAAAAGCTGCTCGTGGCTTATGCAAATCTCTGCTTTTGAAAATTGTTTTAATTTCATGAATTTGCACTAACTGAATGTCTGACTCACTGTTGGTTTAATTAAATGGTAACACCTTCTATGAATGACAATATTTATTTGCAGAAGTTAAAAAAAATAGTCTGAAATGTGTAGAAAAGTTTCACTGTGGACATACACCTTTTTTTCAGAAAATGGAAGATGGTTTCAATAACTCAATTTGTACCGATGATTATGTAACTGGTATGGGTGGTAAGAAGAGATCATACATAAACACAACCAGATCAATATGCATTTATCTCTCAGTCCACAAAAGCAGTGGAGATAACAGGAGTATGCCCTAAGTACGTAGTTCTCTTTTCTGTATTAACTGTTTATGGTTTTAGAAATGCCACTCAACACTGAGCTACTATATTTTACTAGATGCTAAATTAAGCACAAAACAACCACTAGATGGCATGTGTTAGCTGTAAATGAGTTAAATCAGACGCTCTAAGGGAGGACTAAAGCGAAAGGATTTACCTACTAATAACTGTCACGTGGATGGTTTTAGGTGAACAATATTGGGATTTAGGGAGGAAAAAAAAATAGAATTAAGGCTAAAAGGAAATCCAGAACATCAGAGACACAAAAGAGAAGAGAGTCTTGCGGAAAAGATAAGCACAGCTAGTCCAAAAGCAAAATTCCTGGCAAGGAAAAAAGTACATTTGAGTCTGACTGACAAGCAAGCAAGAATCTCCCCAGTGCTTATCACAAGTAAGGGCTGCCTCACTTTCCTGACACAGAAGGTGCATTCTTGTATGTCCAAGCAGCTCAAAGCCCTGACCTCCTCTCCCGTAGTCCCCTGTTTCACTGGGATCCCAATTCATGCTCTGGGGTCTCAGACTTAATTCCCCTATAAACCAGCATCTTTGCATCTGTGATCCAGAGCTCCCACCCTGAGCTGTGTGGGCTCCATCAGCCATCGCCCGAGGACCTGCAGTGCAGGAAGCAGTGCTATAAACAGCTTTCTTGTACATTCAGGTGTGTGCGTATCAGGGTACACTCGCTTCCAGCTGTGACCCGAAAGTTCCTATTTCTTGTGCATTTTGTGCATATTCCTGCATATATTATTGATTTTTTTCCCATGGTTTTGGACCAAAAGAATTGTCTACTTCTGGTACGGCTCTAGCAGATTAAATTTAACTTATTTGTAGAACTGCTGTTGATGCTTTTAGCTTTATCACACCCACAGATAGTTTCAAGATCCGTTCCAGGATCTCTGTGGCCCACATCAGCACATTTCTCTGCCTCTTAGATACATGACCATAATAAGCATACAGAAAAGGCTAACTCAGGCTCTGCCACCCATGGTTAATGTTTCACATCTCAAAGAAAACTGGTTACACTTCTACTGCACAATTGCTATGCAGGATGCAGCTAATTGTCACAGTCTACAATTTACTGATTGGCTGCTGCTGGATGGGTTTCTTTTTTTTTTCCCTTGGGAGCTGATTTCATGCTGAGGTGCTCATGCTTGGCCCCAGCCTCTGTTAACTTGCATATGTATTGCAGTCGTGTCCTTCTCCAAACACTCACCCTGCTCACCTGGACCCTGGCTCGCTGACCTGCCATCCTGACCAGGCGTCATCATGTCCTTGTCCCCACAGCTCTGCCCAGCCATCCCAGGCCCTGTCTGATCCCGGTTCCCCTCACTCAGCCTTATCCTGCCCTGCCTGCAGTATGACAGCCCAGCCTGGCCTCTGTCAATTGAATTGTTCTGTACAAGTAGGGTGCTATAAACTAAATAACAGAAAAAGTCACAAAATACATGATTCTTCTATTAAAAAAAATGTAGAAGAAAACATCTGAAGCTATTCATCAGAAACCTCAGTTGAAAAATTTACTTGAAAAAGATTTGGGTGTTTATAAAAGTCGGGGTTTGACCCTTTTCCTGCGGTTGCAGTCCAGTGCCCCCCACCCTGAACAGCTCTGTCCTCCTGACTGCTGGGGTGCACCGAGGGATGACTGCGGTGCAGTACGGGGGTCGGGCTGACTTGGACGTGTGATGTAAGCACTGGAGGGCATTTCCAAATATTTTTGTTTTGTTTTATTTTCAGCCACAGGCTTTTCAGCTGTCAGGTGTTCTCACTTTCCAACAAAAATAAAAGATTAAATTGTCTGCGGAAAGCAGACACATTCCAAAAAATGTCCTTCTAAAGAAAACTCAATATCCTGTTGGAAAATAGCTTCAGTGGAAAACAACCAGCAAGAACCTTGTGCAGTTTTATCCCAAGGCCAATTGTTTCTCTGAAAACCTAACCCAGTTTTAGAGAAACACAACCTGCAATTGTTCAATGTAAGAGGAGGAAAAAAAATGGAAATCATGTTCCAATGGTCACTGAAGGGATTGTGTCAAATGTGAACACAGAATAATGTATCAAGCATCTGTTTGTTTAATTAAGGAGACTGAAATACAATTATGCAGACCATATAGTTAGCATGGCTGTTGATCTGTTTTGGGCATTTTGCCAAGCATTTTGAGGAACCAAAATAGTATATGTATATTAACAGCTTATAATGTTAGCACTAATATATTATTTAAGCTGGAAGTAACATTAAAAGCCTGTTACAAAGCATTCAAATGTATTTAAATTATATCATTGTGTTATCATCTGTAACAGCTTATATGTGATTTTTATTGATATAATTTATTTTCAAGCTGAGGAGAAGTGAAGAGCTGGACATTTTTGATGCTGGTTTTATTTAATATTGAATATTCTTTGGTGATCAACATGTTGGATAGTCCAATACCCATATTACAATAGTTTTATTGTTAAAGATATACTGCATACCTGTTATTAAAATGAAAAAGAAACAGTAGTGTAATGGCTGAAATATTCATAGCTTTGGAAATGAAATATTGATTTCAATTACTAATTATTTTGTTGTTATTGCATTTTATTTATGCTGTTTAAAGCTGAAGTGAACAAAGGCTGTCATTTCAAGTGTAAATCCTGTTAAAATGTCCAAATGGATTTTGTGTAATTTGCTGCAAACACAAAATAAATTTACCAAACCAAAGTTCATGATGGGTTAAAATTTCCCATAAAGAAAAGCTACTGAAAGATTTGCATAGCAATAAAGTCATCAAAGCTAAGCTCAAATGAGATTTAATGTTGGTACTGTACACACACATGCAAATTAAAATAGAAGGAAAAACTCTTTGCCCCATATTTGCAAATAGCAAAAACATAATGGGGAAGAGGCAACTGAATCAAATACTGGGTCAAAATCCAAATAAGTGTTAATGAATGTGTGTTCATTGCTCAGACAGTATTGCTTAGCCAGTTCTTACCAAGACAAATAAGGTAGCTGAAGGGTTAAAATAATGATGTTTTGAAAAGATTTGCTCTAATTAAAGGCATAGATGAGGCACATTTGCCCATAATTTGTGCACAGTAGTACTGATATTTTTACATCCATGCTTTTGAATTTCAAAGTGTCTGAAATTGAATCCCGTTGCTCCCTTCACAGAAGGAACCTACAGACTGCAAAAAACGCATCAAATGTGCCCAGAGCAGGCGGTTCAGTCCTGCAGCTTGAGGGGAAAAAGAAAAAAAAAAAAAAAAAAAATCATTCCTAGTTCGCTACTGTCATCTGCTGGCCACTCCGAAAACAAACGCTATTTTTCATAAGGTTTTTGCATGCCTTGTTAAAGAGCCGGTGACAAGAGCCCTGTTCTTGTACGTGGCCTCACCACAGGACAGAAACCCTTCTCTCTCTATTTTTCAGTTAACTTCTTTTGCCCTGCTGATTTTGTTGTTCCCTCCTATTCTTCATGCTGATTACCTTGCTCTTTGGTTCCCTCTGATAAAGCACAGATCCTAACTGAAGTCCATAGAGGAAAACAGTGATCCCTGGGGGGGTAGGTCACTGAAATCTGTGAGTTCCCACCAGTAAGGAAAGACTGCTTTGAGGATGTGGGGCGTACTCCACAACTGCTTGTCTTAGCCTCTGAGCTGCACTTAGGGCTGATGTAAGAAAACTAAAACCATTGGACTGCAACTGTGAAGAAGGCAATGGAGATTTTGAGCTCCATGAGAGGCAAGAGAGGTTTTAAATATGATCTAGATTTAATTCCTGACATCTGCACTATTTATTCTTTCTCATAACTACTCCTACTGCTTGACTACTCTTTGTTGACTCTTGGGAATGAGTAAGTTCAGAGATGAACATCATTAAGATATAAAAGGGATGGCTGAAAGCTAGTACATTCCTGTGACATCTGCTCTTCCTGGAGGAGGTGGAGACACCGAAGGGCAAAAGTCAAGTTCCTCCTTCCTTCCCGTTCTTGGGAGAGCCAAGAATAAATAATGGGTCATTCTTATTCATGGGAATGCAAAATACAAAGCAAGGTAAAGCGAGCCAGAGGCTAGAGAGGCCAGCTATGCTCGTAAACTGTATGTATGTGTGGAATATTTCCATAGAAAAAGATTTCTCCATGTACTGTTGGTGATGTTCAATGATTTACTTAAATATATGTTTAGTATAAACAGACCATATCTTGAGTTTCTGAATTTCAGTGACTATCTGATGAAGCTGTTAAAAAAAAAAAAAAATCAGCTTTATAAAGAGTTAATGTATTAACATTGCATTTTACCTGGACCTACAGCATATTCATCATAAATTACTGAAGGCTGTAAGAAAAATAAGTGACACTAAATTACATGACAGCTATTTCCAAATATAATTTCCCCACCCCAAGAAAAATAACTCCCATAACGTACACTCCCCTCTCTTGTCCCCACACAAATTGCATTTCATGGATAATAACAAGCCATGCTTTTATAACCATCTAAGATTTGTATTCCATCCTTCAGGGAATGCCAATGTCATCAATATGTGCTTGTAAATCTTGTTCCCTTTAGTCAATCAAAAAATCTACTAAAAAATATCTGCCCAGTAAATATTTAAAATGCATCCACAACTTGATTTAACAAATCCTGAGCCTTAATTGTTACAAAGCTTCATTAAAAGAGGAGGTATGCAATAGCTTAATTACACATATTATTATTGCACATACCAGTGAAGTCTAGAAGTTCTGAAGTTCGGTTTTGTCCTAAACAAGAGAAGAAGACAAAATCTTAGGATTTTTTCATAAAATTAAGTATTTAAAAATACTTCTTTTTCAATTTTAATTGAAATGATGAAGCCAAAAAGGATGAATTCATTGTCGGTAGAATGCTTAGATAAATCCACAAACAACATTGTTATAACAGTTACGAATTTTACTGGGACAGCACTTTCTACCTACAAACTGTTCTAGCATAAGATTTTTGGAGAGCTATACTCTTATCTTCCAGTGTTGCTTCTCTTTAAAGGTCAGAAGATACTAAACTAATCTGCCAATTTTTTCACAGTTATAATTATTGAACATGTCTGTTCTGGACACTCCCCCTTCAGAGTGACAATTTTTAGAAAAAATGATGCTAAATATGCAATGCTATTAACAAAAACCCAAAAATCTCACTTGATAATATAACAATATGATGCAAATATTTGAAAACAAATTAAAAGCAGTCTTTGTCTTTCTTTTCCTTTTCTCTCTGTACCTGTTTGTTGCATGACCATAAATAGAAAAAGCTTTGTCTAACTCCCTTCTGAACCCCCATCTCACTAAAGAGTTCCTATAGGCTTTATAATCACAGTATCTTAGGAAGCAAACCTGAATGCATTCAACCTTCCAATACTCCTGCAAAGAGGGATCATATTATTTTTTCTATTTTATACACAGGCAACTGAAGCAGAGATGATCTGATGTTCCCAAGCAGGGACTACACCCAGGTCTCCCAAGCTAACACCCCAACAACTGGCATACGCAGAAACTGTAATAAATAAATTCCCCACTGGTATTAAAGCAATCCAGGCTGAACTACATACTTTTCCAAGGCAAGGGGAATACTGACACAGATCCTGCACATATGTGATGGATGATGTCTGGGACTAATACGTCATTGGACTTTTGACATTGTAATGTTCATATTTAGTCTTTTTAGCTGATAGTGTTATCTGGAAATATTATGCTGTATACCTGGTATAACAGTGTTGTTTATATTATATGATATAGTCTTTAATTACAAAATGAAGTGGGTTTTTTCATTTTTATGTCAGAACCCTTTCTCATGGACTTCGAGCTATTCACTGTCCTTATGTCATGACTTGAAAATAATAATTTTCCATCTCTGCTGGTCTCAGTTATTCATTTTTCTGCTCTTTTAAGTACTTTTTCCTTTCAGCTGACCCATGACTTACTCCTTTTCTTTCATCTACTAAAAATATGTAGTATAGCCCCCAGTTTTATCTAAATACTAATTTATAAATGGCTATGTGTATTACAATTCTGAACAGCATAGTAATTCCATTGACTATTGAACTTTTCTAAGAGAAAAATTATGTGCTATATGCAAGGCTTTTTGTAAAATAAGTTCCATTTTTTTTTTGTCTTATAATAAGATCAGTTTAATATCTCTTTGTATACCTACAATAAGATTACTAGCTTAGTGTATAACCTTAAATGACTTTCATTTGCATGCATTTTTCGAAGGGACAGAACACGATATTTTGGACTATTATACCAACAACTGAGATGTGGTTTTCCTCGCAGATTCAGGGTGTTCCTGAATAATAGTGAGAATCACAGACAGACCACTGCATATAGCAGCTAGTCACCCAATCAGGTCTTATTTCTTTGTTTTTGAATGTCAGCGAGCTCACAAAACACTTTTACTTCTTTTTAGGATGAACCAAGAAAAACTAAGCTTGAACGTAAAGATTTCAAAGAACAGTGCAAAAAGATATGCAGGTTCGTATTTCATTAACACCTGGAAAGTAATATGTTTATCATTAAAAAAATTTCATTATCTTAACACTGATACAAGTCTTAACACATGAATAGTTTTAGTGAAGTCAGTGTGCCTATCTGTGGATGTACAGATGAATGGGAATTTTTTTCAATCTTCCAGAAGTAGGATCTCAATTTTTACACTTCCTGATTTTTACTTCCTCCTAACTTACCCATAATTGTAGCAATTGAAATACATTGTAAAGAAATGTCAAGCAAAATGTTATTTCTTGTGAAAAAAAAACCAAAACAACCAACAACCAACATGCCAGGACATAAAGGTATATCCAAACCAGGACTGCTGTTACATTTAATAATGCAAGAAACCAATGACGAATGGTCCAGTAAAGTGAGATTCAAACCAACACAGTGTTATTTACCTGTTAATCAAAAAAAATATATGGTAACACAAAAAAATATACCAGTAGGGGGTTTCTTTTCCTAACAGGCACATCAATCATAAAAATGAAGGAACATTTATGTAAGCACGTTCTAGAAGCAGCCATCTTACCTTAGATCATGCAGCAGTTCTTATGATGAGATCAGGAAAAGTCCTCTGATGTTTTTGCAAGATGAGGTTTGTTAAGCCAAGTGACCTGGACAAATGCTACTACATCTGGGGCTATAATGAGAATACTCTTTCTGCTGATGCTCAAGTGATTCCAAGAATTAATTTTCATTTGATTATGTTTATGACGGCTGGACTCGATGATCTTAAGAGTCTTTTCCAACCTTAACGATTCTATGATTCTATTCTATGATTCTGTGATCATTGTATGTTCAATTAACCCAAACATCAAGCAGTAAAGCTTCAGCTCAACTAGATTCAGTGTCTTAGAAATCAACTTAAAGATATAATGACCAAAACTTCCTGAATTTCTGTTCTAGAACACATATTCTCCTTAAATGTTTCAGGATAAATTCTGTCTTGCTGAACAGACAGAATGCCACATGATTTACAGAGTTAAACCATGCAGAATAACAGTAATGGAAAATATTCACTGTAAAATAAATAAATAAATAAACAAATGACAGTGAAAGTATACAGGGCATTAAAGCATTTGAAAACAGAGGAAGAAAAAAACTGGATAATTTACTTTTCTTATTAAGTTGTACAGCTCATTTGATGAAAATATTGCACCTGCTTAAAATTCTCCATTTTACTTGAATTATATAGACAATATTCTTCCACTTACTCTAAATTTTCTTGTAGTTTATATGTCAGTCTGTACAGCATTTGGAATTATGCTTACCTGAATATTTCCTATCTTTAAAATATATTTATTTTTACTACTATGGGAAGCAAAGTTTTAACTACAAACGCCACATTTTCAAAGGAAAAGATTGAAATTTTGATTAATAAACTCCAAAGCATTTTCATAATTCAAATAGCTCTTCAGCCATTTAACTTTCACAGACTTGTTATTATCACCGCAATATTCTGTTCTCCCACATCTTTGTGAAAGCTAACTCTGCATTCTAGGTATCATGCTGACTTTCTAATTTGTCAGTGAATCATTAAGGCAATGAACACAGGCATAAAATTCCACTGAAATATCAGGCAGAAGAGAATATCTGTCCATATTATTTTCCTTCCTTATCCAACAAAGCCAGAAAAAATTAAGTATACTACAGAAAGTAGTATTATTTTTGTAGTATTATCTTTTTACTTTAAAATTACAAAATGTGAAAATTAAAAAGTATAGATTAACAAAAAATATTTTTTTCTCTTTTGCACTAGCTGCCTCACTTTGCAAGTTCAAACAGGAAATGAAGAAATACTGAAAGCAGAAATAGCACAGACGGCCACAGGACAGGAGTCATAATTTTAAATATTTATTTCTTTGTTTCTTGTAAGTCTACACATGTATCTGTCTTTCTAAAGTCTTGCTTTCCCTCGAGGTAATCTAAACAGTCTGATTTCATCAGACATCTTAGAATGTGCCAATAGGGTTCCCACAGCAGTTTCAAGAGGAAGAATTTTTCTGAGTTCACTATGCAGATCTTTCGATTCCTCGCCTGTTATTGTCTTCCAGGATACATATTCCTACAGTAAATAACTCAAAAAACAGTTCAGTTAACTGCAGTTATAAGAGTAAGTAGGTCTAGGAGTGCCATGGTTCATTCCATTTGCTAATCAAAATCACAGTTAAAAGGATGGTCAACCTCAGCGTAAAAGGCCTTTAGGCTTTTATGAATGCTGTTTCAAATGATCAAAATTACAAAAAAATTTCTAAAACCAGTGTCCTATAAAATACTCGGTACAAAGAACGTGAAATATGAGAAGTATTAATACCAGGGCTATACTGGTTCATGTCTCTTTTCTCCTTTCTAATATAGAGCAGAACTTTTAATTTCAAAAGAAATATGTTGTGGTTTCAGTTGCAGCTACTACATTGGTTTATTTGATCCAAAAATGTTCCTCTTTTTGGCTTGCTACACTAAAATCTAGCCCCTCAGCTCCCAGGACTGACCTTCATAAACAGTCTTATCTCTGTAGCGAGCCAACCCACAAGCTTGGATACATTTACTGGAAATTTTTGCAACTTTGGATGCAGAACGAACTTTGCTTTCTAGGTTGATGTTAATGACAACATAAAAAGAGCTAAATTCTGAATTTCAACTGATGAAATGAGGGTCCTTTACAGCAGAATTGTCTTAATATGGAAAGATTTCATGCTGTGAGAGAGAATTGTTAATGAGCCTTAAAATGTCAAGAGTTATAATTTGAAGTACAGTTTAAAGGGAGGAAAGAAAAACTCCCTCCTGAAGGAGAGATTTCTTAAACATACAAGGTTAAATCTTAAAATTTTGGGTTTTCCCTGTTCAGAAAAATCTCCAATGGGCTTTGGAAAGTATAAGCATATAGTCTGCAAATAATGAAGAAAACACAGAAAAAATCTTCTTTAGATCTTAAATAGTTAAAAACTCTATTTTCATCTCTTTCCAGAAGATGGTAGTGTAGCATACTGTTAAGGACTCTTGCAGAACCTAACCAGTCTTCCAGTGTGTGAGTGCTAAAACTAAAACTAAAATGAGAGTAATTGAGAAGAAAATAGTTTGGAAAGTTGCACTTATAAGGTTTAAAATGTAAGGAGGGTCATTTTGGTCCAGTGCTTTAATGTTTAAATTTAGATGTTTTATTCACTAACATCAAAATATTATTGAATAAATGGTTTACTGAAATATTTCATAAAAGAGAGCAGAATATGTTTTTGATTCTGAAGATTATTTTGCTGTTCTTGAGAAAATAACACATATAAATAAATACATAATACAGTGTCATGCAGAAAGCAAACACAAGAGGACTACAGGTTTTAATCTACCACACTAATGCTAATGCTCTTCTGAAAAGTATTTATATATTATAGGACAGAGAAAAGGTGAACAATTGTTACTTAAAACAGGTAAACAAACAAATAGGATATAAAAATCAATTAATCTTGCTATGTCAAATATGTATTATAAATATGGAAGTAAATCTGTGGCCAAACACGGTCAGTGTCAAAAGCTCTAATATTCCTGAGAAAGCAATATTTGCTTAATTTACTGAATTTAATTTCTAAAGAATCTTCATTACATGTACTACAACTCACTGTAAACTGTAGACCTTATTTCTTGTCCTTATTCACACAGAGGCATTTAGACTTGCGAAAACAAAACAAAACCCGCAAGAATAGCTTCTGACATTATTTTCAAATAGTACTATTTTAGGATCTTTGTGTTTCATTTAATTATCCATTTACTGAATCAACTAAGTTGTACTTAATTAAAATATATCAACTAGAAAACCATCCAATCTGACAGAGAAACTGAGAATTTTCTGCTTTCTCGGTACTTTTGACCTATAGTTAATCACTCACAGCTAAACTGTTCAGGCCGTAAATCAAAATCAAGGAGTTCTGTTTTCAATTTCTAACTGTATGGGTTTTTCATACCTTTCTAGATTATAGCAAGAGCCAAGTTATGTTCAGTATTTCTTTCCTTGAAGGTGTGTAGGCACTCTAATTAAGTCAACTTTCTGTAATGGTCATGTTAAGTCATCTCATTTTGGAAAACTTACTTCTCTCAATTAAGTGATTTGTTCAGCTACTGGAATCATTTTCTTCTATTTTCTAACTTTTTATTCATGCTTTATAAGCCTTTAAAAAATTTGGACATGAAAACACAGAAGCTGTACTCCTGCAATGTGTACAGAAAGAAAATACCTCTCTCTTCACTCCTATTGTTTATTTCTTCATAAATAAATGTAAGAATAGAACAGATTTTAGGTAACGGTCATCTGTGTTGCAGTGATTTCATGCTTTCCGCCATGATACTCCCTTAAAGACACCAGGATACAGTCACAGGTAATGTCAGACACTTTCATTCTTTCTAGGTGCGTAGCTTTGTATTTAGCAGTTTACAAGGCATTTTGTTGAATGGGTGTTGCCAGGAAAGCTAGATCTCTGGATACAGCTATTCTGTCTTCTGTTTCCCACCATTCTGCCAAGTTCATGTCATCTGTGAACATTTATTAATTACATATAGTTTCAGATAATTGATGAGCGTGTTGAATACTTGGCCAACTGTCTTTCCATCTGAAACCCCTTTAGAAACTTCTGTTTCTGTAGGTGGCAGCACATCGACAACTTCTCTCTGGGCTCTGACAGATAGTTCTTAAACCATTTCATGCACTCTCCTGTGATCATTCTGCAAAGATTTTGATGACAAGGCCATAAATCCACACATCAAAGGGTTGCAAGGGTTATTGCCTTGTTAAATCCTAGTCCCCAAAACCAAGACACAACCGTCCAGTCCTGGAAAAGGGTCCATAAAATATTGATCCACAAGCCTTTGCATACTAAGGCCACTGAAGTCCTCTCAGCTGCCTGTATTAACAAGCATTAGATCTGGAGTAAAAAATTGCAGCCATGTCTTTCTCCAAAAAGGAATAAATCTTCCATTCAGGCTAGTCAGATTTTACCAATAATGCTGCTAAGCTTTCACAATTTTTCCCCGTTTGTCACAGATTTAATAAAATTTTAAATTAAAATTCCCAAATTTTAGTTTTAATTGCTTTGGAAGTATTGTAATTGCCTTTCCACCATCTGTTGGGACACCTACCATGACTGGTTGCATTGAACCCACACAAAACCCTTGTTACAAAACACAAGCTAAGGAGGACCTTTCTCCTTCTACTCAAAACCCACAAAAATTAACCATCCATCTTTCTAACCAAAGCTTCTTCATTGCAGTATGCAAACATGCGGGCAGCAATGTTTGCTTAGAGTGACCCTGTGTGTCAGCATAGTTTGATTGCCTACATTTTCCCAGATGTGATTTAACTTTTACATTCTTTCTAATGTAAAGTCCTCCAACTAAATGCCTCTAAATGTTGCAAAATATATGTGCAAATTAACCCTGGCCACTAATAGATCTTCTACATTCCTAGTGGTGTCAATGAAGGGTTTAATCCCTTGTTTTTAAAATGTTAACTCCCTGTAAATATGGTTTATTTGGAAAGCACTACATTTGCCTAATAAGTACATCAGCCTACTTTCCAAGTACAGAACAAAAATATTTATAGAAAATATCTGCAACACTGATGATCACTGTCATCTCCATTCAGTAACAGGCCATTACTGTTGCTAAACTTTTTATTATTATTGAAATCCTTTAAAAATCATTATTTTCCTCCAGCATGTGCTGGATTTTCTGGTTTTTCTTTCTCTTTCTATTTCTCTCTTTTTCCCTACTATTTCCCTTCTCTCTCTCTCCACCCCCCTTCCTCTCTTGTCTCCTTTTCTCTCGCATTCTCTTTCTCTCTCGTTCTCGTTCTCGCTCCCTTTTTCCTTTTCTCCCTCCCTCTTTCCCTTCCTCCCTCCCTTCCTCCCTTCCTTCTTTTCTTCCTTCCTTCCTCCCTTCCTCCCTTCCCTCTTGTCTTTCTCTTTCTCCTGTTTTCTTTTTATCTCTTTACTTTCCAGTTTGTATGTGTAAGACTACTCTATTTCCTTCCCCAGTTGTTTTACACAGTGCCTTTCAATTTCTAACCACTTTATTTACTTTTCCAGGCAATCAAATTAATTTATTTTCTCTTTTTCTTTTTAGTTTTGTAACAGTGGCTTTTCAGCCATGTGAGAAAGCCTTCTTTACTTTTTATATCATAAAACTTCTTTCAGTCCACTCTGTCTTTCTTTGTCTTTTCTTCAGAAAAATGACCTAGTGGTTACATCTTATCAGATAGGGTTGCTTATACTGCATATAACAAGAGCCTGATCACAAGTCCCTAGGCATTCATAATCTTCCAAAGCTCTTATTAACTTTATCTTATATAATGAGGCCTAAAATATGGTTTCCTCGTGCTGGGTTCAGTATCTTTTGTATTATAAAATTAATATCTACTCTTTTTTTAACTCATTGTTGGTTTCATAAGTGTTCAGCCGCTTTTCATTTTATCATTGCAAAGAAGTGTCTAAGGAGTAAGCCTAATTTGTTCTCTGCTTCCACTTGGCAGCAGACTCCCCCGGCTCACCTTCTTAGAGTCTGTTAATTAGGACCTACTCATCTATGCACACTGGAGAAGGTGTCCATCAGATCTGACCCTGTAATATTTTTCTAGTTCCCCTGGTGATGTGATCTACAGTATTAGTATTTCAGAATATGAAATGTTAGTTCCTATTCTCTGATTTTATAGTCTTTCTAGTTCTTTTTCCCTTCTCTCTGTCGTGTATATGCCACCTTGTTCAGCGTCAAATTCTCTCAGACCCGCTGCTGCCAATCTTTTCAGGAAGGTTTCTGGCTATTTTATTTTTGTTCTCCAAGAACTGTTTCCTAATGTTACTGTCCAGTGGACACAAACCTGGTGCATGCTGCAATATCACTACCATGGATCCCAGCTTCGTGCTGTTGGGCTGAGCAGGCAGGACATGCAGGATAGGAGGTATGAGAGGAGGGCTATAGTTCATACAGTCATGGACTAGTTCAGAGAGGGTTTTAGTAACATTTCATTAGAAATCAATACTGAAATAATGGGTTAGAGGTGAATGAAAGACTGAATTAGCAGTGTCTTTGAACACTTACTGGGGATGTCTGTAACTGTATGGGTACGTGTGAGAGAGAAAGAGATATTTATTTTAGTATTATGTCACCGAACAATGAAATTAAAGGATTTAGACAGTTACCATCTGTTGTGTCTGGTCTGCAAGTGTCCTGACACTCTGAGTTCCTTATGGCTGTGGCTTCTTAATTTGATTTCCTGGCTTAGTGTCTTAATTACTTAGCTGGCTATCTCACTCAAGGTTGTATTATTTTTGGAAATTTGGACAGGTCATAACAAAGTGAAAGTCACCTTGGGAATAGTGTATCTCAAGGAAAAAAACGGAAATAAATACTATAGAGAAAGGATAAACTTGGTTATTTTATAAGGGATTGGGCCTAATCCAGTTCCACTGAACTATTTGTGAGCCTTTCCACTTCGCTTCACTTCGCTCACTGGATGATTGCAAAGGGATTTCAGCCTTTCTTCTGAAAAGTACTTCACTGTATAAAAAAATGACTCAGGTGGACTTGAAAGAAATAGATGCAGACCTGTGATTCATGTACACACAGCTGTTAAGCACTGAACCCTGATGGTTACCGAACTCTTCACCAGCTGGTCTCCAACTTTCTAGGCACCCATAGATCTCCTTGTTCAGTGCTGCCTTGGGCTGAACTCCTAAGAGCAAGCTCTAGCTGCATAATATCATCAAAGTTCCCTGAGTGACCAGGTCCAAGAGTCAGAGAGGTTAAAAGGAGGTAGAGTTTCCTAATTTTTTTCATACTTTCTGAAGACATTAACACTCCTTCAAAACCTCTCCTCAAACCCTTCAACTCCTACCATCATCCTTTAGTGAAATATGGAGTTTTGAAGATGCTGCAAATCCCAAGCATCAGAATATCCAGGCAGTTTATTAGTTTTGCTTATTAGATTATTTGAAAAAAGACAAGTGGAGCAACTGGTATCTTAGGTCATTCCAGTTAGACAAAAGCAAACCCACCTTAGTTCTTTCAAAGAACAAGTATGGAAACTCAGGCCTGAAGATGGAGGTGTAACCAAAATATCTGCATAAACACAGATGAGGCACAGGGTAATATATAATTCTGCATTTAGCATTTTCTGTCACATAGTTTGATTGGTCCCTGTAAGATATAAGTGTTTTTCTAATGCCAGTCATGACCCTGAGTACTCTATAGATACCTGGGATCTCTTTGAATTTTTCCTTTGGCCAAATATCCACAAATTTTGGCATCTAACTGGCTGCCAAGATTTTTCCATGAAACTAGTTTAAAATGACAGCCAAACAACACAGATGGTGCTTGCCATGGTTTGTATCAGGCAGGTTCTACCTTGTTGTACACTGGCAAATTCATAGATCTGATACCACTGTTTGCATCAAAGCACCATTAGTACAGTTAGGATCAGTAAATAAAAAGTTTATCTCTCAGTATAAGAAAGATGCAGATGATGCAGATGATCCATCTATAAAGATAAAATAAGAAAAGAGCTACAAAAGCAATGAAAAGCCAGGAGAGAGTGACTTACAAGAGCCAGGTAAAATAAGTATAACTGACTAGCTGTATTTATGTACATACACAGACACAACAGACAGACACACACTCATGGGATAAACAATCTGTTTAGAGTGTTTCATTAAAATGCTTTATTGCCTGAGAAGGAATCTATCATTATCTCCTGATTCTTAAGTAGAAAGGCAGCTGAAGAGAGGATTCAAAAGCAATTTCAAATCTATTTATAATACGATATTAGTATTCTATGACATAGCAGTGTCAGTAACTGCAAGAAGGTGAGCGTGATACCAAGCAGAACTTGGAGAGAAATACATAAAGGTAGAATATAGACATCCATACAGATTTGGCAAGGATACTGATGTTAAGCTTCAAATTCTTGCAAAAATTGGTATATCATCATTAAAGTAAAAACTGTTCCTGGTTTCTATCTTATCCAAGACAGAGAAGTCTCCAAGATAACATGTCCTTCCTCTTACTGGCTTAGGTTCAGACTATAGAAATTGAATTATTAAATTGTCTTCCAGAACAGTAATAACAATCCAGAGAGCTTGCTCTAGATTCTTCTCACTTAATTTTAGGCAAGAAATTTAGCAACTGAATTAGGAATATAGTTGCCATAGACTTTTTATATACTATGTGTTGTAGAATAAACATCCACATAAGAAAATTTCGGATGACACGAACATAATCTTGTATTCCTTTGAAAGTTTGTTTTTTTTTTTTTTTTTCCCTAAGTGTGATTCTTAAGCCTGTAATTCAGTGAAGTACACCTTAACTTTCAAAATATCTTTATTTTTATTTTACAAAATCATAGCCAAACTATTGAGAAGTCACAGACAGACTATGAACTTATGTCAGCAAAGTGCACTCATGAGATTAAATGAAAATAAAAATATTTCACTTTCTGTTGTCTTTACAAATGTTGAACAGAATAGACTGGGCACTCACAAAAAAGGTGCTCATCACACCTTATTTTCAATCAATTCTCATATACTCACTGACTGGTATGGAAAAAGTCTGACGCTGCTTCAAAGGAAAATCAAGTACTAAATGTAGCACCTAGTGCAGCCACAGGCATGTGGGTGGTAGGCTGAACAGTCATTCTTGGAATCAAATGTACTAATACAGTTTTTCTTGCTGGATAGCTTTGTTTCCACCTAATTCAACAGTCACTTCAATCAGTGGCTGTAAATATAATATGATTTTTTCAAAATGCATCCTGCTGGAAAGGCTAAGCAGTTGCCAGAGAAGGAGTGTGAACCAATTATTTGTGTTGTCTGGAAATAATGAGGTTGTAGACTAAGGGAAAGAAAACAGAAGATCAAATGCCAATTTTTTTAGTTTTATCATGCTGTCCTCTTAATTTCTAAGCTTATGGGATTTACTGCACACATAGTATCCTAACATTTAATTTTTGGTTTTCTCTTAGAAATTTTCCAGAGCAATAGAGACCTATCTTATCAATAATGAATGTGTGTCACTATTATTTCTCATAACAGAATAAGTGAAGTTATTGAGTAAATCTTTATCCAAATACTCCAAATGAATAAAATGGCTCTAACTTGTGTAATATATATTATTTTATATGCCAGACTACAAACAGGGGGTTCATAATTCACATCCTATAAAACAAAAAAATAAACTATTACTAGTATAAGCTCAGCTGGATTTCCTTTCTCCACCTCTCCAATGTTCAGTTAATCCCCTGCACGAACACATACCTACGTAACTCACAAACATACATGAATACACATGTCAAATCATTATCAGTCAACTTGACATTACAAATGAATAATTATCTGTTGTTACTATACATATTTATATTTATTGTTACTATATATATTTATACTATATATATTTAGAATGACATCCACAAAAGACAGCAGCTACCTATGCATCAGGTTAGATAACCTTTAATCAGCACTGATAAATTCACACATGCAACTATTGATTTCAAATCCCAATGATTTCACAAGAGAGGTCAATATGAACAAAAACATCTGTCTGAAGCTGGACTTCTTATATCAGAGACACTGTTGAGTAGTGTCCATGAATAAATATTGATAAATTGGGGGATATTTAAAAGTCTTTCACATAATAACGCTTTGCTGATCATGTCCTCTCATGTATTACTGTTTCTCGTTTCCTCGTGTATTATAATCTGCTAACGGCAAACATCTGTGATTTATAAAACGTGGTTTATTAGTCCAACATATTTTATTTCTACTGTTATGCTCAGAATCTTGTTTATGGGAAAAGAGGAAACATGCCTCATATATAAAGCAGAGAATTTATTGCTAGATTAACCGAAATCTTAAGAGTCTATTCAACAATCACTATGAGCCCAGATCTAATTATTATAGAAAAAACAAAAGAAAAGATAATTAAAAATGAATACTTTATTTAAAAAAGTGTCAATAATGATAATAATAATAATAATAATAATACAGTTTAAATTGTTATATAGACGCTTCCTAGTTTCTATCCCTTTTCCTGGTGTTGGACTCATCGTTCCTTTTCTCCTCTGGATCCCAGGTCAGTGGCTCAGTCTGGTGCTGGGGGGATGTTATGGTGAGTTGTCCAGAGTCCTCACTGGGAGGAAGATGATGTTTGTGTCAATGGTTTATTCTTTCTCAATCCATGACTCACTTGGGCAGATTTTTATAAATTTACTAACACATTTTTTACACCTTTCCTCATTCTGCATTGCCCTATAGCTCCATGTTACATCTGATTTTACAGTACCTGGTAAATTTTGCAGATGTTGCATACTTGTTTTTTCTCTTTCTTACCCCTAAAACTAGCTTTGGCCAGCTCCACGTCTGCATTTCTTTAACTAGCTACTAGTGAGTTGTTTATAGCCATTGGGTCTCAAGTGCCAGCCTGTGCCTCATCTCTTCTCACCCCAGCCCTGCATCCTCTGCACTGCATCCTGCCTCTCCACCTCTCAAGGTCTCTGCTATTGTGCCAGGACAAAATGTCTCTACATGACATCATTGTGTTAAAGCCGAAAATATCTCATTCTGCACAAAATAATTACTTGTCAATACGTCCTCTATAAAACTATGGTTGCACCATTGTCATGGTTTAACCCCAGAAGATAGTGCTAAGCAAAGGTAAACCAAACTAGCCATAGCCACCTGGTCAGATGAAAAAAAATCTGTTACAGCTAAAACACATAAAACCAAAGTGGCAAGACAAGTTCAGGCAAGCAAATCTGACAAGCCTCAGTCCTCAAACCTTGCTAACTCAGTACAAAGCCTGTGGCCTGTTACCAGCAATGGCAATAATGTATTATCGGAGTATAGAGTTACTCTTGTTAATGTTCAAAATACGATCACTGAAAAATATCAATATCGTCTTGCCCATATCTTGTGCAGCAAATACAAAGTAACTCTTCATAGGCCAGTTCAAATAAAATAAATTAAAAAGAAACATATTCTGTCTGTTGCCAAAGGTTCGGATAATGACTAAGGTAAAAAAATCCATATGAACAGTTTTCTGACACAAATTTGCGAGTGCACCCAGGCACAAACTTTCTTCTGAGGTAGTAAGTTTGACAGACAATGCAGGATACTCATGAACATTGCTTTTGTCTCATATCCTTTAGACAGCTAAAAAAGTTCTTAGAAAAACCTGCCAATCACTAAAAATAGTGCTGGACTAATATTTAACAGTGTTTTTCCTTTTCAGGACACTTTTCAGAGTGTCCTCAAAGACACTAGAAACTAAAGTTTTCCTGACGATTTATGAGATTATTAGTATTTTCTGACACAGCTCCACAATAACTAGAATGTAGTGGGCAGACATCTTCCAAAGTGTTTTGCAGAAACATTAAAATTTATGTTACATGAAAAAGAATGCTGTGTGTTCTCTTTTTTCTACATGTTCCACTGTAATGCTGAAAAATGTTCCATTTCAACAGTAACAAGCTGAACCTGCCCCCCAGCCAGTTATCTGCTCTTTCCTTCTACAATGCTTTTCCTGTTGTCTAGGTCTGTATATAATATTCCAGGGCTGTGAGCCAAATCACATTTGGCAGAGAGCTATGCTTTACCGTGGCTCAATGAGTTTACTATAACCAGGTAGAATAACACACTAATTTTGCTAAACACACCTTGTGTGCGGTCTATATATATGGCCTAATTTCTTGAATATACCTTACTGAGTATTTGTCAAAGTCATCTGTCAAGGAAAAGCTGAATTACGCTTTTAATTGTCTCTAATTGCACAAGACTAAAATAGAATTTATATAAAATAAGCC
Source organism: Platalea leucorodia (assembly GCF_965183815.1). Lineage (NCBI taxonomy): Eukaryota > Metazoa > Chordata > Aves > Pelecaniformes > Threskiornithidae > Platalea > Platalea leucorodia. The sequence goes on from NC_138826.1 coordinate 116,468,075, forward strand.
TTTGATGAAAGTGTGAATTACTACTATTCCTTTTCTGGGTATCACTCTGGATTAATTTCCAAAGGCAACTGCCAGTGATAAGCTCCAAAAGGTGCACTGCCAGCCACAGTTTTAATTCTTTGCAGAGAGCTAATATTACACAGATTCCAATGGTGTCTGAGGAAATGACCTGCCAGTAAATTTGCCTGGGAATCTATATGTCTTTATAATCTGTTACTAATTAAAAGAAATTAATCAAATCACAACCACTCAGCTAGTCTTCCCTTGTAATGGTGTAAGTGGGAAAGTAGTTTTAAATGTTTATCTTATTAAATACTCTATTAAATGATTTAGTAAGTAAGTTAAATAAAGCTGCCTACTTCTGCTTGTGATTGCTCTTTACTTTTGGAAACAAAATATAATACAGTCAATCCATATTTACAGAAAGATTGATATAGTTTAAATTAATGATGTGATAAACTAAGGAACAGTGGGTGAGCCATGAAGCTGTGAATGGTTGCAATAAAATCTATTAACAATATGGCAAAATCTGCCCTGAATTTTACAGTTGCCAGTACAACATAGAGGAATCAAAATAGCTGTCTTTAGCCTCAGATCCACATGGTCTGTTATGCTTTTTCCATGCCAAATGTAAAAGACACCTTGCCACAAAAAGCCCAAGCCATATAGATAAAAAAGTTGGATTCCTTTTATTAATTACAAAATACAGATCTGAAAATGCTCTACAGAACTGGACTTCTCAATTCATGCTCACCGCCCTTCTTCATTCTATCACATAATTAAATTAAAGTATATCAGAAGTATTCAGACACAGTTTATTTCTTCTGACCCATTGTACAAATAAAAGACAATTCAGAGATAAAACTTCATTATCAAACAATTTTTTTTTTTTTTTTTTTTTTTTTTGCTTGTGTGGTTTTGGTTTAGGCTCATTTCTACTTCTAAGCCTAGATTTGAAAATCGTATAATCAATCCTTATGATGTAATGGCTTTCAGAATTGACACAATAACAATGAAGGGCATATTCTGCTGCCAATGCTTTTCTCTGATTTAAATACATGGATTTGGATGTGAAAGAAAGCACCTCTATTTCAAAGCACATATATTTTACACTGCATGCCAGGTAAGTATTATCTCAAAAAAATGTAGTTTCTGAGATAGTTATAATACAAAATGATATCTGTTTGGACTAAAAGGCAGATAGGCAGCTTAACGTATACATACAGTCAACTTTTCTGAAAGGTTGTTTTTCATTTACACAGCATATACAAATAAAACGATTGCAGCTATAGATTTGTTTACACCCATGATGAAAACTGTGATGCATAGTCCTCACAGGATTGTTCTTGGCTATTTTATTCAACAACTCTATGACTGATGGCAATATGTTTTAATGTGAGAAGAATGAGCATCAGCTAATTTTAGCAGGGCTGAGAAGTGCTGAGCTGAACTAGCTGGGCAGAGTACCTCTGTTCTCAGAATGGGGTGGGGAGGGGAACCAAACTGTGGCATGATTTAAACTTAATCTTCAGGAGTTTCAAGAAATCTTATTTTGTTTCTTTAAAACTCAGACACCCATACAGTCTCATCATCTAGGCTTTCTTTAGGTATGAAGGTATACCCCAGAGAGGATTCATCCCATCCTAAAATCAGTATTTTCAGGATAGTTTCATACTTTTAATTAACCTTTTATCTGTATATCAGATTTTTATCCACTAAGCATTGCTCTTAGATCCAAAGTCAAGCAGAGACCTCAGATCTAATCAGGCCTCATTTCCCATCATTCCCACCAGCTGGAGGAAGAGGGACACAGAGAGTTTCCTCCTGCAATTTGGGAATCAATTATCAGCCAGATGCAGTCAGTTAGCAGCCAGAAAAGTGCTGATGGGTTTGATAGTTTTTATTTTTTAAAAATATATTTGTCCCATCCCACTCATAGCTACATGTCTGAAAGCCTTTGCTTCATTTATCCAATTGCATCATTAGGTGGCCTGTGAATAATTCAAAAGGTGTTTAATAAGGATCAAAAGGATAGGTCACAGCAGATTAACACTTTATATTGCACATGCAATACAAACATAGAGGGTGCCTTTTTTTCATGGGGATGTGAAAAGTTTGATCATATATTTCAGAAATTTGAGAGACCTTAGTCAGAGAATTCTATCTCTGAGAGTCTGGTGTGTCATCCCATTGATTAATTATTCAAATCTCTGTCTGTTAACAATATGCTGAAGCAATTTTAGTTATACACAAAAAAAACCCCAAAATATTTACCAACATGATCTATTACATAGTACCTGTGAGACGTATGACAGACGTCTTTTTCTTTTAGCTGTACTTTCCTGAAATTCATCTCACAATGTCTTTTATTTGCTTTTGTGCCCTCTGCATCCTTAATTTCTGTACAGTTTTACAGACAAGTAACTGAACTAAAAAAAAAAAAAAAAAAAAATTACTTTTTTCAGGCTTTCTCTTGCAAAACTGGTTATGAGCCCATCAGTATCATTGCTTGGTACTTACTACAGAGGTAGCTATAACTGGCTTTGTGGTTTAGTATTTCTCATCAAAGTTTTCCTTGATACTTCTGTTCTTAGATTTATTACTTACAAATTCTTGCAGCTCACTTCCTTGCTTTATTGTGATGTTTTTAAAACTTGGCTACCTCTGTACTGCTTAAGTACTCTTCTGTCAATGGTAACTAGTCATTTGAAGCATAAACAACCTTCCACTCTAGGTTAAACTGGTGTCAGCATGTTGTGTTGGCCAAAGCCTTACTTATGTTTGTCTTCACTTATTTTAAAAGACTAGTCCTTCCAAGATTCTCTGGAATAGTCTGTGCAGACCTCCACACTCTCACCTCTTTTGTTTTGTGCAGGCTCAGCCTTCCAGAGAGCGTTTCATTACTAAATGGAAAGTTTTAATTTGGCTTTCCCTGTTTTAAAATATACATGTACTTGCCTTCCTGGA